>NW_028292573.1:7801845-8162805 GCF_029948245.1 Actinia tenebrosa | reverse complement strand
CTAGTGAAGGTCAGGTCAAGAATCTCCAAGATTGATGTCATCACAGGCGGCGTGCCTAGACGCATTCTTCACAGGGTCTTCACGTGACTCCTTTGAATATCACATTCTAGTTCCAAGAAATCTGACTCACTGCATTCCTTTTCCACATCCCTGTGAAAATGGCTGCATTCAAATCGCTCAAAGACATCACAGATACCTTCGAAGAACAACTGACCTGCTGAAATAATGCCAATCTTGTTGTAAATATTTATTAGCAAAGGGAAAAGTAATTGGTTTGTGAATAACCCATATTTAGTTTAGGGATTAAAAATATTATTAGTTGATGTAATGTGTGATATGTGTTTTATATTGTTTTATTATATTACATTATTTATCATTATCATATAATTATCCATAAAATACCTATATTTCTCCTTTTCGAAAAACTTATATTTTCACATGTGAAAATAACATTTTATGTTCACATGTAAAAATATTGTTACCATGTGTATTTAAGCTATTAGTTAATTAATCATAATAATGAAAAGCTTATTAAGTTGATTTTTTTGGATAAATATATAATAAACAGAATATTACATGGGCGCTTGGAGATACGCAATTTATCTTCTCATTTTGAAAATCTTTTGAACACTCGAAGATAAATTTCGTATCTCCGCGTGCCCATGTAATATCCTCTATTTATTACATTTTATCAAGAGAGCATAAATAAGAGAGGAAGACTTCCTATTGAGAAGTGTGCCATGTAAATTTGCGACTGGGCTATTTTTAATAATCGGAGCATTGCAGTGTAAATTTCGCCTTAGCTAACTCAAAAGACAAGACATTTTACCAAAAGTATTTAATATCATCAAATTTATTTTTACTAATTCATTCTTGTTCAAAGGATACAATATAATGTTTCTTCAAGGTGTATGAACTAATGAAGTAAGAAATATTGTGGAAATTCAAACTAAAACATCAACTCCATGAGTAGGATAACAGTAGTGGAAGAAAATGATGACTGAAAGGAAGTGAGTCAGTTTGACAAGAACGTCTGATGTAAATAGTCTATTGATGGTTGTGACTCATACAATAGCGAGCCAATCACCATTGCCGCAGTTTTCCCAGTGGAATTAAAATCTTGTCCCACAAAAAACTACACAATATCTGCTGCAAGGACAAGGATTATGAAGCATTCTTGTCTTTTAGTTTCACAGGACAGTAAACAATTGAAACAATTTATGGTCAATTTTCAGTGATCAAAGTTTTAAAAAAATAGTTGTGAGATATTCTAGCTTGTTTGCTGAGCTTGTGGGGCATAGCAACGGTAACTAGGGGGGAGTCAGAACCATGAATTCTTTAGGCGAATAATTACATATTATTATGTTTAATAAATATTTTATTCACACTAAAGTCTAAAAACCAGACTTGAAATTCCTTCTATTCACTTGAATTTATTCCTTCTATTCACAATGGAATATGGGAAGGGGATGAATGCATGTAAAGGCTTTTGGGATGCAGTTGATTCACTGCAAACTCACTAAATCCTTCCCATCAACCACAGCGCAACAACAAAGAGGGTAAAAGAAGTGACTAGGTACGATTTTGAATCTTAGCTTTGGAATGTGCCACCCTCTAATGTTTACTAAACAACTATTCTATATTCTATTATTTTTAAAAGCAAAAGAAAAAGGCCGGGAAAAAGGAGGAAAAGAGTGAGTACTATAATGTTCAGCTCACTCATTCAAGTGCTAACCCTCCTTAATTAGATGAGCTTGACTCAGTATCTAGCTTGAATGACAACGATTTATCCACTGGACCACGGTTCCAGGTGAATCAGCATAACAATAGCCGTGAAAACAATGCACCGAATAGACTAGACTTTTTCTTTTTAACATTTTATTTTCAATGGGTAATAAATATGGTTTAAAGCAGTGTGACAATACCTATTTAAAGTTGGAAGGATATCAGCCATCAGCAATGACTACAGCTCATAATATTAACAATCATTAATGCTTAATAGTGTATTTTTTATGTTGAAGGTATTTGGGGAATGTTGGGCAATATTGGCACTCTTGAAGAATGTTTTGATTGCTCAAGAGTTGTGTAATGGTTAAAGTGCAAATGAACCCTTCGACAATACTTTCAGTACTGGTTCTGCATTAAGTAAATAGTTGTTGATTGGTAAAAAATTTCTTGATTTGAGTGATGCGACTCTAAGTTATGAAGGTTTATAGTTCCAATATGTTAATGATGATGACCTCAGGTAAGGTATTTGAGTGTTTTTGTTGTAACTAGTAATACTAAATGCTGGCCATTTTGAAAACACAAATTTAAAATCCATTCCCTATTATCCATTTCTCAAAAGGACTAGTACTGAATGGTGACACAAAAGCTTTGAGCCCAATAAAGCTTTTCCCGAGTCTAGAAAGAAAAGGTTTCGATCACATGAACTAATTGCTTTGGATTGTTTACATTCTTTCTGACAAAATATTCCGATTTGATCGTCACAAACAAAACCCAGTCGATCCATTTGATTGACTCTAGTGAAGGTCAGGTCAAGCATCTCCAAGATTGATGTCATCACAGGCGTCGTGCCTAGACGCATTCTCCACAGGGTGTTCACGTGACTCCTTTGAATATCACATTCTAGTTCCAAGAAATCTGACTCACTGCATTCCTTTTCCGCATCCCTGTGAAAATGGCTGCACTCAAATCGCTCAAAGACATCACAGATACCTTCGAAGAACAACTGACCTGCTCTCTTTGTCTAGATGTATTCACTCAGCCCAAAACTCTTTCCTGTCTTCATAGCTACTGTACAAGATGCATCGCTCAGTGGTATCACACAAGCGGCAATCAAGGAGGCAATCGAATGGACTGTCCGACGTGTAAGACGACGATAGTTGTGCCAGACGGCGATCCTTCGAAGCTACCTTCTTCGTTCTACTTGGATTCTCTTCTGGACTTGCTTCATGGGATGAAAAGCCAAGCTAATCAACCAGTTTTGCCCCATTGTGTGAGCTGTGAACAACCGCGAGTCTTGGTGGCGTTTTGTCAGCAGTGTAATGGCTTGATATGTGAGGATTGCTGCAACGCCCATCGGTTATTGAAAAAAATACAAGATGAACACCAACCAATAATGCTCGATCAATTTAAGGAGGAAAATGTAAACAGTTTCATCAAAAACCAGATGCTGTGTAAGCTACACGAGAAAAAGAAGCTTGAATACTATTGTCAAGAGAACACATGTAGACTCAGCGTATGCCAAAAATGCGCTACTTTGAATCATCTAAACCACCAACTGCAGAGCTTAGAAGACGCTGGACAGGACTCGAGGAAACTGATCGAAGGAGCGATGAATCGAGTCGAGCAACGGAGACAAAACGACCTACAAGAATTACAACAATCTAAAGAAAACATAGAGAGAATTGAAAGAGAGATTGATGTGGCAAAGAGAGATGTCGATGATGTAGTTCAAATGATTTGGAACATGGCCAGAGAACACGGAATAGCGAAGAAGGAGGAACTACAGCAGACGCTCCAGGAACTAACAACAGCAAATAATGAAGAACAAACGGCTATTCAAACAAGAATAAAAGATACAGATGAATTTGTGAAACGTTGCCGAGCACTGTTGGAGAGAGATGTAGCATATGAGGAAATAGAAAGTAAGCAAATGATTGTAGAAAGAAGTCAAATGTTATCAGAAGCTCCTTCAATCTTGTGCCGTCAGCCAGTTCAGCGTAACGTGACAATACGTTACTCCGTGACAGAGCAAGTCATGCAATCACTGCTAGACATCGGCAGGATTGTGAAGAATGTGACGGACCCTGCTCGATCCACAATTGAATCAGTCAAGAAAGGTCCTCGTGGTTTTATAAACGAGTGTAAGATAATCACCAGGAATACAGAAGGAGAAGTGTGTCCCACAAGAATCGAGTCTATTGATGTTCGGATCGAAGATGTGGAGGGCAACGAGGTGGAAAAGAAAGTGTCTGAAGAGCAAACTGGAAAATACCGTGTGAGTTTTAAGCCACAAAAAAATGGACGGCACGAAATTCAGGTGAATATTGGAGGAGAAAAGATCAAGAACTCGCCTCAGAATGTAGAGATACTCGATGTGAAGGAGTTGTTCAAACCTGTGAAAACCTTTGGAGAAGAGGGAAGTGGCAGAGGACAGTTGAATTATCCACGTTCGATAGCAGTCCAGTGATAATGGAGAGATAGCCATTGCTGATTGTTTGAATCACCGTATTCAAATATTCAGTCTTGATGGAAACTATTTAAGAGAGTTTGGCAGGAAAGGAACAGGAGAAGGTCAACTGTATCTTCCATGTGGAGTTGTGTTTAATGAACACAGAATAATTGTCAGTGATGGTCCACATGGTAAAGGCAGGATACAAGAGTTTGACTTGAACGGTACTTATGTAAGAACCATCTACAGACATGACCAATGGTTTGAACCGCGTGGAATGTGTGTTAACGATGATAAAAACATCGCAGTGTGCTGTGAGGGAAAACAAGAACTGGGTATCAAACCAAGTATCAAGGTGTTCAGTAAACAAGGAGATTTAGTTCATGAGTTTGATATGCCTGATAATAATGAACAGCCTTGGTACATCACCTATGGTAACGGGAAATACTTTGTATCTTCTTTTCACATAAACTATGTTCGTGTTTTTGATGTGAATGGAGTTTTCTTGTACAAGTTTGGACAAGAGGGAGAAAGAGACGGTCAGTTTAATGGTGTACATGGACTGGCTGTTTATGGTCTAGACATGATTCTTGTCTGTGATGGTAAGAATCACCGTGTTCAACTTTTCACACAAGAAGGTCAGTTTATAAGGTCATTTGGTAGCCGTGGTTCAGGTGTTGGTCAGATGGATGGTCCTTTTGATGTAGTAGTTATAGCTGATGGTCGAGTGTTTGTGCTAGAATGTTGGGGTAAAAGAGTTTTTGTTTATTGTTAATAGATATCAACCATTCAACACTTTTCTTTACACTTCTATCCCTCTCATACAGTACAGTATAACCCTAATAACTCTTCCATTATGTTTTCCATGAAAACTTTGAGATAAACATTGATTTTGCCCTCATTATTGATGAGTAAACTTGAAATTAGTATTACTTAGTTTGTAGATTCTTTTTGTTTTCTTAATCATTACAGAGAAATTTGTTTCTTTTATCATTTTCATGAGTCAAAAAATAATTAAATATTATGAAAATTAAAAAAACGTGGATGAAACAAAAAAGGATTAAAATTAAATAATAGTTAAGTAATTCTTTGTCAGCTAATTCTTTCCACGTAGAAATTTGAAAATTATTTGCAGTAAGAATTTTTCCAGATCAAATTAAATATTAAGTATTTTTGTTTTATTATTTTGATAAGTTGAAATTTAAAAAAGTAATGTTTTTCAGGTGTGTATCAGCTAATTCTCTTTACATGGAAGTGTGAATATTATTTTTAGCAAGCACGTAGAAAATTTGAAAATTAGATGCATCTAGAGTTTTTACAAATATATATCAAATATTAATTTTTTTTCTTTTGTTATTGTGATGAGTTAAAATTTCATAAATTAAATGTTTTCCAGCTGTCTATCACCTAATTCTCTACATTTATTAGCAATTTAAAATGTTATTTGTATCAAGACTGAATGTTAAGATAACCCTGATAACATTTTGATGGATATGTAAATAGACCTAGTTTAGATTGTACCATTATGTACAATGAGATACTGTGATATTAGTGTTAGTGCTAATACTGTGATTTTAGGGTAAGCTATAGCTATTCAGCTTTGTCTCACCTTCATACCGTGGCAGGCACTTTTATTTTAAGTGCCGCTACGCAGGCTAAGCTATTGTATACTAGATGAAGTAATATTGTAGACTTGATGAAGTAATGGCAATCTTGTTGTAAATATTTATTAGCAAAGGGAAAAGTAATTGGTTTGTGAATAACCCATATTTAGTTTAGGGATTAAAAATATTATTAGTCGATGTAATGTGTGGTATGTGTTTTATATTGTTTTATTATATTATATTATTTATCATTAGTACATTTTATCAAGAGAGCATAAATAAGAGAGGGAAACTTGTTATATTGAAGCGCATGCCATGTAAATTTGCGATTGGGCTATTTTTAGTAACCGGAACATTGAAGTTTAAATTTCGCCTTACCCTACTCCCGTGCGTCATCAACTTGCTTGCACGCTATTTCCGTTTCGTTTTTGGTGATTAAAACAATAAACAGAAAGAGCATGAACAGAAACTGCATCCGGTTACTTAAAATAGCACAAGCAGGAATTTACATGGTGAGCTCACAATGAGAAGCTTCGCTCTATTATTTCTGCTCTCTTGATTTTATCAATGAAAGTATAGTAAGACAAGAGTAACAACCTTTGCTTGCCATACTGCTCTCTCTCACAACAGTCAAAAACATCTTCACCCCACCCCAAACATGTTAACTGGTGCCATGATCATTAACAAGCACAGCTCATCAATTGGTCACTCCCATGTGGTCCCCACCCCACCCCCACATGTTAACTGATGACATCATCATTAACAAGCATAGCTCATCAAGTGGTCACTCCCATGTGGTCCCCACCCCATCCCCCACATGTTAACTGGTGACATCATCATTAACAAGCACAACTAATCAGGTGGACACTCAAAAGACAAGACATTTTACCAAAAGTATTTAATATCATCAAATTTATTTTTACTAATTCATTCTTGTTCAAAGGATACAATATAATATTTCTTCAAGGTGTATGAACTAATGAAGTAAGAAATATTGTTGAAATTCAAACTAAAGCATCAACTCCATGAGTAGGATAACAGCAGGGCTGTCAACTCTCCCGGATAAGCCAGGAGTCTCCAGATTTTGGGCCGTATCTCCCAGTCTCCAGATTAGAGTCTCAAATCTCCCGGATAATCCCCGAAGCTGACCATTTCTTGTGAGACTCGACTTTCACAGCCATAAAATTCCAATTATTTTATGTTGTTTGTGTTGTTTTACATCGCTAACAAAATCAAAACGTTCCTCATAAACTGTTCTTGCAAGCAGGCCATTGTAATGTAAGCGAAAATCTGATTGGTCAGAAATAAACCAATCACATCAAATGTTACAAAGCAAAAGGCGTCTTTTCGCGCGCTTTTTGACGCGCTGTGACGTCATATCCCTTCCCTATCAATTCTCCAGATTTGAATATCTCGGGGGTTGACAGCCCTGTAACAGTAGTGGAAGAAAAAGATGACTGAAAGGAAACGAGTCAGTCTGACAAGAACGTGTGATGTAATTAGTCTATTGATGGTAGTTACTCAGACAATCACTGTTACAGCAGTTTTCTCAGTGGAATTAAAATCTTGTCCCACAAACAACTACACAATATCTGCTGCAAAGACAAGGATTATGAAGCATTTTTGTCTTTTAGTTTCACAGGACACTAAAAAATTGAAGGAATTTATGGTCAATTTTCTGTGATCAAATAAGAAAAAAAATAATTGTGAGATATTCTAGGTAATTTGTTGAGCTTGTGGGACATAGCAACGGTAACTAGGGGGGTAAGAACCATGAATTCTTAAGGCGAATAATTACATTATTATAATTAATGAATATTTTATTCACACTAAGAAGTCTAAAAACAAGACTTGAAATTCCTGCTATTCACTTCAATTTATTCCTTCTATTCACAATGGAATATGGGAAGGGGATGAATGCATTTAAAGGCTTTTGGGATGCAGTTGATTCACTGCAGACTCACTAAATCCTTCCCATCAACCACAGCGCAACAACAGTGAGGGTGAAAGAAGTGACTGGGTACAATTTTGAATCTTAGCCTTAAAATGTGCCACACCCTAATGTTTACTAAGCACGGGGGGGATAGGCAAATTTTTATCAGAAAAATGGGGAGATGCTCAATTTTTGGAAGAAGCTAATAGACTTGCTTAGGGGGATCGTATTTTTTGCGTAACTTTAAGGGGGGAGTGTTAACAATTATTCTGGACATTTCAAATTTTCACCTGCCCCCCCCCCCCCCCCCTCTACCACATATAAACGCAGCCTAAGGTATCAGGAATACTGGTATCACCAGATACTGCTGGTATATTATCAGTATATTTTATCATTAGAGTATTGGTCCAATCACTGTACCTTGTGGCACTCCGCGGTTAATGGCTACCAAGGGAGTACATAAATTATCTATGCAAACTCTTTGACTACGGTCTTTCAAAAAATCAATTACCCAGTTGATTATATAAGGATTAATACCTGGAACAATCTTAAGTTTCTCAGAAACTACATGGTGTGATACGTAGTCAAAAGCCTTTGAACAATCAAATGACAGAAACTTTTTATTCCTTTTTTGCTGCTAAATGATTCGAAAATGTGCGGTCACCCTGTGCGCTGTACGTTCTGAGAAGACTGGCACTCGAAAATCAAAATGGCGGCAGCACTGTGTTGGGATGATTTTTGGACTTTTCACTGTTTTTCGTTAATAATATGGATGGTTAACCGTTAAAAAAGAGCACGAACGTGTCTTGAGAAAGGTATGTAGGCTATCAAATCAAATATTCACAAAGTGTAGGCTATCAATTCAAATATTCGCAAATATTTCAATAATTCAAATAAAATTCAAATATTCCGATCCGATCCGACTCTTATACCTGCCTAGTCTCACTAGCATCCAACAATCATCACGTTTGTTTGTCATGAATTTAGACAGAATTTAGGTAGAAAATAATTTACAGCGAATTAGAACGTAATTATTGTTTTTTCTTCAAGCATATTTTCCTCGGAACAAATTTACAAGCTCCAGTAGCTCAGGTTAGAGCGTCTGACTAACGCAAACAGAAGGTCACGGGTTAGATTCATGCTTCTTTCTGAGAAAAATATGCTTGAAGAAACACAAATCGCATCATTCTTTAATAATAATCATTAAAAGTGTTAAGAAATCTTCTTTTTGGATGGATGTGTAGGAAGAAGTGGAAGGAAAGAGACGAACTTTTTCACTAGTATCTCGTAAGTATGAAGCATTGATTTATTGGAAAAATGAGTTCTTGTTCTCCTTGTTTTTGTTCTTGCTCTTGCTCTCCTTCTTGTCCTCGTCCTGCTCACAGGGCTGTCAACCCCCGAGATATTCAAATCTGGAGAATTGATAGGGAAGGGACATGACGTCACAGTGCGTCAAAAAGTGCCCGAAAAGACGTCTTTCGCTTTGTAACATTTGATGTGATTGGTTTATTTCTGACCAATCAGATTATCGCTTACATTACAATGGCCTGCTTGCAAGATTAGCCATGTGGAACGTTTTGATTTTGTTAGCGATGTAAAATAACACAAACACAAAATAATTGGAATTTTATGGTTGTGAAACCCAGGTCTCACAAGAAATGGTCAGTTTCAGGATTATCTGGGAGATTTGAGACTCTAATCTGGAGACCAGGAGATACGCTCCAAAATCTGGAGACTCCCGGTTTATCCGGGAGAGTTGACAGCCCTGTGCTCATCCTCCTCCTGCTCGTCCTCCTCCTCCTAGTCCTGTTTGTCCTCATTCTCCTTGTCCTCATTGTCTTGCACATCTTTGTCCTCCTTGTCCTCTTCCTCCTCTTCCTCCTACTCCACTTCCTCCTCCTCCTCCAGCTCGTCGTCCTCCTCATTGTCAACCTTGTTTTCGTCCTCACTCTCGTTCTTCTCATTCACGCAACGCTCCACATGAGGATCGTAGCATTGCGTGACGATCTCCAGGATGTCTGTGTATGATTCAAAATAATGTCACGCAGGTAATACATTATCCTTGTTTCTTGATGCAGATAATTGAACATTCTTATTCCAAGCAGAAGATGATGCCAACTTAAATGCGTAAGTTTACCAGTCATGTATGTTTGCTTTTCCTCACTGGGCTTTTGCCAACTCACATTTTAACGCAGCATATCAGATAAATTAGTGAAGTCTGGGTTTTAAACTGTTTCTTGTTCACTTCTGATCATACACACACTCGTATAAAGTAAAATATATGACTTTAAGTGAGGAAAATGTGAAAATTTTTGTGCAGATTCTATTGTTTAAATACTAAAGCGTGATTGGCTAATTTGTTTGAAAATTTGTTTGGGAGGCCTTGGTTGGTGTAGTTGCACAGTAATATGAATTAAAACAGTACACATTGATTCAAATTTGAATAGGGGCCTGGTACCATCACGTGATGGCAGGCATGTCAGGAGGCACAAGTGGGTGTCTGTCATCAGTAATAGTAGGAAAGAAGCCCTAGAGAAAGCCTTTGGAGACAATGATAGTGAGGTAAGAGTCAGGAGCTGTGAGATGTACTATATATTACAGTACTTGCCGCACTGATCTAAGTCAGGGCATGGCTAACTCACAGATTAAACCCTGAAACAACCTCTGGGCTGATCTAAATCAGGGTACGGCTAACTCACAGATCGAACCCTGAAACAACCTCAGGGTTGATCTAAGCCAGGGCATGGCTAACTCACAGATCAATCCCTGAAACAACCTCTGGGCTGATCTAAGTCAGGGCATGGCTAACTCACAGATCAACCCCTGAAACAACCTCAGGGCTGATCTAAGTCAGGACATGGCTAACTTACAGATCAAACCCTGAAACAACCTCTGGGCTGATCTAAGTCATGGCACGGCTAACTTAGCTGATGATTTTACTAAAAATATATATTCGTTTGAAGCCACGGGATGGTTCATCATCAATAGTACATAATATCAAAGAGGTAAGTAGAGGATAGTTAATGTTTTGGTATCCACAAGACATCCTTTAAAGAATCCTAGTCAACTTCAATGCACGCTCAGCATCATTAAGGCATGGCTCTCAGATGAAAAACTGATTAGCTATATCATAGCCAGTTTTCTACGAATCTTCCCCAAACTTGGCAAGTTAATGTCTTTTGTGAAAAGAAGGAACCTTAGGGCCTTGGTTACCATGGAAACTAAGTCACGTGACCACAAGGCCGCCATCTTGGATTTTTAAACAAGCCGTTTGTAAACGTACCGAAACATCTTTAAAACACTCATTAATAATTCATAAGCTTATGGTCCAATTGGAGGCACCATACACGTCACGTGCATGAACCTTTATACCCGATAAAGTCCTCTTCATTAGTATTCAAGTGATTTTATATAAAGACACATGTGATCTTTATATAAAGACCACTCGAATACTATGAGGATGACTTCATCAGGGATGAAGTATGCATCCAAGTTTAGATGAAGACTTAGAGCTTCATCAAGGTCATAGTCAACCCTAATAATCTTTGACTAACGTGCCTATCTTTGCCTTGGCACGCAATATCCAACGTGTGGGAGCTTCTATTGAATCTGATTGCGCATGCCCGTGACGTCAAATCTCTATCGAAGTATAAAAATCCATGTTCGTGACGTGTATGGTGGCTCCAGTTGAACCAAAATCTTATAAATTGTTCATGAGTGTTTTAAGCAGTTCAAAAAACTCGTAGATCGTGTTTTATCAGGTATAAAAGCACTCGGCTACGCCTCGTGCTTTTATACCTGATAAAACACTCCTACTCGTTTTTTAAACACTACTTAAAAGTCATGAAAATGCAGATTACTATTCATGTTTACAATGCCTATATGGATCTAATTGGATATCTTGGAAATTATTTTAAGTTTAATTTTTAGAATATTTTCTATGTTTTCCAAAAAATTAAAAATATTCTAAAAATTAAACTTAATATAATTTCCAAGATATCCAATTAGATCCATATAGGTATTGCAAATATCAAAAGGAATATGGATTTTCAGGACTTTTGAAGTAGTTTCAATACGATTACAAACGATTTTTTTAAAAAATCCAAGATGGCGGCCTTGTGGTCACGTGACCTGGTTTCCCTGGTAACAGATATGCGGTAATTGCTTGCCTTGAAGAATTACTACTACGAGCCAAATTTGGGAAAGATTCATAGTAAACTGTCAAAGATATGAATAAATAACTGATTTTCCATCACTTCCTCAAAAGAGCCATGCCTTAATGGTGCTGAGCGATAAAACACGATCTGCGAGTTTATTAAATGGCTTAAAAAACTCATGATGTATGTTCTCATAGTGTACTGAATTCTTTACGAAATGAACCAAGTCTGATAGAGAAAATCCAAGTTAAAGTTTATGCAAATGAAGACGAATCTATATCAGATATAAAATCACCTTCATGGTCATGATTCCTATTGTGTTTCCTTCATGAATTATTATTGACTTTTTATAAATAGTATTTTCACCGTTATATATCTTTCTCACAGTTAAGACAAAGCATCGTGGAACAGGTGCAAAGGCTTCCTGGTAATGACACATGTGTGGATTGTACAGCAAAAGGTATGTATTGCTCACACTTACAACACAGTTTGTTTTAGGCACTCGATCCTTTGCTGTTTCAGCCATAAGATTATGAAACAGACTGAAATCAGGCTTTAGTTCTTTGGATATTATACAGGACTCTATCTAAACTAGTCTGTGCTAAATTAGATGTTCCTGCTAAAATACTGAATAAAATAAAATAAATAAATAAATATTTTACCAATAAAGAAATAGAAAATGTGCGCGCGTGCTGTGTGCAGTTACGATTCACGCGGGGGTTGGCAGAACACGAGAGAAGTATTAGAGAGTTTTAGATTTACGTTCACGGCAAACGTGAAACGTCAGTTGACCAGTAAAAAATTCTTTTAAATTACTGAAAAAGAATCGCAAAAAAGTCCAAGTAGTAGAAAAACAAAAGAGTATTTGCGCTTGGTGAGAAGGTTTGTAAAAGGTAAAGTAAAATACAGGAAAACGATGAAAATGTGGTCACGTTTGCCGTTTGGCGGGAAGAAAAAAAAGTCAACCTAAAACTCTCTATTAGCAGAACACTAGATACTTCTAGAGTGTTCTGCCAATCCCCAAGTGCTTTATAACTCCACACAGCACAGCAAGCAAGTTTTTTATTTCTTTTATAAAATACAAATTACAATAGCTGTTATTTTAGATAGGAATGACGCAACTGAAAGTGCGCGCGCATGCTATGTGCTCTCATTGCTTTTTTCATTGCCTTCTGACTAGATCCCACATGGCTGTCTACAAACCTTGGTGTCTTGACATGTATCGAGTGTTCAGGTGTTCATCGCGACATGGGTGTCCATGTATCTAGAGTACGCTCATTAACACTCGATAACTTGGGTACTTCAGAACTCTTGGTAAGATTACTCAAAGGATTTTATCATCATATATAACAACACGAACTCATTAGTAACTCAGTGTCCATGTATCTAGAGTACGCTCATTGATAACATGGGTACTTCAGAACTCTTGGTCAGATTACTCAAAGGATTTTATCATCATATCCTCTACTTTCACATCCCCATAATGCCTTGCGTCTTTGGGGGGTAACCAATCAAAAAACTGTCCCAAATTGAAAGGTTTCTTAATTGAATTTATACTATACCTGCTTTTATCTGTACAATACTGATAATCAGTTTATTCCAAGTTATTTTTGCGTGTACAGATCATGAAGAGTTTTGGTTTTACAGAAAATGTATTGACTTACGAAAAAATTCTTAAAATTTACCTTAAACGTCTTCAAGCTTCTATCTTTTTCTGGTTTTTACTTCTTCATTTTATCTTTGGATACCAAACAAGGTATTTTCAACATTGTCTGATCAGCCTTCAGCAAAATAAGTGGATTTTTACCCTCTGGTTAGCCCCCAAAGACGCAAAGTATTATGGGGATGTGAAAGTAGAGAATATAACAACACAAACCATTAGTTATTCATAAGGTCAGCAACGAACCAGAACATCGTATTTGGTCAGGTAGATGAGTCTTGATACTTGATCAAACACTGATTAAGACATGGATCAAGACACGAATGATAGTCAATCAGAGTCCAGAGCAAGACCTATTACAAACCAAACAAAGGAGACTGACGGCGCTTTCTATTAAGTCAAACCTGCCAGTTGTCAAATGCGTTATTTCTATAGAACTGATTGACCAAGTTATAAAAGGTTATAAGAACTGATGCGTAGCTTTTGAGAACTGGGGTGGTGTAGTGCTTTACCGGTCGCCTCTCACCGCTGTGGTCCGGGTTCGAGCCCCGGCTCAGACTGGATCATATTTGAGTTGAGTTTGTTTGTTGTGTTGTTCTCTCCCTTGCCACGAGGGTTTTCTCCGGGATCTCCGGTTTCCTCCCTCCGTAAAAATCAACATGCCAGTTAAGTCTTGTATGTTGTAAATATAGAATGTAGTGGTAGTGCGTGTGGAGGGAAGAGCCCCGTGGGGAGTGGTGGTCGTAAAATGTTTTTTCTTCTGGCTGCTTGGACTGGTCGTATTTGTGATACAGTGTTACTATTATGGGCACAGTTATCCTAAACATACTGATATACTGATTATTGTTTTTGTTGCAGTTGGCAAAGGCAATCAGTAATGGTGGTTTTAATGAGATCATGGAAGCAACACTCGACTACAACAAGAAGCCAACAGCTACGAGTAACATGTAAGTGAAATGACTACGAGGAAGATAGCAGTTACTTATGATGATGACGATGATGATTATAATGATGATGGTGATGGTGATGGTGATGGTGATGGTAATGATGATAGTGATGTTGATGATGATGACGGTGATGGTGATGGTAATGGTGATGGTAATGATGATGATGACGGTGATGGTGATGACGATGATGGTGATGGTAATGATGATGATGATGATGATGATAGTGATTATGGTGATGATGATGATGATAGTGATTATGATGATGATGATGATGGTGATGATGATAATGATGTTAATGATCATGATGATAATGGGTGTTGTTGTATCCAGGGAAGAGAAGAAAGAGTTCATCAGAGCCAAGTACATCAAGCACCAGTATGCTCAGAAATCTGGCGATGGACCAGACAAGATTCTACAAGTAAGTTGTACAATACGAATATTTACAAGTCTGGAATCATTCGCGCCAGATATGCTAAAAGACTTACAAAATCAATTCATGTCGTTGCGCTGAGCAGCGGAGGGCCTTGGAATATTCTAATGATGAGGTTATTTTGCTTCTTACAGGAACTTCATCTTGCTGTCAAGGCTCGTGATATTCTAGCCGTCTTACAAGGATTCGGAGAGGGAGTCGGCCTGACAACCCCTTTACCAGGAGACGTAGGTTTTATTTTATTTTATTTTTATTTACGATTCGATAATCAGCCCCTCATCATCATCATTATCTGTTGTTGCAGAAGCCTGATCTGTTCATTGAACCAAAAACAACTTTTCGCGTACGAAGTGAGAATACGAACAACAATTGCTCAGTAACTTACGAGACACAGTAGTGTTGCGGAAATATTGCACGACTATGTTGCAAACATTAAATACTCGTGTCGTGTTTTTAAGCCTGATTTTCAAGCAACCTACAAATCCCGTACCCAGACAATCTCGTACCCAGAGCCTAGGTTTCTTCTCACTTGCGGCGAAGAACGAGGGCTCTGGCATAATCCATTTTTGGCGCATACGCAATTTTCCAGAATTTTTATTATATCTAAAAATATAATCAATGAAAATCATGCTATCAAACAGAGTTTGAAATAAAAATTAGAAATAGGGAACATGTTTTGTTTATTTTTGGCAAGTCTTTCAACGTATGCGCTCTTATACGGATATATATGGATTATGCCAGAGCCCTCGTTCTTCGCAGCAGGCCAGAAGAAACGCATTTCTTAGTGCGCATGCTCGACGAAATTGATATATTTCATTTCGTCGAGCATGCGCACTAAGAAATTAAGTGGCATGCAATGTCGCTTGCAACATCGCACCCGGTGTGCCTCACCTTTATTTGTCATTCTTTTTTCAGCCATCGCTGAACCCTGCTTTACATGTCGCCGTGGAACAAGAAGATCTTACCTCACTACACATTGTTGATTTCTTTGCTCAAAATAGGTTAGTACACGACACGCCCTTGTTAAAAGTACCCCTCACACTTAAGTCAATATTTTCAGTATTGATTCTATAGTATTTTTATATAAAATATTGAGGATATTGAGTTGAGAGGTGAGGGGCACTTAAAAAAAAACAAAACAAAAAACTGTAGTTGGAGCTGTTAGAGGAAGTAAATGCTCTGTACGGTTGCTTAGGCTAAGCCTCAATTTTGTTTAGAATACTCACATGTTCCAGTGAAGGTCCATGGAATTTCTAAGTGTTTGTATTTTTGAAGTTGTGCATTCTTTACTTTAGCTTTTGTGCATGGCACAGAATGCCTATTGTTTTAGGGACATGCACTTACAGTTCAGATTCTCACGTACATTTCAATGGGTGGGCATAAATTTGAATGATAATAGAATTCCTCAAGTTCTGATTGGCGAATGCATCCGAGCAAAGCGGGGAGCGGGAAGCTGCGAAGCGTATCCCTCGAACGAAGTGTGAGACTGACAAAAACCGCCTCCTTTGTCTTTATAATCCGTGTTTGACAAGTGATCACCACGCATGTAAACAAACTAATATCTAGTCTTTTTACCAAACTTTTTTGACCAGCATAGGAATTTAGTTTACAAATTGAAACTTACGGCTCTTTTGCAAGCTAACCGACATATAAATTCAATACAGTAACTAGTTTAAAGGAAGGATTTAAAACCTAAATCGTGGTTAACTAATCGGTTAAATCTGGCGGCCAAAGACAGAAAACTCTGTTTTCTCCTGTCGTTTATTAAAAAAAATTGTTTGCTATCAAAAACCGTTTAATGAAAATGAAAAACTGTTTGAGTAAATCGCTTATAAACAGAAAGTTTCGCGTACTTCTTGTTACCGGTAAATTTTTATTCCTGTTTTCGATTCAAAGCTTTTCTTTTATAAATCAAAAGTCAAGGAGACGCTTAATACGCAGTTAGCCTTTATGGAGCTGCCGATCTTCACCTTTCTTGAATGAGCGATATGAAAACCTATTAGTAGATTCGATAGCATATATAGCATATGAGTCATGACAATTACTCATTTGGTGGCTCCTAAAAGTCAAAGTTTGAATGAACTAGGAGGTTTGTCCGATGAAAAAAACACACAAGACAGTGTTTATTCATTCAATTTGGAGACAAAAGAGCTAAATGATAAGAAGCTTAGGCGAGAAATGAAAAATGACTTAATCCATAAACAATAGAGGTTATGTTTTTGATGCTGCCGAGAGTCCCGCGGACAGCTGCAAGTACTTCGGGAATCCCGCTCAACCCAGGCGCAAAGACCACACATTTTTCTAACTTTAAAAACCTCAAATATAATTTTAACGGATAGTCCGTGTAATGGGTGCAAAATGTTCTTTAGACATTAAAGTTTGTTTTGCACCTTTTGGCCATCGACCAACTCACTTGGAAAACAAAATATTTCAACATCAAGATGTACGACCTCTATGTTTCCATACTTAAATGTTTAAAAAGTCCTTCTTTTTCTTGTTAAAATCCTCAAAAAAAATTTTATCGTTTAATTTTTTTGATTTTACCAAATGACAAGATGATATCTCTACTTTCATTTGCACCCTTTGGCCATGTAAAAAACTTAAGAAGAAGATACAAAATTACTGGTTTTCAGAGTCTACTTGAGCCATTTTCAGCCAATTCTCCTGTAATTTTACTCTGTAAACGAGTCACAGTCAAGTGAACATGATTTGAACCGCGCGCCAAAACAATAGAAATGTCCCGGATGTGTCCGCCTATTTTGTGCCATGTTTGAGCGGTGCGATTAGTATAGTTTTAGACTTGAACAGTGATTCTGAAACGATATTCACTGCTGAAGCGGTAATTATGAGGTTTCTCAAACTATGATCGAAAGCAACTAAAACGTTGTTTCATCCTGAATTTCGTCTTTTTTTGATATTCAAGTCTAGAATTATACTAAAACAATTATGGTGATACTTAACTTGCCGCTCGGTGAATATTCATTGATAATCACTTCATCTTCGGCGAATAATTGAGTAAATGTGTCGTTAATCAAAGAACACAGCGGTTTTTGACTAATTGGAATACGGTATATTCTAAGTCTGCACAATTTGTTTAACGAGTGACCATTCGAATGGACGAACGAACGAAGTTCATCATTGAGAATGAAAATAAATATGATATCCATGGTTCTGACTCCCCTTAGTTACCGTTGCTATGTCCCACAAGCTCAACAAATAGACCGTTTTCTCAAGGTTGCGTGCGCATCCAACTTGACGGGCCACAAAATTGAAAAACGCAAATTCAGTAAAATTGAGAAGACAATTTTATATTTAAAGACGAGAATAATCGATTTTATGAATTCTTATCGAAAAATCTAATAGAAATGTATGATATAATTCTCATCATAAAGCTCGTGTTCTGGTATCGTGGCCCGTCAAATTCCTTAAATTTGGATGCGCACGCAACCTTGAGAAAACAGTCTATTGTCAAGAATATCTCATAATTTAAGACTCTGATTGGTGGAAGGTTGTTTATAAATTGTTTCATTTGGTTACTGTCCGACGAAAAGAAAAGAAAATTGCCTCGTTATCCTTGTAGTACTTGGACAAGATTTTAATTCCTCTGGATCTGATTGGAAACCATGACTTTAGCTGACAAGAGTATTAATAATAATAATTATAGTACACTCAACAAAGTTACTCGACTCTGATTGATCGAGAGGAGTACAATTATAGCGTTAATTGTACTCCGTAGGAGTAGCGAATTAAGTCGCTATGGCAACACGGCCAAAACAATGTCAAAACAATTATTTTCTATCATTTTGTCTGTATAAAACATATAAATAAAATTTTAAAGCCGTAAGAACTAATCTTTTTTATGCATTTCAGTTGCGCGATGGACTGAAAATCGGCCTCCAAATAGACAAAGATGAACGGCGTCGCTTCGCATTTTTACTGAAATTTCGTTGAGTGAACTATAAACAAAAAATCACACGATCTTCTCGTACAATTTGGAATTAATAGACACTCGTAATGTTTTGAAAGATCGAGTAATTGCACGAGCCTTTTAGTCTATTAATTTCCAAATTGTACTCGAGATCGTGCGATTTCCTATACTAATAATTATAATTTTATTACTTATATAGCGCAAAATTCATTAAAATGTATGATCAAGTTGTGCTTTACACTCTTTACAATCATTAAGAATCAAATTGTACTAAAACTATATCTAAAATCATGTAGTCCTATTCATTATATTTACAGATAGAAAATCAAAATAAACGTAACTAAATAAACTAAATTTACCAAAACTCACAGTTACTCTGAGCTCAAAATTTAATTTAAAATATTATATATAATTAAAATAGGCTTGCCTAAATAGTTATGTTTTAACTTCTTTTTTAAATCTAGTAATTTTGTCCTCAACCCTAAGGCTTGGAGGCAAAACGTTTACTAACGGTTATGGTGTTTGTTCCCATAGTAACGACTTGAATGGAGTGAACATAGATGGTAATACTGCTCTACATTTAGCCGCAAAGGACGGTAAAACAGAAGTAGCCAAGGTTCTTTTGCGATCAGGTGCTATCGATAGCCTCTATAGGTAAGCATTGAGAACTAGCTGTGCCCTGACTTCGATCAACTCAGAGGTTGTTTCAAGGTTTGATCTGTGAGTTAGCCATGCCCTGACTTAGATCAGCCCAGAGGTTGTTTCAGGGTTCGATCTGTGAGTTGGATGTGCCCTGACTTAGATCACCCCAGAGGTTGTTTCAGGGTTTGATCTGTGAGTTAGCCGTGCCCTGACTTAACTCAGCCCAGAGGTTGTTTCACGGTTAAATCTCTGAGAATCCATTCATGATTGTTAATTAATTGTTTTCACAGCGAATGGTAACGGCAAGACGCCACTAGACCTGGCGAGGGACGCTGGTCACAAAGAGACTAGTGATCTGGTAAGATGTTCTATACTGAACTTACTATCGTTGAAATCATGGGATCTGGAATATAGAAATATAAATGAATGTATGTTGAATAGAATAGACCTTATTCGTCGCGGTGCAATGTTTTCCCATTTCAGATCACGTGTCATTCTCTAGAGTATCATTTCTTTGTTTAACGGTTGTGCATGAGAAGACACATGAATATGGATACCGCTCAAACAAAGAATCTTATTCTCTATCTAATGTAATGGCCACTAATGGACAAAACATTTGACCGCAACATTTGCAATAAGATACTGTTCTATGAGTTGAGCTGAGTTTGATTGGGTTGGGTTGGGTTGAATTGAGTAAGTACCTAGGTTGTAGGTAGTATAGTGACTTAGTTTGGCTCTAGTTGAGTAAGGAGAGCGGTACGAAGGAAGGAAATGAAGAGGCGCGTGAATTAATACAGACCATTAGCATTATTGCCGCAAACCGCTAGGGATCAGGCCCAGAAACACGCCTGCAAACACGGAGAAACACTCTGCATCAATGAAATTCAATATGGCGGCTCTTCAAGAAAGAACTTCATTATGACGCCTTGTGCTAAATGTCGAAAGTTTCAAGGAAAACTGCAGTTTGAGGTTTGCGGTACCTAGCAAGAACGTTGCGTCCTTGGTCCTTTTTAAAATGCTTCAATTTTTCCTTTTTATTCAATAGTTGAAAAAGTATTCGTCAGGAAAGGTAAACCACTGCGATCACGTGAAAATCGACTGGGGTTTAACGCAGGTAGGTTCTATCGATAACAGCATTTATGGTATTGTAACTGTTGCGCACAACAAGAAATGCAACAAGGTTTTCAAGGGAGGTTACACGCATTAAACCAACTTTTCTTCAGTGCAACGAATTCATTAAGTGAGGAATCCAGTCACGTGATGGCAGCCATGTTAGATGGCAGGAACAATACAATCGTTTTACATGAGAAAGAATTCAATTCCCAAGAGCAAAGGGATTTTATTGTTCTGCCATCTAACCACAGGCAGTCCAAGCTGTATTATGGACGTGGGCACGTGATAATGCAAAACCTTTATTGGTTGAAAACATCATGAGATTGGCAGCAACTCTGCAGGTCGTGTTCACATAACTAGGATAGTTTCGCGAAAGGTTGCCGAAGCGAACACTTAAATGTATGTTTTCTCTAAATGCTGACGGTATATATGACGTAGCTATTGATATCGCTGACATCAAAGCTAACCTGAGTAACGACGAAACACTGAACGACTCCACCAAGTTTGATAAGGTAGTTGTTACTAAACCATCCACCTGATAGCAAACGACGAATCGTGCTGAACCACGAGGAAATATCTATAATCGATAAAGTTTTGAGAAATTGATAAAGTTTGTTATTATTTATATTGTTATTATCATCATCATCAACATCACCATCATCATCATCACTATCATCATCATCATCACCACCACTATCATCATCACCATCATCGACATCACCATCATCATCATCACTATCATCATCACCATCATCATCATCATTATCATCATTATCACCATCATCAACATCACCACTATCATCATCACCATCATCACTATCATCATCACCATCATCAACATCACCATCATCATCATTATCATCATCATCATCACCACTATCATCATCACCATCATCACCATCATCATCATCACTATCATCATCATCAACATCACCATCATCATCATCTTCACCATCACCATCATCATCACCATCACTATCATCATCATTATCATTATCATCATCACCATCATCATCACCATCACTATCATCATCACCATCATTATCACCATCATCATCATCATCATCATCGCTATCATCATCACTATCATCAATATCATCAACGTTAACATTAATATTAAAGTCTCTCACACGAGATCAGATCACAGAGACAATTCTTAATGATTTTTGTGATAAATTCTGGTCACAGCAATAGTCTGGTACCTACGACAAGTTGCAGGAAGCCAATATAGACTGTATTTGTTCTTCAGGTCGCGGGGACAGAGCGATTGAAGTTTATATGCAACATCGTGTATACTTTCTCAAACGACCTGTCCCTGTGACAACATCAAAATAACCAATGAGCGTGTAGTTCGCAGATTGGTCATTTTTTTCCGTCTTATTCACAGTGAAAGGTTAATGTGCCTTTTAATGTTTTTGTCTTCAGGGTCGAACAGGTCCCCCCACTCCTCCCCGCCACCGTCGAGTCTTACCATCAAGACCAGTCAGCCAGTTTGTCACGCCAACCAAATACAGCTCAACGCATCAACAGGACGAAGAAGCCGTCAGCGCGCTCATATCAGGGCTCAGTCTCACCGATGAGTTTCCCGGTCATTACACGCCGATGGGAGCTGGGAATAGGTTATCAAAACCTAATGCATCCCCGGTGATCATGAGAAGAAAACCTCCCGCACCCCCCAGGTCTGGGGAAACCGTCGCTGTGTCTGTCAGATCTAGTATTGCCTTCCCAGCTTCTGGGGCGGTATCTTCCAGCACCTTTGGACATGGACCAAAATTAGGGTACGTTTAGTGATAAACCATTTTAATCTTCATAGGATTTCATAGACTTTTAGTCTAAACCTAGTATTGGTTTATCATAAATCCTGCATTCTGATTGGCTAAGCTACTAATGGTCTATTAGTGATAGCCCACTAGTAACTATAACTGCAGGTTTTGACAACCAAGAACTCGGTGTTTCAACCTAATTTGAATTTCATTATCTGTTCCAAATTAAATGGTAGTCAAACGCTGGTCATCATGTGCTAAAATATTTTTATTTAAGTGTCTAGTGATTCTAGCGCTTTCGCACTAATTGGGGACACTTTTCACTCAAACGCACTACCACTACATTCGATGTTCTATGCACACAACTCTCATCTCACATGTCGATGATGGGATCTACCACTACATTCAATATTCTATGTACACGACGCTCAGCTCACATGTTGGGATCTACCACTACATTCAATATTCTATGCACACGACGCTCAGCTCACATGTTGATGATGGGATCTACCACTACATTCAATATTCTATGCACACGACGCTCAGCTCACGTGTTGGGATCTACCACTACATTCAATATTCTATGTACACGACGCTCAGCTCACGTGTTGGGATCTACCACTACATTCAATATTCTATGCACACGACGCTCAGCTCACGTGTTGGGATCTACCACTACATTCAATATTCTATGTACACGACGCTCAGCTCACATGTTGGGATCTACCACTACATTCAATATTCTATGCACACGACGCTCAGCTCACATGTTGGGATCTACCACTACATTCGATGTTCTATGCACACGACGCTCAGCTCACATGTTAATTTTTAGGGAGGGAGGAAACCGGAGAACCTGCAGAAAACCCACGTAGCATAGGAGAGAACAACACATCAAACAAACTCAAACTCTGCTGTCAGACAGAAAGAAGTTTATTGAGTTCTATTGTCAAACATTGACGTAAAAATATGTAGAGTTTCGTGTGTGTATCTTTCTTTTATGGGTAAAGGTGATCGGTGTACCGTCTTGGTTCATCTTTTGTTGTATTCTCTTGTGGTGAGCAGTTAATAGAGAGTTTTAGATTTACGTTCACGGCAAACGTGAAACGTCAGTTGACAAGTAAAAAAGTCTTTTAAATTACTGAAAAAGAATCGCAAAAAAGTCCAAGTAGTAGAAAAACAAAAGAGTATTTACGCTTGGTGAGAAGGTTCGTAAAAGGTAAAGTAAAATGAAGGAAAACTATGAAAATGTGGTCACGTTTGCCGTTTGCGGGGAGAAAAAAAAGTCAATCTAAAACTCTCTATATCAATCGACGTCATTACTGTAACAAAGATTTATTTGCCCCGTGGATGCCCAATAATACCTTGCGATCCAAGATGGCCGCCGTATTGTCGAAGTAGTCCATTATGTAATTATTTTTGTTTGGTAGGCATGAAGATGCAAACAAGACATCGCCTGAATCCCCTCCGCCTCCAATCCCAATGAGATGTTCCTCTGTTAGCCGTAAACCATCTACTCATCCTCCCCCTCCCCCTCCCCCCAAGCCTCAATTCGATGACACCCACGTCAAACCCCCGACATTACCCGACATTAGAATCAATTAACATGGTGGCTATGACGTCACATGCACAAGGACAAAAGAAATGGCCGCCATGTTGGTCTACATGACCCAGAATCAATTAACATGGTGGCTATGACGTCACATGCACAAGGACAAAAGAAATGGCCGCCATGTTGGTCTACATGACCCAGAATCAATTAACATGGTGGCTATAACGTCACTTGTACAAGGGCAAAAGAAATGGCCGCAATGTTGGTTGGCATAATCCAAAGTCAACCAATATGGCGACTATGACGTAACTTAATGGAAAGCGCCCTTGGAAATCACACGATCTCGCGTACAATTCGGAATTAATAGGTACGAGTGATGTTTTGAAAGTTTTTTTCAAAATAGAGGATTTGCACCATCACGTGACGGCAGCCATGTTAGATGGCAGGAACAATAAAATCGTTTTACATGAGAAAGAATTCAATTCACGAGAGCAAAGGGATTTTATTGTTCTGCCATCTAACCACAGGCAGCCCAAGCTGTATTATGGACGTGGGCACGTGATGGTCCAAAACCTCTATTGGACGAACCTTTTTTGAGAACTTTCGAAACGAAACATCACGAGTATCTATAAAATCCGAATTGTACGAGAAGACCGTGCGATTTTTTGAGATCAAGAATGCACCCTTCAAAGTCCAGTATTGCAGCTGTGTAAAAATATACTCATTTTTGATAGACATGGCTTAGAGTAATCAAAATGTTTGTTTAGACCTCCAGCTGTGCCGCCTCCGCCGACGAGAACCGATTCAACCCTGCCTTCAAACAAAGGTAATAGCACTAATCTCGTACCCAGAGCCTGCGTTACTTCTGGCCTGCGTCAAAGAACGAGTGCTCTGGCATAATCCATTTTGTGGCGTATGCGTTTTTCCGGAAGTTAAATATGTTCAATGAAATCATGCTTTCAAACAGGGTTCTGCGTTTACTTCCGATCAAAATAAAAATTTGTAATTGGTCAACATATTTTTTATTTTTGGCGAGGCTTCGGTCGCATGCACTCTTATGCCGGAAGTCCAAGAAGTCCTGGTCCAAAAAAACGAATTATGCCAGAGCCCTCTTTCTTCGCCGCAGGCCAGAAGAAACGCAGGCAATGGGTACGAGATTGTAAGAGCACAGGAAAAGCTGCTAGATACCTATGTTACGGACACCTCTATATTACGAACACCTCTATATTACGAACACCTCTATATTACGAACACCTCCATATTACGAGCACTTCTATATTACGAGCACTTCTATATTACGAGCACTTCTATATTACGAACACCTCTATATTACGGACACCTTTATATTACGGACACCTCTATATTACGGACACCTCTATATTACGAACACCTCTATATTACGAACACCTCTATATTACGGACACCTCTATATTACGGACACCTCTATATTACGAACACCTCTATATTACGGACACCTCTATATTGCTGGCAGATATATTCAGGTCCCGGCAAATCACCATTCATTCTATGTTTCATAGACCCGACCTCTATATAAAGGACAGTTGTTCTGGCCCTTTAGTGTCCGTATTATAGAGGTTGCACTGTATTTGATAACCGCATCTGTAGTCAATAGAGAAATATGGAGAGTAATATTATTATTATTTATAATTAAAGGTCCAAATAAAGATGATAGTTTACCTGAAGGCCCCTCTACACCAGTACCAGAGCTACCTCCAAGGCTACACTGTACTCCGGTAAGAGACTTTAGATGGATAAAAAAAAACTGTATAGAGACTTTTTGCCAATGGTAAGCGTAGTGGTTTATTGCTCGGCTATCACCGTTGTGGTCCGGGTTTGAGCCCCGGCTCGGACTGGATCGTGTTTGTCTGATGTGTTGTTCTCTGTATTGCCATGAGGATTTTCTCCGGGTTCTCCGGTTTCCTCCCTCCGTAAAAATCAACGTGAGTTGAAGTCATTTGGGTGTTACGGCATGTTGTACTGTGTACGTGCTGTAAGTCAGTACCGTACGTTTCCCACTCATACGATAACCATTTTTATAGAAGCCATTTCAATGTTACGGCATGTCATACCGTGTACGTGCTGTAAGTCAGTACCGTACGTTTCCCACTCATACGATAACCATTCTTATGGGAAGCCATTTCAATGTTACGGCATGTCGTACCGTGTACGTGCTGTAAGTCAGTACCGTAAGTTTTCCACTCATAGGATAACCATTTTTATGGGAAGCCATTTCAATGTTACGGCATGTCGTACCGTGTACGTGCTGTATAGTCAGTACCGTATGTTTCCCACTCATACGATAACCATTTTTATAGAAGCCATTTCAATGTTACGGCATGTCGTACCGTGTACGTGCTGTAAGTCAGTACCGTACGTTTCCCACTCATACGATAACCATTCTTATGGGAAGCCATTTCAATGTTACGGCATGTCGTACTGTGTACGCGCTGTAAGTCATTCAAAAACCGCTCTAAACTAATCTTCTGATCTAATTTTTCTGATAATAGACCACTTCCTCTCATCCTCGTCGGGTTCAAGCTCTTTATGACTGCGAGGCTGATAACGAAGATGAGCTTTCGTTCAAGGAAGGTGACATCATTATCGTGAAAGGTGATGCTGAAGATGCTGAGTGGTGGGTAAGTAAAGGTCGCTCACCCTTACCCCTGGGGTCTCATCACTCACCTCTCACCATTCCTGACTTAGATCAGCGCAGAGGATGTTTCTGTGTTTTTGATCTGTGAGTTAGCCATGCCCTGACTTAGATCAGCCCAGGGGTTGTTTCAGGGTTTGATCTGTGAGTTAGCCGTGCCTTCACATAAATTAGCCCAGAGGTTGTTTCAGGGTTCTATCTGTGAGTTAGTCATGCCCTGACTTAAGATCGGCCCAGAGGTTTTTTTATGGGCTTGGTAGAGTGGGTGTTTGATTAGCAATGGGAAAATTACAAAAAGCAGTAGTGGGGTAGTGGGGTCAGTCCTGTTTTGACCCAATAAAGCAAAAAAGACACAAATGGCTGTTTCTTATATTTTTTTAGGTCGGCGAATTAGAAAAGAATCCAAAAAAATCCGGAGTCTTTCCCATCAGTTTTGTCCATGTGCTCTCAGAATAATACAATGACAGTGACGTCAAATGTGGGTGTTACTCCTATGACGTCATTCATCGTCATGGCAACTGGAAAACCGCTGTGCATTTTGTTTGCAAGTGCAATTTCTACGGAGGAAGAATGACTGCAGGGAATATAATGAGTAGTATATCATAAAATATTTCAAATTATAGTTATTTGAGCTTTTTATTTATTAATAAGGCAATATTTTTATTTGCCATGTAGTTTTTTTTTTTCATAACGAACAAATTTCAAAAAATATATTTTATAATGACTGAAATATCGTAATTCATTGTCGGGAATTTTTTTAAATTTTTTAGGTGAAAAGTATTTTTACGTGAGATTTTGCGTACTCGCTTGATATGATAGTTTTGAAAGCTATTTTCCTGCAGAATCTAAACTTGTATTTGTGGATTTCAAGAAATATTGAATATATGTCTTTACCTTGGGCTTAATGTTTTCCCATTTCAGACAACGTGTCATTCATTGTCTTGAGAAAAACAATCTTTGAGTTGTATCAATATTCGTGTGTCTTGCCAAGCGCAATCGTTAAACAAAGAAATGATACTCTAGGGAATAGCACGTGGTCTGAATTGATTCTGTGATTATAGAGCAAGTAAACTAGATCTAATGTAGAGATAACTAGCTTAAACCTAGTGTGAGCTGCGTCGGTGTTTCAAATGAAACTAATGATAAAAGGGTAAATTTTACATCGTGAAAGTTGAAAAAACTTACTGACGTTTCGGACGCTACTCCGACGAAGGACTAGCGTCCGAAACGTCAGTACGTTTTTTCAACTTTTCACGCTGTAAAATTTACCCTTTTACCTTTACTAGATCTAATGTACTTACGTCCTTCTTACTATCTTACGTCCTTCTCTTAAGAATGATATTCACTGGTAAAGACAGAAGTAATACTCAAGGGAATGACGTGAAATTGAATAGTCCCCTTCACAGTTCCCTGCGCCATCTTGCAATGATAGAGACATGTGAATAATTGTACAAGGTGTTAAATAAGGTCTCTATTATTACAACCTCACCATCAATCTCGTACCCAGAACCCGCGGTTCTCCTGGCCTGCGGCGAAGAACGAGGGCTCTGGCATAATCTATTTTTTGTAACCAGGATTTCTTTGACTTCCGGTATATGAGCGCATGGGTTCAAAGAATTGTTAAAAAAGATTTTTAATGTTCCCGATATTTTCAATTTTTATTTTAATTGGAAGAAAACACAGAACTCTGTTTTAAAGCATGATTTTTATTGATTATATTTGACTTCCAGAAAATTGCGCATGCGCCAAAAGGAAGGCTCACCCTTTGTCTCGTATCTTTCCAAAGGCGCAGGGACTGTGAAAGGAGTGGACTTGGTCCACAATGCATTATTCCAAACCTTAAATAGGAATCAATTTTTTAGATTCGTTTGAAAAATATTTTCACTAGGTCCAACTAAACATGTGTCATTCCCTAGAGTATCATTCCTTTGTTTAACGGTTGTGCATGAGAAGACACATGAATATGGATACAACTCAAACAAAGAATCTTATTCTCAAGAGAATGACACATGGTCTGAAATGGGAAAACATTCCCAAACTTAAAAAAAGTCAAAATGTTGAAGATTTTTGTCAAACACTTTTTTATTCTATATTTTTATGTATATTTTTTATAAACAGTTGAGTGTTGTATGTTGTAAATATAGAATGTAGTTGTAGTGCGTGTGGAGGGTACCTCACGGAAGAGCCCCGTACAGGAAGTAATTGCTGTAAGAATAGAAGTTTCGAAAAATATTTTCAATCAATTGTGATTTATTTTTTTTGGTTATAGAAATCTTTTTAAAAATTTAGCAATCTTTTAGAATTTTAACCAATTTCCTCCAATTTCCGTGGTATTTCCTCTCATTTACCACGATTTCTGTCATCTATCCATCACCTCGTGAGTCCACAACATACTTTGACGGTTAGATGACGAAAAAAGTGGTAAATAAGCCGGGACATGGCACAAAATTGTTTTAAAAATTACTACAAAAACATTAAAAATATTATTACATTATTTCAGTTCTATAAATATTTATGTCACCCTCATCTCGAATAATGATATATTACTGAGTAGATTAAAATGGCTTGTTTTATTATCTGAACTGTAAATAGGAAAAAAAAATGAAATATGAGCTACACTTTCGTTGTTACTTTGTTGGACAGCATAAACCAAAGCGATTTTGCCAATATTATCAGTTTTGTTGACATCAGCACCAGCATCAATCAATGCACGAAATACACTTTCGTTGTTACTTTGTTGGACAGCGTAAAACAAAGCAGTTTTGCCAATGAAATCGTTAATAAATATGGTTTAAAGCAGTGTGACAATACCTATTTAAAGTCGGAAGGATATCAGCCATCAGCAATGACTACAGCTCATAATATTAACAATCATTAATGCTTAATAGTGTATTTTTTATGTTGAAGGTATTTTGAGAATGTTGGGCAATATTGGCACTCTTGAAGCGTGTTTTGATTGTGCAAGAGCAAGAGCGGATCCAGGTTGGGGAGGAGGGGGGCTGAAGCTCCCCTTCAGCAGAAAAAAAAACTGAAGAAGAATCTTTTTTCATTGTTTTCCGTTGTGTTGACGGAATAAACTCAATTAGCCCCCCCTAAACTCAATTAGCCCCCCCCTAAACTCAATTAGGCCCCCCCTAAACTCAATTAGCCCCCCTAAACTCAATTAGGCCCCCCTAAACTCAATTAGCCCCCCCTAAACTCAATTAGCCCCCCCTAAACTCAATTAGGCCCCCCTAAACTCAATTAGGCCCCCCTAAACTCAATTAGCCCCCCCTAAACTCAATTAGGCCCCCCTAAACTCAATTAGCCCCCCCTAAACTCAATTAGCCCCCCCTAAACTCAATTAGGCCCCCCTAAACTCAATTAGGCCCCCCTAAACTCAATTAGCCCCCCCTA
The DNA here is from genome assembly GCF_029948245.1 of Actinia tenebrosa. NCBI lineage: Eukaryota > Metazoa > Cnidaria > Anthozoa > Actiniaria > Actiniidae > Actinia > Actinia tenebrosa. Next base: position 8,132,832 of record NW_028292573.1, on the reverse strand, counting down.
AACTCAATTAGGCCCCCCTAAACTCAATTAGGCCCCCCTAAACTCAATTAGCCCCCCCTAAACTCAATTAGGCCCCCCCTAAACTCAATTAGCCCCCCTAAACTCAATTAGCCCCCCCTAAACTCAATTAGGCCCCCCCTAAACTCAATTAGCCCCCCCTAAACTCAATTAGGCCCCCCTAAACTCAATTAGCCCCCCCTAAACTCAATTAGCTCCCCCTAAACTCAATTAGGCCCCCCCTAAATTTATTGAACGAATCCGCTCTTCAACAGTTGTGTAATGGTTTAAAGCACAGAGTATCTGTGGAATCATCAGAATGAAGTAGGTTTAGATTAACGTCAAACAACTTTTGCAGTACATACCAAACAACAATTTTGTGTTTTGATGAACATTCTCCGCATATCTAAAGATTCATGGAACAAATGATGCTCCAATTCTAACAAGCCTACACCTTGGAGGTGAAGTGTTGCGAGTCCTAGCCTGCAAAGCACATAAGGGAAGGAGGGGGTGGGGGGTGGGGGGGAGGGTGGGGCGGTGTAGGATCCCTCCATTCCCTTTCAAATTTACCCTTGTTGTTTAGAAGAATGTTTTGAAAATTGATTCGACTGCCGTTTTTATAATATTATCCATTCCTCAAAACGACTTGTACTGAATGGTGACACAAAAGCTTTGAGCCCAATAAAGCTTTTCCCGAGTCTAGAAAGAAAAGGTTTCGATCACATGAACTAATTGCTTTGGATTGTTTACATTCTTTCTGACAAAATATTCCGATTTGATCGTCACAAACAAAACCCAGTCGATCCATTTGATTCACTCTAGTGAAGGTCAGGTCAAGAATCTCCAAGATTGATGTCATCACAGGCGGCGTGCCTAGACGCATTCTCCACAGGGTCTTCACGTGACTCCTTTGAATATCACATTCCAATTCCAAGAAATCTGACTCACTGCATTCTTTTTCCGCATCCCTGTGAAAATGGCTGCATTCAAATCGCTCAAAGACATCACAGATACCTTCGAAGAACAACTGACCTGCTCTCTTTGTCTAGATGTATTCACTCACCCCAAAACCCTCTCCTGTCTTCATAGCTACTGTACAAGATGCATCGCTCAGTGGTATCACACAAGCGGCAATCAAGGAGGCAATCGAATGGACTGTCCGATGTGTAAGACGACGATAGTTGTGCCAGACGGCGATCCTTCCAAGCTACCTTCTTCGTTCTACTTGGATTCTCTTCTGGACTTGCTTCATGGGATGAAAAGCCAAGCTAATCAACCAGTTTTGCCCCATTGTGTGAGCTGTGAACAACCGCGAGTCTTGGTGGCGTTTTGTCAGCAGTGTAATGGCTTGATATGTGAGGATTGCTGCAACGCCCATCGGTTATTGAAAAAAATACAAGATGAACACCAACCAATAATGCTCGATCAATTTAAGGAGGAAAATATAAACAGTTTCATCAAAAACCAGATGCTGTGTAAGCTACACGAGAAAAAGAAGCTTGAATACTATTGTCAAGAGGACACATGTAGACTCAGCGTATGCCAAAAATGCGCTACTGTGTATCATCAAAATCACCAACTACAGACCTTAGAAGACGCTGGACAGGACTCAAGGAAATTGATCGTAGGAGCGATGAATCGAGTCGAGCAACGGAAACAAAACGACGCACAAGAATTACAACAATCAAAAGAAAACATAGAGAGAATTGAAAGAGAGATAGATGTGGCAAAGAGAGATGTCGATGATGTAGTCGAAATGATTTGCAACGTGGCCAGAGAACACGGAATAGCGAAGAAGGAGGAACTGAAGCAGACGCTCCAGGAACTAACAACAGCAAATAATGAAGAACAAACGGCTATTCAAACAAGAATAAAAGATACAGATGAATTTGTGCAACACTGCCAAGCACTATTGGAGAGAGATGTAGCATACGAGGAAATAGAAAGTAAGCAAATGATTGTAGAAAGAAGCCAAATGTTATCAGAAGCTCCTTCGATCTTGTGCCTTCAGCCAATCCAGCGTAACGTGACCATACGTTACTCCGTGACAGAGCAAGTCATGCAATCACTGCTAGACATCGGCAGGATTGTGAAGAACGTGACGGACCCTGCTCGATCCACAATTGAATCAGTCAAGAAAGGTTTTAATGGTGGTTATATAAACGAGTGCAAGATAATCACCAGGAATACAGAAGGAGAAGTGTATCACACAAGAATCGAGTCTATTGATGTTAGAATCAAAGATGTGGAGGGCAACGAGGTGGAAAAGAAAGTGTCTGAAGAGCAAACTGGAAAATACCGTGTGAGTTTTAAGACACAAAAAATTGGACGGCACGAAATTCAGGTGAATATTGGAGGAGAAAGGATCAAGAACTCGCCTCAGAATGTAGAGATACTCGATGTGAAGGAGTTGTTCAAACCTGTGAAAACCTTTGGAGAAGAGGGAAGTGGCAGAGGACAGTTGAAGAATCCACGTTCGATAGCAGTCAGTGATAATGGAGAGATAGCCATTGCTGAGTTGAGTAATCACCGTATTCAAATATTCAGTCTTGATGGAAACTATTTAAGAGAGTTTGGCAGGGAAGGAACAGGAGAAGGTCAACTGTATTATCCACGTGGAGTGGTGTTTAATGAAGACAGAATAATTGTCAGTGATGGTCAAGGTGGTAAAGGCAGGATACAAGAGTTTGACTTGAACGGTACTTATGTAAGAACCATCTACAGACATGACCAATGGTTTGAACCGCGTGGAATGTGTGTTAACGATGATAAAAACATCGCAGTGTGCTGTGAGGGAAAACAAGAACTGGGTATCAAACCAAGTATCAAGGTGTTCAGTAAACAAGGAGATTTAGTTCATGAGTTTGATATGCCTGATAATAATGAACAGCCTTGGTACATCACCTATGGTAACGGGAAATATTTCCTATCTTATTTTAACATAAACTATGTGTGTGTTTTTGATGTAAATGGAGTTTTCTTGTGGAAGTTTGGACAAGAGGGAAAAAGAGACGGTCAGTTTAATGATGTATGTGGACTGGCTGTTTATGGTGCAGACATGATTCTTGTCTGTGATGGTTATAGGAACCGTGTTCAAATTTTCACACAAGAAGGTCAGTTTATAAGGTCATTTGGTTGCCGTGGTTCAGGCGTTGGTCAGATGAATGGTCCTATTGATGTAGTAGTTATAGCTGATGGTCGAGTGTTTGTGCTAGAATGTTTGGGTAATAGAGTTACTGTTTATTGTCAATAGATATCAACCATTCAACACTTCTTTACACTTCTATCCCTCTCATACAGTACAGTATAACCCTAATAACTCTTCCATTATGTTTTCCATGAAAACTTTGAGAAAAACATTGATTTTGTCCTCATTATTGATGAGTAAACTTGAAATTAGTATAACTTAGTTTCGTAGATTCTCTTTGTTTTTCCAAATCATTACAGAGAAATTTGTTTCTTTTATCATTTTCATGAGTGAAAAAAATAATTAAATATTATGAAAATAGAAAAACGTGGATGAAACAAAACAGGATTAAAATTAAATAATAGTTAAGTAATTCTTTGTCAGCTAATTCTTTCCACGTAGAAATTTGAAAATTATTTGTAGTAAGAATTTTTCCAGATAAAATTGAATATTAAGGTTTTTTCTTTTATCATTTTGATAAGTTAAAATTAAAAAAAGTAATGTTTTTTAGGTGTGTATCAGCTAATTCTCTTTACATGGAAGTGTGAATATTATTTTTAGCGAGCACGTTGAAAATTTGAAAATTAGATGCATCTAGAGTTTTTACAAATATATATCAAACATTTATTTTTTTGCTTTTGTTATTGTGATGAGTTAAAATTTCATAAATTAAATGTTTTCCAGCTGTCTATCACCTAATTCTCTACATTTATTAGCACTTTAAAATGTTATTTGTATCAAGACTGAATGTTAAGATAACCCTGATAACATTTTGATGGATTTGTAAATAGACCTAGTTTAGATTGTACCATTATGTACAATGAGATACTGTGATATTAGTGTTAGTGCTAATATTGTGATATTAGCGTAAGCTATAGCTATTCAGTATTGTCTCACCTTCATAGCGTGGCAGGCCCTTTTATTTAAAGTGCTGCTACACAGGCTAAGCTATTGTATACTAGATGAAGTAACATTGTAGACTTGATGAAGTAATGCCAATCTTGTTGTAAATATTTATTAGCAAAGGGAAAAGTAATTGGTTTGTAAGTAACCCATATTTAGTTTAGGGATTAAAAATATTATTAGTCGATGTAATGTGTGATATGTGTTTTATATTGTTTTATTATATTATATTATTTATCATTAGTACATTTTATCAAGAGAGCATAAATAAGAGAGGGAAACTTGTTATATTGAAGCGCATGCCATGTAAATTTGCGATTGGGCTATTTTTAGTAACCGGAACATTGAAGTTTAAATTTCTCCTTACCCTACTCCCGTGCATCATCAACTTGCTTGCACGCTATTTCCGTTTCGTTTTTGGTGATTAAAACAATAAACAGAAAGAGCATGAACAGAAACTGCATCCGGTTACTAAAAATAGCACAACCAGGAATTTACATGGTGAGCACACAATGAGAAGCTTCGCTCTATTATTTCTGCTCTCTTGATTTTATCAATGAAAGGATAGTAAGACAAGAGTAACAACCTTTGCTTGCCATACAGTTCTCTCTCACAACAGTCAAAAACATCTTCACCCCACCCCCCACATGTTAACTGGTGCCATGATCATTAACAAGCACAGCTCATCAATTGGTCACTCCCATGTGGTCCCCACCCCACCCCCACATGTTAACTGATGACATCATCATTAACAAGCATAGCTCATCAAGTGGTCACTCCCATGTGGTCCCCACCCCATCCCCCACATGTTAACTGGTGACATCATCATTAACAAGCACAACTAATCAGGTGGACACTCAAAAGACAAGACATTTTACCAAAAGTATTTAATATCATCAAATTTATTTTTACTAATTCATTCTTGTTCAAAGGATACAATATAATATTTCTTCAAGGTGTATGAACTAATGAAGTAAGAAATGTTGTGGAAATTCAAACTTAAATCATCAACTCCATAAGTAGGATAACAGTAGTGGAAGAAAATGATGACTGAAAGGAAGTGAGTCAGTTTGACAAGAACGTCTGATGTAAATAGTCTATTGATGGTAGTGACTCAGACAATAGCGAGCCAATCACTGTTCCAGCAGTTTTACCAGTGGAATTAAAATTTTGTCCCACATACAAATACACAATGTCTGCTGCAAAGAATAGGATTATAAATCATTGTTGTCTTTTAGTTTCACAGGACAGTAAAAAATTGAAACAATTTATGGTCAATTTTCTGTGATCAAAGTTTAAAAAAAAAAATAATTGTGAGATATTCTAGCTAATTCGTTGAGCTTGTGGGGCATAGCAACGGTAACTAGGGGGGAGTCAAAACCATGAATTCTTCAGGGGAATAATCACATATTATTATAATTAATAAATATTCTATTCACACAAAGAAGTCTAAAAACCAGACTTGGAATTCCTTTTATTCACTTGAATATATTCCTTCTATTCACAATGGAATATGGGAAGGGGATGAATGCATGTAAAGGCTTTTGGGATGCAGTTGATTCACTGCAGACTCACTAAATCCTTCCCATCAACCACAGCGCAACAACAGTGAGGGTGAAAGAAGTGACTGGGTACGATTTTGAATCTTAGCTTTAAAATGTGCCACCCTCTAATGTTTACTCAACAACTATTCTATATTCTATTATTTTTAAAAGCAAAAAAAAAAAAAAAAGAAAAAGGTCGGGTAAAAGCAGCAAAGGAGTTAGTACTATAATGTTTAGCTCACTCATCCAAATGCTAACCTTCCTTAATTAGACGAGCTTGACTCAGTATCTTGAATGACAACGATTTATCCACTGGACCACGGTTCCAGGTGAATCAGCATAACAATAGCCGTGAAAACAATGCACCGAATAGACTAGACTTTTTCTTTTTAACATTTTATTTTCAATGGGTAATAAATATGGTTTAAAGCAGTGTAACATTACCTATTTAAAGTCGGAAGGACATCAGCCATCAGCAATGACTACAGCTCATAATATTAACAATCATTAATGCTTAATAGTGTATTTTTTATGTTGAAGGTATTTTGAGAATGTTGGGCAATATTGGCACTCTTGAAGCGTGTTTTGATTGCTCAAGCGTTGTGTAATGGTTAAAGTGCAAATGAACCCTTCGACAATACTTTCAGTACTGGTTCTGCATTAAGTAAATAGTTGTTGATTGGAAAAAAATTTCTTGATTTGAGTGATGCGACTCTAAGTTATGAAGGTTTATACTTCCAATATGTTAATGATGATGACCTCAGGTAAGGTATTTGAGTGTTTTTGTTGTAACTAGCAATACTAAATGCTGGCCATTTTGAAAATACAAATTTAAAATCCATTCCCTATTATCCATTTCTCAAAAGGACTAGTACTGAATGGTTACACAAAAACTATGAGGCCAATAAAGCTTTTCCCGAGTCAAGAAAGAAAAGGTTTCGATCACATGAACTAATTGCTTTGGATTGTTTACATTCTTTCTGACAAAATGTTCCGATTTGATCGTCACAAACAAAACCATGTCGAGCAATTTGATTCACTCTAGTGAAGGTCAGGTCAAGAATCTCCATGATTGATGTCATCACAGGCGGCGTGCCTAGACGCATTCTCCACAGGGTCTTCACGTGACTCTTTGAATATCACATTCCAGTTCCAAGAAATCTGACTCACTGCATTCCTTTTCCGCATCCCTGAGAAAATGGCTGCATTCAAATCGCTCAAAGACATCACAGACAACTTCGAAAGAGAACTCACCTGTTCCATTTGTACAGAAATATTTACCAATCCCAAGACTCTGTTATGTCTTCACAGTTTTTGTACAGAGTGCATCGCTCAGTGGTACGAGACAAGCGGGAATCAAGGAGGCAATCGAATGAACTGTCCGATGTGCAACACGACGATGGTTGTGCCAGACGGCGATCCCACGAAGCTTCCTTCTTCATTTTACTTTGATTCTCTATTAACGTTGCTGCAAGCAATGAAAACTAGAGCGAACCAACCAGGGCTATCTGATTGTGTTTGCTGTGAACAGCCGCAAGTGTTGGATTCATTTTGTGCGCAGTGTCATGGCTTGATATGTGAGGCTTGCTTCAACATCCATAAAACCCACAAGATATATAGGCAAGTAGAAGATGAACACCAACCAATAATGCTCAATCAATTTAAGGATGAAAATGTGAACAGTTTCATCAAAAACCAGATGCTGTGCAAGTTACACGAGAAAAAGAAGCTTGAATACCATTGTCAAGAGGACACATGTAGACTCAGCGTATGCCAAAAATGCGCTACATGCGCTACTGTGTATCATCAAAACCATCAACTGCAGAGCTTAGAAGACGCTGGACAGGACTCGAGGAAATTGATCGAAGGAGCGATGAATCGAGTCGAGCAACGGAAACAAAACGACCAACAAGAATTACAACAATCAAAAGAAAACATAGAGAGAATTGAAAGAGAGGTTGCCAAGGCAAAGAGAGATGTCGATGATGTAGTTGAAATGATTTGCAACATGGCCAGAGAACACGGAATAGCGAAGAAGGAGGAACTGAACCAGACGCTCCAGGAACTAACAACAGCAAATCATGAAGAACAAACGGCTATTCAAACAAGATTAAAAGATTCAGATGAATTTGTAAAACGTTGCCGAGCACTGTTGGAGAGAGATGTAGCATATGAGGAAATAGAAAGTAAGCAAATGATTGTAGAAAGAAGTCAAATGTTATCACAAGCTCCTTCGATCTTGTGCCGTCAGCCAATCGAGCGTAACGTGACAATACGTTACTCCGTGACAGAGCAAGTCATGCAATCACTGCTAGACATCGGCAGGATTGTGAAGAATGTGACGGACCCTGCTCGATCCACAATTGAATCAGTCAAGAAAGGTCCTCGTGGTTTTATAAACGAGTGCAAGATAATCACCAGGAACACAGAAGGAGAAGTGTGTCCCACAAGAATCGAGTCTATTGATGTTAGAATTAAAGATGTGGAGGGCAACGAGGTGGAAAAGAAAATGTCTGAAGAGCAAACTGGAAAATACCGTGTGAGTTTTAAGCCACAAAAAAGTGGACGGCACGAAATTCAGGTGAATATTGGAAGAGAAAAGATCAAGAACTCGCCTCAGAATGTAGAGATACTCGATGTGAAGGAGTTGTTCAAACCTGTGAAAACATTTGGAGGACGTGGAAGTGGTAGAGGACAGTTGAATTATTCATATTCGATAGCAGTCAGTGATAATGGAGAGATAGCCATTGCTGATTGTAGAAATCACCGTATTCCAATATTCAGTCTTGATGGAAACTATTTAAGAGAGTTTGGCAGGGAAGGAACAGGAGAAGGTCAACTATATTATCCATTTGGAGTGGTGTTTAATGAAGGCAGGATAATTGTCAGTGATGGTCAAGGTTGTAAAGGCAGGATACAAGAGTTTGACTTGAACGGTACTTATGTAAGAACCATCTACAGACATGACCAATGGTTTGCACCGCGTGGAATGTGTGTTAACGATGATAAAAACATCGCAGTGTGCTGTGAGGGAAAACAAGAACTGGGTATCAAACCAAGTATCAAGGTGTTCAGTAAACAAGGAGATTTAGTTTATGAGTTTGATATGCCTGATAATAATGAACAGCCTTGGTACATCACCTATGGTAACGCGAAATATTTTGTATCTTATTGGAACATAAACTATGTTCGTGTTTTTGATGTGAATGGAGTTTTCTTGTACAAGTTTGGAGAAGAGGGAGAAAGAGACGGTCAGTTTAATGGTGTACATGGACTGGGTGTTTATGGTCCAGACATGATTCTTGTCTGTGATGGTAATAATCACCGTGTTCAACTTTTCACACAAGAAGGTCAGTTTATAAGGTCATTTGGTAGCCGTGGTTCAGGTGTTGGTCAGATGAATGTTCCTGTTGATGTAGTAGTTACAGCTGATGGTCGAGTGTTTGTGCTAGAATGTAGGGGTAATAGAGTTACTGTTTATTGTTAATAGATATCAACCATTCTTTACACTTCTATCCATTTCATACAGTACAGTAACCCTAATAACTCTTCCATTATGTTTTCCATGAAAATTTTGAGAAAAACATTGATTTTATCCTCATTATTGATGAGTAAACTTGAAATTAGTATAACTTAGTTTCGTAGATTCTCTTTGTTTTTCCAAATCATTACAGAGAAATTTGTTTCTTTTATCATTTTCATGAGTCAAAAAAATAATTAAATATTATGAAAATAAAAAAAACGTGGATGAAACAAAAAAGGATTAAAATTAAATAATAGTTAAGTAATTCTTTGTCAGCTAATTCTTTCCACGTAGAAATTTGAACATTATTTGTAGTAAGAATTTTTCCAGATAAAATTGAATATTAAGGTTTTTTCTTTTATCATTTTGATAAGTTAAAATTAAAAAAAGTAATGTTTTTTAGGTGTGTATCAGCTAATTCTCTTTACATGGAAGTGTGAATATCATTTTTAGATAGAAAATTTGAAAATTAGATGCATCTAGAGTTTTTACAAATATATATCAAATATTAATTTTTTTGCTTTTGTTATTGTGAGGAGTTAAAATTTCATAAATTAAATGTTTTCCAGCTGTCTATCACCTAATTCTCTACATTTATTAGCAATTTAAAATGTTATTTGTATCAAGACTGAATGTTAAGATAACCCTGATAACATTTTGATGGATATGTAAATAGACCTAGTTTAGATTGTACCATTATGTACAATGAGATACTGTGATATTAGTGTTAGTGCTAATATTGTGATATTAGGGTAAGTCATACCTATTCAGCTTCGTCTCTCCTTCATAGCGTGACCGGCTCTTTTATTTAAAGTGCTGCTACCCAGGCTAAGCTATTGTATACTAGACGAAGTAATATTGTAGACTTGATGTAGTAATGCCAATCTTGTTGTAAATATTTATTAGCAAAGGGAAAAGTAATTGGTTTGTAAATAACCCATATTTAGTTTGATGATTAAAAATATTATCAGTTGATGTAATGTGTGATATGTGTTTTATTATTGTGAAAGGAAATGAGTAATTTGACGAGGACATCTGATGTAAATAGTCTATTGATGGTAGTCACTGACTCAGACAATAGCGAGCCAATCACCATTGCAGCAGTTTTCGCAGTGGAATTCAAATCTTGTCCCAAGGATTATGAAGCATTCTTGTCTTTTAGTTTCACAGGACAGTAAACAATGGACCTTATTCGTGGTGTGAAAATGTTTTCCCAATTCAGAGTGACAAACCTCTGGGGGAATGAAGAGATATTGTTTTGAAACTCGTCGGGATATCATCGTTATTCCTTTCATATCCTTTGGGTTACTGATGACTTTTTTGAAGAGTAAAAACAAAATAAAATAAATCCCCTGGAGGTTTGTCACGATGAATTGGAATAACATTGTCACGCCACGAATAAAGTCTATTGAAGCAATTTACAATCAATCTTCTGCAATCAGAGTTTTAAATTCTAAGATATTCTAGCTAAATTGTTGAGCTCGTGGGACATAGCAACGGTAACTAGGGGAGGTAAGAACCATGAATTCTTTAAGCAAATAATTACATATTATTATAGTTAATGAATATTTTATTCACGCTAAGAAGTCTAAAAACCAGACTTGAAATTCCTTCTATTCACTTGAATTTATTCCTTCTATTCACAATGGAATATGGGAAGGGGATGAATGCATGCAAAGGCTTTTGGGATGCAGTTGATTCACTGCGAGCTCAACAACAGAGCGAGTGAGAGAAGTAACAGGCTACAAGTCTAAATCTTAGCTTTAAAATGTGCCACACCCTAATGTTTACTGAGCACCTATTTTAGTGATGTTGATAGTACATTCACATTTGGAATTCATTTAATTAGTTTAAGCAGCTTTACGCTGGTGATAAATGCCTACTTTACTAACATTGCGTAAAGCTGGTGTAAATGGCTCTTACAGTTCTCACATAATCAAGGTTTACGTTTCCGCGTAAATGTAAATTAATGCCAAGAAATAAGCTTCAATTACGTTAAGAGTAATTTTCATCTTTTCACGGTGTATAATTTACCTTTTCATCATTACTGTTTCATTAGAAACACCGACGCAGCTCACACTAGTTTTTAGCTAGTTATATCTTGGAATTCATAAAACGCTTCAAGACTATTCATTTATCTATTTTATCGTCCCATGTCAGGGACTGTGTCATTTGTTTTGAAATTTCAGACCACGTGTTATTAGTTTGAGAATAGGATTCTTTGTTTCATTTGCACAAAAACAAAGAAATGAAACTAAAGGGAATGACATGTCACTTGATATGTGACGGCACGTCATGTCACGTGGTCAGATGATTGAAAACAGCAGTCTAACCAATGCTACCAAGTTTCGTTACCATAGCATGCTTTGTTCCCGAGTTATGGTCAAGGGGCCACCAGACGCGTGTGGGGCCAGGAGATGCCGGCCGGCAGATGTAGGTGGCACGTGCTAACCTTACATGAAAAATGATATATTCGGAATCGGTCAAAACCAAGAGCTATAGCCTATGCTGTTTACCTAAAAAAGCCCAAAAATCACCAATTGTCCATACGACATTAAGAAAACATATCTGGAAAAATATTTGGAAATGGTCTAAAATGGGTGAAAACCTTGGGGTACAGCTTATGTTTTTTTCCTGAAAATGGCCAAAAATGAGCTATTTGCATTAGGAAAAGGCGTGGAGAAGGTGCAAAATTGGTCAAAACCATTGTATATAGTTGATGCTTTTTGCCTGAAAATGAATCGTTTTCATGTCTGCGCCTGCGATATTTATGAAAGCGCTCGCAGATCTCGAAAATCATCTATAACAGCGTGCTTTATAAATGCACACAGCAGTTATTGTACGTGTATACGTAACACTAATAGGTTAGCCAATAACCACAAGATTATGGTAGTAGATGTCATCTTATCTAATCTTGGTGATGAGTTTGTTGTTGTGACCTTTCTTCCTGATACGTCTATGAGCCTGCTCGTACGACGTCTGTCCGCTGACCTTTGAGAACGAGAGAGATGTTTGTTATCATAAGGATGGAAAAAGAACCAATCGATGTCAATAGCTGTGCCTTGTGCCTTGAAAGGGCAATGAATCACGGTGAAATAAATTGTACCAAATAAATTCACCCTTCCATTCATTCCTTCCTTCCTTCCTTCCTTCCTTCCTTCCTTCCTTCCTTCATTGCTTGCTTGCTTGCTTGCTTGCTTCCTTCCTTCCTTCCTTCCTTCCTTCCTTCCTACCTACCTACCTACCTACCTACCTACCTACCTACCTACCTACCTACCTACCTACCTACCTACCTACCTACCTACCTACCTTCATTCCTTCTTTCCTTACTTCCTTCCTTCTCAGTTCCTTCTTTCCTTCCCTTCTTCCTTCCTTGCTTTTTTCGCTTTCTTGCTTCCTTGCTTCATTCATTCATTCATTCATTCATTCGTTCCTTCTTTCCTTCATTCCTTAGTTCGTTCGTTCCTTCGCTCGTTCATCCATTTCTTTATTAGATAGTTTATTCATTCATTTTTTCATAGGTTAATAGTTTCCTGACCTTGTTGCAATTTTAATTCCATCCGTAACTCTAATTCCCTCTTGCACATCACTCCAAGTCTTTCCCTCGTCCCTAGTATACTGAATGGTGAGACCTGGCACTAGAACATTCGTATGTAGCTGGTCAGACACCAGTCTATAGAAAAAAGAATCTATCACATTGGGAAGCACTGCTGGGCCCGATTGCACGAAGCTTGACGAAGAGTTGATAGCACTATCCAACGGATAATATCCTTATCCAGTGGATAAGTCGATGTTGTTATCCAATAGGTTTATCCACTGGATAAGATTTATCCGTTGGATAGCGCTATCCAGGCTTCGTACAACCGGGCCCTGTTTCGCCGCCTCTTACCAATGCGGCCTACTCCTCATTCTAACCATCTCTCATGATTGTAAATTGCATAAACAGCAATCTTTCATTCATAAATCCCTATATAAATCATTAGACCCTGGTTCGAGTCCCGCGGGGCGCGGGGTCGTATGTGAGTAGAAGTTTTTTTCTCGGTTCTCTGGTTTTCCTCCCTCCTCCAAAACCCAACTTCTAAATTCTAATTAGATCTTTGGGCTTTCATCTAGTTAGAGACTAGCTCTGTAGTGATTGTCCCACGCTGTGATACAACAGTCAAAACTTAATATATTTCCATTTTTTTGATCATCAACCATTACAACATAGAGCTGTTATCGTAGGCGTGAGAAACGATTCGTAGCTGTACTGTATCTTAACCTAGCCGTAACTACACGTGGGAATATGCTAGCTCACAGACTCCAGTATAGGAGATGGATGCTCCTAGTAATAGGCTCCTGATCTGGGAATATGCAAGCTCACAGACCCAGTATGGGAGATGGATGCCCCTAGTAATGGGCTCCTGATCTGGGAATATGCTGGCTCACAGACCCTGTATGGGAGATGGATGCTACTAGTAATGGGCTCCTGATCTGGTAATATACCTTAGTGTCTTACCTTGCACCAGGTGGTGGAATACGATATGCCACGTTCAATTTATCCAACCGTCCGAGTTCCTTGTAACCCAGAGTATTAACAAAAAATTCCCAGTCTCTTGTCTTCATTCTCTCGCGTCTGACGTCATCCTGAATATTTTCCCAGTCTGCTTTATGCCAGGCCCTCTCAGCCAAGGCAAGTGATCGAGGAAAAAGCATAGAGTCTAGTTCTTCAGACGTTCGTATTGTCTCTGTCCACAGGGCACCCGACATACCTGGAAAGCGATGGAATAATAAGCCATGAGTCGATAGAGCTTTTCACTTATTTAGAACCATATGTCATTCCCTTAATTAAATATTATCATTTCTAGTTTCTATAGCTTCAAAAGTAGACCATTAGATTTTTGAGGGGGGGGGGGGGGGGGTAGGCAATTTATTTTGTGAAGGAAATTTTTTGGACATAATATGGAATTTTTTCCAAATTTTTAGGAAGGAATGCAAGTAAGTTCTAATAGTTTGAGATTTTTTTGGAACCATTTTATTGGAAACAGGTGAGCCCGCCATTTTACCCAAGACTGTTGATTTAATTGTTTTTCAGCCCTGTTGCTTTTTTAATCATCAAGTCAGAAGGACGGACCACAGGTATCACATGAAACCCCAAACTTCGTGTCAGGTTAATTTCTCTGTTCCCTGCTAGCAGAACCTATTTTCCTTTTATTTTGGAGGAGTGAAAAAATAGACTCTGCCGATGTAGGACCTTATACTTGTCGCGCCTGCGTGGCGTAACTTAGCAACGCCGTCATGATTTTGACAGCCGCTCTCGTCAAACAACGTTTGGCGCCATAGTACGTGTGTTACATTTTCTCATGCGCAATACATGCACCCTCTTAAAAACCGGTTTTAAAACTGGTTTCGTTCGTCCACCATCGTGGACGGCGGTGTATCAAAGGAAACGCTCTACATCGGCAGAGTCTCCCTTCTTCCCGCCTAAAAGAAGCGAGAGAAAGAGGAGAGACTCTGCTAGCAGGGAAATTTCTCTGATAAAATTTCAACTTAATTTTTCTTACCTACGATATTTTCTGGTTTATATAGTTGCTCACATTTCCCTTCATAGATAGTTTCACACACGTTTGTTATTTTCTCCCCGTTTTGCTTAAAGTCAGCGTTAGCGTACAAGTTATCAGGCATGAAGCCAAACGTCTTTCTTGTATCAGTAAAGCGAGGTGCCCAGTAGTACCCACGCTCCTCTGGGTCAGGTTCGTACGGGTGGTCAAAGAAGAGATGTGTGGCCTGGGTCATAACTACCTTTAAATCGGAAAAAAAAACATGTTCACGATTAAATTTAGATGGATTTTTTTAATGCTTCAAAAGATAAGAAACATGCATGATGGTATTTCACTACAGTCAACTCTTGCAATTTCGACCTATATGGACAAGTGCTAAACCTCTGCCATTAACACTCAGGGTCTTAAAATAACTGAGGAGAAAGTGCTGCCTTTGTAATTACATGTGCAAATGGTTAGACTCTTTCGAGTGGTTTGGATGACCACTTTAAATGGCGGTCCTGCATTAGAAAATACGTGACGATTCCCGATGTGGGATCGCGTTACGTGTCACACATTCTTACCTTGTATCCAGTGTTAGCTGGCTTATAGGGTCGTGTGACTTTTTCCATTCCCATACATTATCCCATGTATTAGCAGACACGTGACTATTCTCAAGGTAGGATAGCGTTACGTGTCACAC
The DNA here is from genome assembly GCF_029948245.1 of Actinia tenebrosa. Lineage (NCBI taxonomy): Eukaryota > Metazoa > Cnidaria > Anthozoa > Actiniaria > Actiniidae > Actinia > Actinia tenebrosa. Next base: position 8,117,456 of record NW_028292573.1, on the reverse strand, counting down.
ATTCTTACCTTGTATCCAGCGTTAGCTAGTTTATAGGGTCGTGTGGCTTTGTTCCATTCCCATACATTATCCCATGTATTAGCAAACACATTCCTATTCATCACCAATGACCTCTTGTAGGGTTGTTCGTCGGCTCCAAGAAGACCATCTTCCCAAGCAGCCAAGTCTAGCCCGTGCGTCTTAGTGATATTAGAAACGCGTTGTACAAAGTATCCCATGAGGTGTTTTACTGCTGATGGATCTGTCAAACTGATTCCAAGCTCTTTAGCCAAGTCCTTACATGATGGCGACCCCGTCCAAGCGCCTTTGGGAACTTCATCTCCTCCGAAATGGAATATCTGAAGTGGTTGTATCCCAGAATGCAATGCTTTTATCGCTTTAACAAGAGTCTCGATGAACTCATACGTAGAGTTGACGCACGGGCTGATGGCATTGTCTTTAAAGAGCTGCGCTGACAGGTATTTTGATTGATCGTTTGGATCTGATAGGAGGTACTTCTTGGCTTCATCGTATTGGCCAAGCTTCGTCAAGTTCTCCATACGGGCATTCATGGATTTGATAGCCGCGTGTGCATGTCCAGGCATGTCAAACTCGGGAATAATTTGCACGTGTCTGTCTTCAGCGTACTGTAGAATATCTCGATAATCATTTGTGGTGAAGAATCCAGATCCTGTGTTGCCAGTGAAGGCGCCTGATCCGAGCTGAGATGCAATACACGTTTTTTCTGTTGGATCGTGACAGCGTCTTCCTCCAACCTAAAAAGCCAGTAATGAGATAATCAATACCTGATAAACCTGTTTGAAACCGGTCATACAGGTCTGCACAAATTAAAGGACGGAAAAAAGCATAAAGGTTTTGTTTCATAACGTCCACACGCCAGTAATACAGCTTGGACTGCCTGTGGTTAGATGCCAGGACAATAAAATCCCTTTGCTCTCGGGAATTGAATTCTTTCTCATGTAAAACGATTGTATTGTTCCTGCCATCTAACAAGGCTGCCGTCACGTGATGGTGCAAAACATCTATAGAAGCAAGCCAGTAAAGACGCGGACACGGCGCGGACACACGCTACGACATTGCAATGAAGATTTGTATGAAAACATATGATACGGATGTGGCATGCCGTGACGTAGCGTGACGTGACCGTGTATGCAATTAAGCATTTTCATTGGATGAATAGTGACCACATGCGCTGCGATTGGTTCAAAGGATATTGACAATTTTGTATATAGCGTGTTAGGTACCGAGCGGTGAGGTTTTTCAGTGACGCTCTACTCTTATATAGAAAGAGAGCGAAATTTACCACAAATTTCCAAAAGTCATCATGAAAAACGATTTGACTGATACATGTCATTTGTCACGCATTACCCCCTCCTTTAATTCAAGGGGTTTTCAAATATATATTTTATATATTTTCAAATCAGATATTCATTGTGTGACCAAATGCGCGACTGAGTTGTGTGATGCGTGACATTTACTATCAAGAAAGTGCGTGACTACGTTCCCACTGAATCTGGATGTAACAACATTTGATGGGGGGAAAACATCAACAAAAACAAGCTTAAATCTCACATTATAAGCTTCTATGAAACAAAATTTCAAGGTAAGTTTTCTTGATCCATATATTTTTAACCAGAGCTAAATTTCGCTAAATATTTCAACCATTTCATTGAGGACAATCACGTCCTTTAAGTTTGTTTTGAACTTTAAAATTTCAGTCACTCTTTTGTAGCAATTTAAGAAAAGCCCAAAGCTCATTTAAACGAAATAGTTCTTAAGACTAAAAAGACAAAAATATATCTGCAATTAATGTCAAAATTAGAGATATAGAGATAAATACGTAGAAAAGTAGAAAACCCAAAGCCTTGGATAATTTAAAAAAATCTAATTTGAACTGCTTCGGAATTTATTTTGAAATTTACAGTTAAGTTTTACGTTTATAATGTCCTGAAAGGCAAAAAGACATCAATCCTTACTTAATAATGTATAATAATTGAAGATAAATGCGAAGTTGATGCTTTTTACGACATTATTTTAGAGGAAGTTTGCTAGAAGTTTTCAAAATGGCCGCCGTTAGAGAGCAAGATGGCGGGAAACGGTCACGTGATCTTTTATAATTTTTTTGTTTTGTTTCGTTTTGTTGTTGTTGTCGTTGTTATAATAATCTTTTTGTTTTTATGAAGTGTTTTCAAAATTATTCCTTTAGTTTAGTCGGTTTATCATATAAGCCATGCATTCTTTTTATTTCTACTCCTTGAATGTGATTAATTTATTTTTTTGCATACTCGGCAAAATTTCCCATCGTTTGGCGGGTATTCGAAGAATTTCCTTCGATTCCGCGTTCCTTCCTTCAATTCTTCATCACCTATAGAGCTAGATCTTAATAGCCCATAGCACAAGAATATTACTTACACTAAGAGGTCCTCAGTTACTTTATGCATAACGTTTTTCATGTTAATATTGTTATTATATTAAATTGTTCTTCATGCCTTTGATTATTGCTTTCTTTAAAACTTGAGAAAATACATTGACAGGAAGTGAGAGGTCGACTTATTTCATTGATTGATACCAAGCAATAGAATACTCTCTGGTTAATAGCACATGACGGGCAGTGTTTGCCTGTCATTGTAGGCTGGTAATGAGATGAATGAGATTCATTCAGCTGATTGATATGAATCAATAGGTAATAATGCATCTCAAAGGAAGATTTTCAAGCAAAATGGTTAAACATAAGAGAGGGCGTATCCAGGATTTGTAATTGGGGGGAAGGGGGTGGGGGGGTCCTTACATACCGAGTTGTCACTATGACGTTATATGACGTCATAGCAATTTATTGTTTTGACGAAAAAGAATCGTGGTCGATAGAGGGGAACAGAACAACGTACACGGCTATAATTGAAACAAAAAGCGTTCTGTAGAACGAAGCAATAAAAGATATGTTAATTAGTCACCAACACATATCATAGATTTTTTTGGCTTTGAAAGCGGGGGTCACGGGCACCCTGTGACCCCCCCCCCCCCCTGGTTACGCCCCTGCATAATACCCAAAGTAAAGGCTAAATATATAAATGATATTTACCTTAGTAAGTTCCGGTAATCCAGGTATTTCCAGCCTCCATCCTTCGTCATCTGTCAAGTGTAGATGTAGTTTATTCATCTTATACATTGCCATCACATTGATTAGCTTAAAAATATTTTCTTTATCAAAGAAATTCCTTGCCACATCAATATGCATTCCTCTGAACTCATATCTTGGGGCATCAACGATATGAATATGCGGCACCCTCCCCTCCCTAGTTATACTCAGTAGTGACTGCACCCCCCAGAAAACACCTGAGGCCGTCACCCCTAATATTGTAATGATCGACTTTCCAGCGTCGACGTTCAGTTCATAAGCTTCCTGATTGGACGAAAAGTTCCCGCCAAGTTTGACGTCATCAAGTTTGAGCTGGATAAGACGGAACACTCGGTGACTGCCTTGAGTCGTTACTTCATTGATGCCGAGTTTACCTGGCGATAAAAATAGGTGAGTAATCAAACCTTGTTCAATCTAGTGTGTAGCCATTGAAGCGGTTTGAATAAAATACGAGAATCATGAATTATTTGGGGTTTAGGCCAATTTATGGTTACAGCAGGTCGTACCGACTTCGTTATGTAAAGTCAGTACCGTATGTTTCCCACTCATACGATAATCATTCTTATTGGAAGCCATTTCAATGTTACGGCATGTCGTACCGTGTACGTACTGTAAGTCAGTACTGTATGTTTCCCACTCATACGATAACCATTCTTATGGGAAGCCATTTCAATGTTACGGCATGTCGTACCGTGTACGTGCTGTAAGTCAGTATCATATGTTTCCCACTCATACGATAACCATTCTTATGGGAAACCATTTCAATGTTACAGCATGTCGTACCGTGTACGTACTGTAAGTCAGTACCGTACGTTTCCCTCTCATACAATAGCCATTCTTATGGGAAGCCATTTCAATTATGGATATGTGCCGGGTATTAGTCTTTCTTACCTGCCAAGAATCTTGCTTCTTTTTCAAGCTCGATTGGCGCCACAATAATCCAGTCTCCTGTCCTCACATCTGCGGTACGAGATACGTTGTATCTCGATATATTTAACGGTGTCGGCAGTACAACATTCCCCGGTCGCCCCATATCCGATACCCCGGACATCTCGTACCTTTGTTCAGAGGTATAGGGGTTATACTTATCACTGGGATATCGTTTCCATTTCCTTGGTGTATCAAATAGACCAACAAAGCCTAACCCCTCCCCTGCTGTGCTGGTAATGGTACGAGCTTCCAGTCCCTCCGCCGCGATGTACCAGTTCGGCATGACGTCAGTCCTAGAAACGCACCAAAACGAAGCGTTGAACTGAATTCGAATCGAGTTTTTTACATCAAGGTCTTTAAAGTCTTCAGTTGGGCTGAATTTGAAAAGGCACCCATTGATATGCGTAACTTTGAAACCATGATCTCCTGGTATGCGGTATCCACTCGGAGCATGCGCAGTATGTTCCTCCTCGATCATCCTTATATGGCAGAAGTATAGTCCCCAGTCTCCCTTCGGTATGACGTCTCGTCCTTTGTTTGTCAAGGTTATTTGAGCTCGGTATGTTTTGGGGTTATCGTTCAAGGTTGTCTGAAGGTTGTCTAGAACATCGTACCTCACAGCCAGGCTAGATACAACTCTATTCAATAAGTACTGATCCAGTCTTACGAGGCTTGAGTATTTAGCTGGGCCTGTGGAGTTTAAAGAGTATTTAAAGCGCATGCTTGTTTTTTTTTAAAGGAGCGAAGCTATCATATCGAGAAACTTTGGGAACGAGTTGGGAGAAATCTTGGGTTCCCGCGGGATTCGCGAAATAGGCAAGTTGCAGGAAGTAATCGCATGACTGTTTAATAGATTGACTGATGGCAAAAAACTTCCTTAAATTTATGAATAACTTTTGCTGGAGTACTAATGTTATACCCTGAAACTTTTTCAAATATACTTTTCTTTCTGTTATAAGATACTTTTTATTTCAAGATACGAGACATTTTAATTAAGTTTGTTTGTTATCCAGCAGAAAAAATAAACGAAGCTTTGTTATAATAATGACGTAAATTGACATTCACGGTTCACACCAAGGCAAGTTTTCTCAAGGTTGCGTGCGCATCGAAATTTAAGGAACTTGACGGGCCGACACGAGTAAAAACGTCTGCGCATGCTCTGAATCCGTATTCAAATTAGTCAAAACATATGTAAATTTGATTTTCAAACATCCCTAATAAATTGGACTTCACAAAATGCCGAAACTTAATGTCCATGCTTGAAACTTAAGGCTAATTCTTTCATATTGTGTTTGTTAATACAGTATCTTGGTCCCACAAAAGTATACTCTTGAACTTTTTTGTATACCTGAAGAAAACAAACATTTATTTTCTCACTCAAACTCTTCAAAATTCTTAGAAAACGTGCTGAAATCCACGCATGCGCAAACGTTTTTCTCTAGTGTCTGACGGGCCACGATACCAGAACACGAATATTATCATGCATTTCTATGAATTTTTTTCTAATAAGAATTCATAAAATCGATTATTCTCCTCTTTAAATATAAAACTGGCTTCTCAATTTTACTGAATTTGCGTTTTTCATTTTTGTGGCCCCCGTCAAGTTAGATGCGCACGCAACCTTAAGAAAACGGTCTAGTTGACAAGAGATGAATCAAAATTGAATAAACAGTTCCACAACTGAGGAAATGTTTTCAAATATTGTGTGGTCGTCATTCCAGCATCTTTGTTTTGTTTTGCCCTCCTCCCCCCCCCCCCTCCCCTCCCCCAGGGGGACCCATAATGCCTTGCGATTCAAGATGGTCGCCAAATCGTCGAAGTGGTCCATACCGAGATGCACTTTCAGTGCCAAATATCCTTCGATTGCACGTTACATCAACGCGGCAATGTTGGTGCCATTTAACAAAAGATTTCTCATTAGCATCCATTGTTAACGGCACCACAATGGCCGCCATGTTTTTGTCTTTTGACTCTCTTGGGAATACTTGCAACCAATTAATTGTTATACCAACAATATATATTAACAAGCATTCAAAAGTCAGTGTGTTCAGTCTCATAGATAAATGGTCCAAATCAACGTAACAACCGGATAAAGCTCGTATAAAGCTAAAGGAATTAAAATACTAAGTCAGTTTAACTTGTCAATGTTTGTATAATCAAGCGTTATCATATGATTATCCATAAAATACCTATATATCTCCTTTTCGAAAAACTGATATTTTCACATGTGAAAATAACAGGTTATTTTCACATGTGAAAATATCGTTACCAAGTGTATTTAAGCTATTAGTTTATAATAATAAAAGCTTGTTAAGTTGATTTTATGGATGATTATATAATAAACAGAATATTACATGGGCGCTTGGAGATACGAAATTTACCTTCTCGTTTTGAAAATCGCTGCGCTCACTCGTGAGAGATCTTTTCAACACTCGAAGATAAATTCCGTATCTCCACGCGCCCATGTATCATATCCTCTATGTGTCTAGTTCTAACGCAACATAAAACCATAGTTGAACTATGATAAAACATAGAATTAGAATCTCCTCATAGTGAGACTCTGGAATAATGCATCAAACAGATTAATCTTTCTTGTTCGAATAAGCAAATTATTCATACTTACCTTCGATGACAATCAAGGCAAAAATAGTAACAAACGCAAGAATTTTATCCATGGTTCATAAGCTTCGACTTAACTCAGTTATCATATTTGAAACACAACGGACTGAGATAAATCGAGAAGTTTCGTAGAAATGTCCCTCTTATTTCAAGCTTGAACTTCAGCCTAAAGCGTTCACTAGTCTAAACTGGAAAGTCTAGACTATTTTTAAAACAGGTTCTTAGAATCTAGGTGTTGACTGTCAAATGGAATTGAATATAAGATGCGAATGTTTGCTTCTGTAGTTTATTCTTGTTACGTGTTATCATTGTTCCAGATATAAACAGTACAAACTAGATATTACGTTGAATATATTCTTCTTCTCCGTCTATTTTGTTAAGTGAGCAATAAACTCAAGTTTTCTTTTCTTCTAAAGCCTTTAAAGTGCTCAAAAAAATTTCAAAAAAAAAACTATACTTCATTGCTCAATCTAGACAATGTCTCCTAGAAACCCAAATATGTAAGCTAACCAAACATTTTTGCTTGATTCTATTTGTTTATAAGCTGACATTCTGTTGTCAATGTTTAATGTTTGGACGTGTAGAATTCAGCGTCTTAGCCAAGTATTGGACATTTTTCAAGTTAAGTACGTTCATGTCACGTGACTTCTAAAAATAGATGCTCAAGCTCATGAATAATAGCAATAGGGAAAGGAGAGCTTGTGCAACATACTTCCTACAGGTTGCTATCAATAGACGTCACTTCCGGTAATAGCTCTTTTTTGATGGCTTGTAGAATCCTGGTGGTTGTTTTGATCTCTTGTTTTCTGGTTTGATGTCGTGAAAATAGGCAAATACAATAGTCTGAGGACTTATTTTGATATGTTTTGACTTAGCATCCGCTAGTTGTCCCCCAGTCAACCGCTTGTTTGCCCCCCAGTCAACTGGGGGTTGTCACGTGATTGATAGTAAGCAATAGTATAGTCTTTATACTTCCTTTGACGTCATCAGTGGATTTAGGAAGACCACCCCTCCCCTCTCCCTTCATTTATTGCTAATGGTGCGGTGTGATATGCGAATGTAAATGATGTGATAAGGTTTATTTTTAGTTTTGTGGGGCTTAAATTTGAATAGTTTGAGTTAGGGTTTTAGATGAACCGTTTGTTGAAAAAACATCCTTATAGCAATTAGAAAAAACCGTTTATAAAGTTAGCGAAAAACGATATGATTTATCACGCTGGCGTCAAATTGAAACGTTACATCGCATGAGATTAGAGCCGTTGAGTACTAATAAGCCATGCCCTGACTTAGATCAGCCCAGAGGTTGTTTCAGGGTTCTATCTGTTAGTTAGCCAAGCCTTGACTTAGATCAGCCTAGAGATTGTTTCAGGGTTCTATCTGTGAGTTAGCCGCGCCCTGACATAGATTAGCACACCGGTGCTCTGACTTAATTCAGTTAAGAGGTTGTTCCCCGGATCTAATCACATCTTATAAATCTTCAAACATCATAACAAACTTTATTCAAGTAATGTTGAATACTACATTTTATGCTCTTTTTAGTTTCGTCCATCAATGCCATGGTGTTACATTTGAAGCTCGATGCGCCTGCTCTGTCGGCGTCTGTCTGCTGACCTGTGAAGCAGAATATTCATTGGTTTTCTTGGGTAAGTCATAACTTTGATTTACATTCATTGGCATTGCAGTGCATTGTGAGACTGTATTAGAGGACGAAATAGACGCCATCTTGGAAATATGTCCCCCAAACAGTCCAACAATGCACTGCAATATCAAGACTCGATCCAGCTTTTCCTCAACCTCGGGATAGCTAATAGACTAATGTCTCTCCATGACACTATATTTATAACTGAGGGAGGGGAGGGATAGTACATGATGTAAACCAAGAATATTTCAAATATTACCTGGTAGCGAGCACTACTTTGCCCGTAAGTCTTAGACCGGACGTGACGTCACTCCAAGTGCTGCCGTTATCAGTACTGTACTGTACCACCAGGCCTGGTAAGGCGACGTTTGTCTCCAGGACTCCATTAACAACTCTGTCATGTTCAAGTGAAACGGTAGCAGTTTAGGGATTGGAGACTATTTCGGGGAACTAGAGTTAATTATAGGATTTTTTGGCTGGTGACAGAAGCGCATATTTCAACAAGGATATCTCCCCTACCGTCCCTCGATTGCAATTTTGGACATACTTGTCAGAAGAATTTTTTGTTTTGTTTTTAACCTTCATTGTTTTTGTTGTTGTTTTTCTTTCCTCTTGTCAACCACTTGGTGCGTGGTTACGTGAGCTGTCGAACTTCAAAAGGGTTGTGGTCACGTGTCCTAGACACCAACATGGCTATAGTCACGTGACATGTTAGATACCAGGGACTTTAAGATTTGCAAAATCTGCGACGGCGACGTCAACCGGAAGTGTAAATAACTTCACTTTGGGGTTTCGAGTCTTTAAAATCTGTCTTTCTTATGGATGAGTTGAATTCACTGACAATGTTTTGAATGAAATCTCCAATGAACAGAACCCCAAAGAGAAATTATTTACACTTCCGGTTGACGTCGCCGTCGTCGTAGATTTTGCAAATCTTAAAGTCCCTGACCAACCTTGCCCCAGGCACGGGAATATGGTAGTCAATATTCAACTTATCCAGCCTCATCAGTTCTTTATGCCCCAGACTATTAGCAAACAACTCCCAGTCCAACTTCTGGTGTTGTTTTCTCATGGCTACGTCTTTCTCGCTCTCCCAACAGCCTACGTGCCAGGCCCTCTCGGCCAGAGCTAACAGTCGTGGGTAGATCATGGATTGGAGTTGGGAAGGAGTTCGTACTGTCTCGCTCCACAGGGCACCCGCCATTCCTGGAAAACGATTCAATATCAGTACGAGCACGGTAATAGGACCAAATGTTGGACATTTAGGATTCGAGATCTCCATATCACTGGTAAGTCAATTCTCTACTTTCACATCCCCATAATACTTTGCGTCTTTGGAGGATAACCAGAAGATAAAAACCCACTTATTTCGCTGAAGGCTGATCAGACAATGTTGACAATACCTTGTTTGGTATCCAAAAATAAAATGAAGGAGTAAAAAACAGAAAAAGATAGAAGCTTGAAGAAGTTCAAGGTAAATTTAAAGACCAAAACTCTTGATGATCTGTACACGCAAAAATAACTTGGAATAAACTGATAATCAGTATTGTACAGATAAAAGCAGGTATAGTATAAATTCAATTAAGAAACCTTTCAATTTGGGACAGCTTTTTGATTGGTTACCCCCCAAAGACGCAAGGCATTATGGGGATGTCAAAGTAGAGAATAGCGAAGATAGTTTAAGCTAACCTTGAATACACAATCGCACTCAGTTCGGTCTCAATTGTTTAAGTGACTGTTTTTCCCTAGGGTACACGCCAACGCGTGCCTTAGAACTGATTCATATTCTATTTTTCACTTTACTATTTATACCATGTTTTTAATTTATTTTTTCACTTGATAATGATGTTACGCATTTTCGAAAAGTCGTCGGCGTTTTATATTAGATAGATTGGATTTTGAGAACCAGTTTTCAAGATTTATATATCCCAAATCGCTCCTCATACGTACGTAGTTCCTTTAGTTCCTGCTATCAAGGAAGGCCGACCGGTGCGTAGTTTAACCTCTCCCTCTCGCGTCAATGTTCCGTTGTAAGGAGATTTTTTAGAGCTAGAGGTACTTGAATTGGAGAAAAGTGGTCGGGACTGGCAAGTGTTTGAGATCACTTGTTTTTAATGCGGATCTATTGACTGAGCCAATATCTGAATATTTTAAATTTGCACGGTTTGTTTTGTTATCAAGGATTGTGTCCGATATTATTGTGCACTTTTCTGGACTTTTTCGCTTCTAGCTAGTGGTCCGTTAAACAGTTTAGTTTCAATCTTCATCTATTTAATTTATCGTAAAATTCATCAATTCCTGGATATGTGCTGGTTCGCTTTTAACGAGTAAATAGACATTCCAGGACAATACTCTTCTGTTCTCGGCTTTCGTGCGATGTCACGGACGCCGCCATGTTTCGTGTGACGTCACGGCAGCCGCCATGTTGGCTGAATTCAACAAAATACTTTTCCTTTCGTTATACCAACAAGGCAGCAACGTCTTTTGTTATTTTATTCTCCTGGAGATCATTGCAAACCACTAACTATATCACTTCATGAGGTTTTCTAAATAAAATTGATAATTTTTTATGACCGCCATGTTGGTTGATTTAAGCTAACGATTTTCTATATATTTTTTAAATATGATCCAATATGGCGGCTATCTTTCTTGGTGACGTCACGTCATTCCTTGAGATTGAAAGCAAGACATTTTGACCTATATCATCAAAGATATTTGCTATTTTCGAATAGAAAAATGCAAGTTTCATTCTGATGTTTTGTATTTTTAAATATATACTCAAGTTTCGATTGCTCTGTTGCTCAGGGCTAGCCTCGATTTTGTACGGAATGTTCATGTGTTCCAGTGAAGGTCCGTGGAATTTCAAAGTGTTTGTATATTGATGAAGTTGTGCATTCTTTACTTTACCGTAGGTTTTTCTGAATATTTAGACTCTGATACGAGGCTAACCCTGTGCAAATGAGTCTGTAATCAAGAAACACAGCGGTAATTTGTATCTCGAAAATGGTCCATTTTGTTTGCAATCCAACATGGCGACAATAGTCACGTGATCCGTACTGATTCAACTTACCCGCTACGTTCTCTGGTTTGCTGAGAGGAATGCATTTTCCCTTGTACATGTTATTACACAGGTCAATTATCGGGTCTCCCATTCTCGTGAAGTCAGCGTTAGCGTACAAATCATCGGGCATAAAGCCAAAGGTCTTGCGAGTGTCGATGAAACGTGGTGCCCAGTAGTACCCACGCTCTTCTGGGTCAGGCTCGTACGGGTGGTCGAAGTAGAGATGGGTGGCCTGGGTCATAACGACCTTAAAGCAGTAATATTAGTAATAATGATTTAATCAAGTAAGATTCGTTTTATGAGTTTTACTATTGCAAAGTTTGTAAAGAGTATTAGCTGTTTTTGAGAATTAATATCGCGTTTTGTCTTCACGCTTTCTACATTGAATCTTCTTTATGTATTATCATGCGAAGGATCGTATTTGTGTACTTGTCACGCTCTTTAATATCGTATTCTTTTATTTAATTTGATAGAATGCATTACTTGTCACGCTTAGTTTCACGCTTTCGTACGCAGCGTTGGCCAATAGAGCGTGTGCAACCATGTGACTCAAAATCCCTTGAGATATGAATAACGATGAAACAGCCGCCATCTTGGTTGATCTAACAAGAGAAGCTAATGAGGAATGCTTTGTTATCGTTAATCAAGATGGCGGCTATGACGTAACATGCACCTGCTCTATTCAATAATACATTATCCCAAGCAAAAGCATTGACGTGACTATTCTCGAGGTAGGATTGCGTTATGCGTCACACATTCTTACCTTGTATCCAGCGTTAGCCAGTTTGTAGGCCCTGTCTCCTTGAAACCATTCCCATACATTATCCCAAGCATAGGCATAGACGTGACGATTCTTGAGGTAGGATCGATCATACGGCGTGTCTTTAACACCTAAAACACCATCTTCCCAGGCTCCAAGATCCAAGCAGTATTTGTGCGCAATATTGGCCACACGTCGAACGAAGATTTCCTTCAGATCCTTTCGATAATAAGTAGAAATATATTTTCGATCAAGTCTTCATCATTAGATGAGTTAGCTAAAAACTAGTGTGAGCTGCGTCGGTGTTTCTAATGAAACAGTAATGATTAAAGGGTAAATTTTACGCCAAACCAGTTTCCCGCCATTTTAATCTAGCTAACCATTCACTTTCTGACTTCATTGTTTTCGGTCTTTATTTGATTAACGGTAACAATGATTGTCGCAAGACCAAAGAAATACGGCTTATTCACCTATTGGGCACTCTTAGTCCCAACGGGATTAATAAACGCTTTGTTTTTAACTAACCCACTCTTTTGTGTTTTGATTGTTTCTTTCGTTTCCTTACCCACCCACCTTGTTCTCATTGGTTTCTTTTGTCTTATTATCAGTATATAAACACTCCTTTCTACCACCTCTCTCTCTCTTTTATTCCTACGAAGGACTGGCGTCCGAAACGTCAGTAAGTTTTTTCATCTTTTCACGGTGTAAAATTTACATTACCTTTTTATCATTACTGTTTCATCATCATTAGGTCGAATTACAGGGTTTCAATCAGCTGATAAAAGTCTTTGTGTCATGTGCTCCAGAAAGAATTATATGTAAAACTTATGATTCACCTGATAAACATTTTACACGAGACAATAGATGAAGTCAAGTATTCCGTTTTAGAATCACCATATCCACAGTGTGGTTACCTCTTAAGACTCTGGCTAAACAAGGAAACATGCTTCCTCGATGTTTCCAAGTTTATCCAAATGAGAAACATCGCTGCGTGCAATAAATATTGCTTCGAAGACTCAAAAATATTTCTCCTCTGTGGCAGAAACATTTCGAGCTTCCAAGACGCATGGAAACAAGTGTTTCCCGATGTTTCATCGTTTAGCCACAAAAAAGTCAACATTCTAAACGTTCGTTACTTCGCAACGTTCGCTGATCTTGTCAAAACAAGATGGCGGCCGAGGAGGTGCGCTTGCGCTAACCGATGTTGAGTAAAGTACATGCTTCCAGATGTTTCTTGACAGTTTTGCCAACTTTGAGAACATTTAAAGAAACGTGTTACTGGAAACGTGGTATTTTTTTACGATTTAAGTGTTTCTGGAAACATGTTTTCTACTTTAGCCAAGGCCCAAGCTTTTTGTACCTTTACAATATTTGGGCTTGTGAAGTTGAGACCAAGTTGAGCAGACATCTTAGCGCAAGCCGGGGATTTTGTCCACGCGCCCTTAGCGACCTCATCACCCCCGAAGTGAAAGATCTTGAGGGGTTGAATTCCTAAATGCATGTTTCGTACTTGGAAGACAATGTGTTCAAAGAACTCGTAAGTCGATTCTAAGCACGGGTTGATGGCGTTGTCTGTGAAAAACTGGACTGACAGGTATTTGGAAGTGTCTTGTGCGTCGGATAGAAGATATTGGTTGGCTTTGTACGAGTCTCCCATCGCTAGGTACTTCTGGTAACGGGCCTTGAATGAGAAAAATGACGTCATAACATATATACTACGTCATATGAATAAGTGAAGCTAGTTACGTCAAATAAATGAAAAGAATAATGTCGTATGAATGACTTGCATGCAAAAAAACAAACAGTAATATCAAATAAAACGGTATGAAGTACCGGTTGAATAGCGTCGCCTTGTCTATTAAAGTTATTGAAAATGCGCGCAAATGTTTTGCGTGACGCGTCACGGTGACCATGGTGACGGCCTACCGCCTCATCTATCATGTACTACTTTCGTGGGATTCTGCTGACGAGGCCCAATACAGGCCGAAACAGCTGTCCACGGTTTCTAGTTGACTTGAAGTTGTGAAAGGCCCATTGGCCCTCTTCTTCAGTCGTTTCATACAAGGCTCGAAATTTACCTATTACACATGTTCTTACAAGATATAAGTAGGTTTTTTGTCATGACTACCTGCATAGCTTTGATGGCAGCGTGACCATGTCCAGGCATGTCGAACTCTGGAATGATCTCCACGTGTCTATCATTAGCATATCGAAGGATTTCTTTGTATTCGTCGACCGTGTAGAAACCAGTCCCTGCGTTACCCGTTCCAGGCCCTGAGCCGAGCTGGGAATCCACGCACTGGGTTTCCTGTGGATCGTGACACCTCCTGGATCCGATCTAACAGAGAAAAATGAAAGAACCTAGTGAGCGATTCTCACTTAGATATTCTCTATTTGATTATTTGACTTTTTACAAGAAACCGAGGTTGACGTCATCATTTCGCGATTTCTATGCCCCGACTTTGATCAGCCTAGAGCAGGTTGTTTCAGGGTTCAATCTGTGAGTAAGCTGTGCCCTGACTTACATCAGCCCAGAGGTTGTTTCAGGGTTCGATCTGTGAGTTAGCCATGCCCTGACTTAAATCAGACCAGGGGTTGTTTCAGGGTTTGATCTGTGAGTTAGCAGTGCCCTGACTTTGATCAGCCCAGAGGTTGTTTCAGTGTTCAATCTGTGAGTTAGCAGTGCCCTGACTTTGATCAGCCCAGAGGTTGTTCCAGGGTTCTATCTGTGAGTTACCCATGCCCCGACTTAGATCAGCCCGGAGGTTGTTTCAGGGTTCGATCTGTGAGTTAGCCATGCCCTGACTTAAATCAGACCAGGGGTTGTTTCAGGGTTCAATCTGTGAGTTAGCCATGCTTAGATCAGCCCAGAGGTTGTTCCAGGGTTCAATCTGTGAGTTAGCCATGCTTTGACTTAGATCAGTCTAGATGATCTTTCAGGGCAAGATAAGAAGATGGGATCAGTCATCGTCCAAGGAAAACGTTCATTTTACCGTGGTTAATTCTGGGAGTCCAGGTATTTCCAGCCTCCATCCTTCATCATCCGTCAAGTGTAGATGTAGTTTGTTCAGTTTGTACATCGCCATGGCGTCAATCGTCTTCAGTATCTCAGACTTCGGCATGAAGTTTCTCCCAAGATCGATCTCCATTCCTCTGTATTCGTATCTTGGGGCGTCACGGATTGAGATCTATAACAGAGAAATAGATTTTGAATTGCTGAGCAGAGCAGAGCAGAGCAGTGAGGAGAGGAGAGAAGAGGGCTACCTGTGGTACATATCCAGAGTGGCCCAAACTCAACAGTGATTGTATCCCCCAGAATACAGCAACTGGTGTTTTGCCGGTGATTGTGATCCTCTCCAGCAAGACTTCTACGTTTAGGCTGTACGCCTCGTTAGTGGACGATGGTTTTCCTGCGATCTGGACGTCACCAAGCTTGAGGTGGATCTGACGGAATGTGTTGATGTTGTAATTGATGTTTAGGCCCAGTGCCGCTGAAAATGAGAAAAAAACAAGCCGATCAATATTCGCCACATTCAATGTTTTTTCTAAAGTCTCATTTGTCATTCCGTTGAGTATTACTTCTTTGTTTACCAGTAACACTTGAAAAGTTAAATGAATATGGATTTGACTCTAACAAGGGATTGCCAAGTTTCAATCATGTGATAAAAGTTTTTGAATCTCATTCTTTGCTCCAAATAAGTGGACGAACACTGACCACCATGTGCTGTCAGCCAGAAAGAATTTTCAGTTATTGTAAAGCTTCTAATTCAGCAGTTGAATATGAGATAGGAACATGACGTGAAGTGAAACACGTACAGCAATACTTATCTTTAAAGGGGCACTTGGATGAAAACGCCCCGATTTTTGAAAGTCCGAATAATTGAAGTATTTGAGGATAATATGACTCAATTATGATTATGAAAATCAGATTAGTGAAAATTTTAGCCTGGGAGCTACTTGCATGATGAGATATTTTGGGATTAAAAGCGAAAAGAACAATAGAGTTGAGTAAATGACGTCACTTACTCACAATTTAGATGCTGAATAAAATTGAGTACTTTTCCCCGCAACTTTTGACTGTGAAGGTAACATGTTACCTAGCTACTATCTGGGCCATATAGATAAGTTTAACCAAGTTTAAAGTCATTTCCAATTTTTATTGATTTTCATCCAAGTGCCCCTTTAATTTAACTTTAGTTTTGCCATGGCAACGAGGTATTCCTTATACAGTATCGTGAGAAATAACCCATTAGAAATACTTTCAATGTATATTTATAACTCACTAGCCAAGAATTTCTTCTCTCGACTGAGGCCACTTTCAGCAACCAAACTCCAGTCCCCTGTCATTAAGTTCAGTCTTTGACTATCCTCGAACCCAGTCACCTCGGATGGACTCGGTATAACTGGCAGGCCAGGTCGCTTCATGTCCTTGATGTCATTAATCGTAAATCTCACTTGAGGAGAATAGGGATTATACTTATCAGCATCGTAGCGCTTCCACTGTTTAGGGGTAGTGAAGTCCCCAACAAAATCTAGGCTTTCACCGGAAGTGCTTGTAATCGTACGAGCCTGCAGTCCGTCAGCGGCTACATAGAAGTTCGGCATGACGTCAGTCTTAGCGACCGCCCAGAACTCCGACTTGAAACGAATCTTTCTGACTTCACCTGCTACCAAGGCTCTAAACTCGGGCGTCGGCTCGAGCTTATGTTGACAGCCGTTGATGTGGGTGATCTATCAGGCAATGATACCGATATTTTATGACAATTACAATAATAATTATACGTTGAGGTAAAGGTGGTTCCTTTACCGCGTGTCTGTTGTAGAACATCACGGGCTCAAGCAGATTCCACTTCCGGTCATCATCATCATCATCATCATCATTCTTATTATTGTTGTTGTTGTTATTATCATTATCATCATCAATCATCATCATCGTCATTAGTGTTTTTTTTTAAATATATATATTTAGTATAATTTTATTTTTAGACTTGAATATAGAGTTGCTCGCCCCTTCTGCGAACAATTCTTAAATATTGTAAATCTACTAAAATCGAAAGCTTTTCAATAAAATTTGAAGATTTCATTTTCAAAATACGAAGACCAGCCAATCAGTGCACTCGTTTTATCTCACATATTAACCAATCCCTAGTGTTAATGTAATTACCTTTAGCGCGTAGCCTGGTAGTACATAACCATTAGGGTTATGTTTCGTGTGTTCAGGTTCAATCACGCGAATATGACAGAAATATATCGCCCAGTTTCCCAAGCTAATGGCTTGTGAGCCTTCGTTGGTCAAGGTCAGCTCTATCAAGTAGGTTTTCCAGGTGTCTTGCATGTTGTCTAGTATGTCATAGCGTAACCCGAGATTCCCTGCGATGTAGTCGAGTGTTGATTGGCTGACCTGGGCGTTCAAAGCTGAAGGAAAGAAGAATTTAACCTTAGTTTACATTAAGAAAGGGTGGTTTGTAATTATTCATAAGATAATGAAATAACGAAAGACATGGCCGCGCGTTCCTTTTTTTTATCCATTCCTTTATTTGTTCGTTGGTTCTTTACTTCAGTTTCTTCCATCGTTCCTTCGTTTCTTGCACTGCTTGCTTCGTTCGTTCCTTTAATCGTTCGATCCTTCATTCATTCGATCGATCGCTCGTTCCTTCATTCGTTCTTGCTTCGTTTCTTCGTTCCATCTTTCCTTTCACTGCTTGCTTCCTTCGTTCGTTTCTTCAATCATTCGATCCTTCATTCGTTCAATCGATCGGTCGTTCGTTCATTCGTTCGTTCGTTCATTCCTTCAATCATTCGATCCTAATTCGTTCAATCAATCGGTCGTTCGTTCGTTCGTTCGTTCGTTCGTTCGTTTGTTCGTTTCTTCAATCATTCGATCCTTCGTTCGTTCGATCGATCGGTCGTTCGTTCATTCGCTCGCTTGTTCCTTAAACTATTGTTTCGTTCGTTTCGTTCCTCTATTGATTTTTTATTTTCGTTCGTTCGTTCTTTTATTTGTTCAAACGATTTTTTTGTTTGTTCGTTCATATATTCGTTCGGTTGCATGTTCATTCGTTCGTTAATTACTTCCTTCATTTGTTCGCTAATCGATCGATTCTTCGTTCGTTCGATCGATTATTTTTCGTTCGTTCCTTCGTTTGTTCGATCGATTGTTCGCTCGTTCCATCGTTCGTTCTTCTTTCGCTCCTACCTCGTCCTTCCTTCGTTCGTTCGTTCGTTCGTTTTGTTTGTTCGTTTTCATTTCCGTTTTCATTCATAAACCTCTCTATCATATCCCCACAACATTTTTTCGTTCTCATTATAAAGCGCAATCGGATTAGACGACCGATAAAGTTGATTTAAAAAACGTCTGTATATATGACAAACTAGATACCAGCTGTTCCTCAGTAAGAAGGGAAAGTTTTTCTTTGCGTAATTCATCTGTTTTTTTCTTCTTCTTTTTTATTCAAGGGTGCAAACTTTTTTTTCAAACAATTTTGGACTCGCACACATATGCAAGACGTGCACGTGATACCAGGAAAAATGGTGTTCAAACGCATAAACACCGTTAAGATATCTTTTACTTGCACCTTTTCATTTCACAGCATTTTCTTATTCTGATCTTTAAAATCCATGAATTTTATCGCATCGCGCTATGAAAATCGAGGTCTCTAAATATAGAGTTCGTCCAAAAAAATTTTTTTTGAATATCGTTCAATTTCTGTTTCTCTTATTATGGTTTCTTGACCAAAACGTTCTCCTACTCCAATTTTTAAGGCCCCGTCCACACGTATCCGCAAATTTTTGTATCCGCATTTTTTTTTTACGGATACGGGTTGCGTCCACACGTGTGCGCAAATTTTTGTGTCCTTTTCCTCAAATTTTACGAAAATGGATACGTGTGGACGGTGAAAACGATTCGAATACGCTGCGTGTGGACGCAAACATTTTCGTATCCGCAAAAAAAATAATTTGCGGATATAAAAATTTTCGGATACGTGTGGACGGGGCCTAAAAGTTCAGTCAAACATCTTAGTGTTTCAAAGATGTTTTCTCTAAGCAAGGTGGAAAAGCGTTGTTATTAGAATATGATGGTATATAGTTCCGTATATAGTATATTATATAGTATGTACTAGACGACTTGTTTTGTTTTCATATTTCGGGTGTTACCGGTAAAAATGGACTGGTAAACTTCTTTAAACTATAAACTTCTTTAAACTATAAACTCCTTTGAAACTAGCTTCTTGATCAGTTAAGGTGTATAACTATCGTGAATTTGTATATTTGTGGCCCTTTTAAAATTTAGCTTTATCTTTATATCTTAAGTTTTTAAAACAAAATTGTACGAATGACGTTTTGTTGCAATCCCGTTTTGCATTTTTGTTCGTTTTAAATTTAAAAATTTCGAAGCCATGAAAATAATTTTGATTAGAAAATAAATTTTAAACCAATTTTTATATATTTAAAATCCTTAAATTGGTAAAATTAAATTTGAAAGATTAAAGTAAGGTTCCTTTTTAAAAGGTTTTTCTTCTTACCTGGTAAGCAAACTCCTAGAATTAGGAATATCAACATAACTGAAGCCATTATCCTTGAAGTAGTTAAAAATCTTACACAGAATATTCAGCTAACAGTTCCTTCCCTCACTCTTGACCGCCTCTCAGAGTCAGCCCAAGAGTCGATGGATAGTACATACGAAAGATACTCCACCATTGGTTGTCTTTGGTCCAGAACCCAGGTGTGAGTAGCGGAGTTGTACAGCTGAATAAAATGTTAGTACACTTGGACATCTGTGGTTCAAGAGAGCCGTGGAGAGAGACAATACCGAGGCGTTGTCAGTAACTTTCTCGACAGCTGGGGGAAATATTTTGATAACGATACAAATGTATTCTATAGAACTGAAGTAAATTTACAACGGTCTTACAGTACAACAGTACGATCACTGTAGACAAGTACGGAGGCTACAAGAAGAGAGAGAAAATGAAATAAGGAAAGGATAGGAAAGGAAAGGATTGGAAAGCAAAGGAAAAGCAAAGGAAAGGAATGGAAAAAAGGAGGAACAGGAAAAACTTACACTTGCCCTCCTTCCTCCCTTCCCTTCCCTTTCCCTTCCCTCCACTCCTCCCTTCCCTTCCTTCCCTTCCCTTCCCCCCCTCCCTTCCCCTCCCTTCCCTTCCCTTCCTCCCCTTCCCTTCCCTTCCCTCCCTTCCCCTCCCCTTCCCTGTCCCTTCCTTCCTCCCTTCCCTTCCCTTCCCTTCCCTTCCCTTCCCCCCTTCCCTCCCTTCCCTTCCCTTCCCTTCCCTTCCACTCCCTTCCCTCCCTTCCCTCCCTCCCCTTCCCTTCCCTTCCCCCCCCTCCCCTGCCCCCCTTCCCTTCCCTTCCCTCCCTTCCCCT
Organism: Actinia tenebrosa; assembly: GCF_029948245.1. Lineage (NCBI taxonomy): Eukaryota > Metazoa > Cnidaria > Anthozoa > Actiniaria > Actiniidae > Actinia > Actinia tenebrosa. The sequence continues at coordinate 8,096,932 of NW_028292573.1, read as the reverse complement.
CCTTCCCTTCCCTTCCCTCTCCCCCCTCCCCCTCCCCCCAGCCCTCCCCCCCTTTCCTTTTTTTTTTTTTATATTTTTTTCTTCATTTTTTTCATTTTTCTTTATTTTTTAATAAAATAAAAGTGTGGGTGGATAGATGGGTGTAATAGCTTTACAGTAGTTTTTCCTCTATCAAACAGTACGTCTGATGCCAATTAAGATTGAGATTGTATTGAGAGTTTTATTTTCTAAAAATTCGAGAAAAGCCTGTGGAATATAAGTCATCTAATAAAAAAATTTAAAATTTTCTTAACTATTTTTTTCGAATTAATTTTAGGCAAGTGTCTTATATATTTTTTCCAAAGGTTTAAAAAATCATTTCCAAATACATAGCAAAAGATTGCAAAATAATAATAAGAATAAGATTACAATATTGAATACGATGAACAAACAAACGACAACGGCAAAATCATAAAACAGATCTTATCTGGATACGCTGGGATTCGAACCCACCAAAAGAAATTTAAAAAATACGATTCTACTTTGCCATACCCCCGAGACATCCGCAGAGCTGAGGCGTCGTATGGACTTCGGACCTGACGGCGATTAAATCCTTCTGCCCTTGGGTGTACGAATTACGCAAGAAAATGTTCTAGCCGAAGCATCAGGGGAGAGACCAGCCGGCCCCCAGACCATATCGGCTAATCCCTTGCATCTCTGCCACGCACGGAATCGGATGATAAAATACTGTTAAAAAGTCTAGTCTATTCGGTGCATTGTTTTCATGGCTATTATTATGCTGATTCACTTGGAACCGTGGTCCAGTGGGAAAACCTTGGGCTTCCAAGATACTGAGTCAAGCCCGACTGAGGAGGTTTAGTACCTGGATGGGTGACCTAAACATTATTCCTACTCACACTTGTGATCTTAAATTTTTTTTCTTCGTTGAAAGGGCAACAGAACCAAATATATAACTTCGCTCGCAAGTCGTTACAGACCACTTCCTGTCTATCCAAATTCTCGGAGCCAATCTCGTTTCTGTCAAGGGAGATCGATTTTAATAGTAGGAAAATACATCTAAAAAAATCAAGAAAAAGAAAGAGAAAAAAAACCAAAACGCTCGTTTTCAAAATTTTATACCTCAAACAACATTCTTACAAAAATACGATGGTAAATATTAATTTTTTAGAATTATTTTTTCAATGGAAAAAAAGTTTAAACGCGCGCATTTTAGCAGATATCTTTGATCAGATTAATCGTAAAGATGAATTTTTTGCGTTAATTTTAATAGTATAGCAAGTAAAAATTCGAATTTTTAAAACCTAATTATTTTACGGATACGAGTTGCGTCCACACGTGTCCGCAAATTTTTGTGTCCGTATCCGTACGAAAACGGATACGTGTGGACGGTGAGACGATTTGAATACGTTGCGTATGGACGCAAACACTTTCGTATCCGCAAAAAAAAAAAAAATTTGCGGATACAAAAATTTGCGGATACAAAAATTTCCGAATACGAATGGACGGGGCCTAAGTAGATATACACAATTTCGCTATCTTATTCCTTTGTTTGCCCTGGATTGTCAATCAATGAATCAACATTAGTATCACGTGAATAAGGTTCTTTGTTTGGGTTAAGCTGAGTTGTATCTATATTCATGGGTCTTCTCGTGCGACACCGCTAAACTCTCTATGCTCAAGAGAATACAAGAGAAGACATACAATGTTGAATAATCATGATTTCAAGTTTTTCCAATAATTTTTTTTCCTTCATCATTTCATTTGCCTTACTTGAATATTATTCGTGTCATTTTAAGATTAAATTCAAATCATTTTCATTCTTATTTGTTTTTTGTTTTAATTCAATAACTATTTCATTCCATTTTCATTTACTATTATTCAGATTATTATTATTATTATTATTATTATTATTATTATTTATCATATAATTATCCATAAAATACCTATATTTCTCCTTTTCGAAAAACTGATATTTTCACATGTGAAAATAACATGTTATTTCACATGTGAAAATATCGTTTCCATGTGTATTTAAGCTATTAGTTTATAAATAAAAACTTTTTATAATAATAAAAAGCTTGTTAAGTTGATTTTATGGATAATTATATAATAAACAGAATATTACATGGGCGCTTGGAGATACGAAATTTATCTTCTCGTGTTGAAAATCACTCACTCGTTCGCTGTGAAGATAAAATTCGTGTCTCCGCGCGCTCATGTAATATCCTCTATTTATTCACTTGCGCCATCCATGCAGTCGGTTTAGAATGCCAAACGCGTATTAAAAACAGTGGATGATGCCACGGGTCGCCGGTCACAGCATGCATCTAATTAACGTACTTCCCATGTGCCATTTTGGTCTCAGTTACTATGTTCTATGTTTCTGAACTCGACAACGATTCTTCAATTGAGTGTATGTTTTTCATTTAATCTTTCATCAAACGTTATAACTTATTTTAATTTTTTAAAATACTTTTTTCCATTCGGTATTAAGTGTCAATGCAAAGTATACACTTGTTCACTTGCCCGTCTTCCCTTTCTTCTTACATTCAAGAACGCGACAATTTTGCTGCATCAATTTATAAGAAAATACTGTAACTTTGGATATAGGTATGATATTTTTGCAGTATTTCCTGCTATCATCATCTTTCTTTTCACCTGTGATGACCCTTTGTCCCTACTTTGTCTCAACTATCTTCTGTCTGTAGTAACTAGATCTACAATAAACACAATCTAGCATCTTTTGAGAAGACCGAGGTACTGTTACAGGCGAATAGCTTTCGCGCATAAGCTATCGTTTGAAGCAACCTCACTGGTTTCCCCTGCTCGTTTGGGGTTTTTTCGTCATGTTGTTTCATGTCCTTATTCTTCTAACATGGCTGACAACAACTCCAGGTAATTCAGCTTCACATTTAAGTCATTTAAGGCAAATTAAACACTGAATTACTTGAACATCCAGAGAGTCATTTCCCAGCAAATATGAACAACAAGTCAACATTTTGTCTCTATTGAATCTAGATATTTAATTCTCTATCGAAAGTTGTGTCCTTATGAACTTAGCACTAAAGATTCATCGAATTATTGAGCTCTAAATAGCTCTGAATGAAGTCTGCAGACGACGACGGGTCATCTTTGCAGGTCAATATTAGTTCTGTCTGTTTGATAGTCCCTATCTGACTTAGCAAATCATGACATCCGTCTCAAGAGCTCTTCTTTTTTTATTCATGGCAAGTTTATTTTAGATTTAATGCCGAGGAACGAAAAACCGATTGGTTTCTAGCATGAACATAATGTGGTACCATATTCGCGTATCTGATATGATATGCGGTTTACTTTACAATTAGTTTAGGCATTTGAAGTATGGCAGCCATGTAGTCATCTATGTTATTGTAGACGAGGAAATAACTTAGTGTTATATAGCGTGATAAGTAATTAAAGAAATATTACTCAAGGGAATGTCACAAGAATTGCAAGCATTGTTTGAAAGCTTTATTGTACATCATCATTATCAGCGTCAGTATCATTCATCATCACCTTTATCATCATCATCATCACCATCATGATCATCAGTTTGCTCAAAGTTAGCCTCGATTTTGTGTATAATAATCACGTTTTTCTGTGAAGGTCCGTGGATTTTCAAATTGTTGAAATTGTGCATTCTTTACTTTACCGTTGGTATTTGTGAATATTTAGACACTAAAATGAGGCTAACCCTGTGTAAATGAGTCTTCAATCAACAGCAGTATTGTGATTTATTTTCGTACGAATTCTAAAACGTTGTATTTAAATTTTGAAAAATGTCCTCATTTTTTCTTGTAATGCTATCACAAAATATAAGATATCTGTTTTGTATCTTTTTTTTATTTTCTTTTTTAGTTCTTGTCAGTTCACTGGCGCAAACTGACCTCGATTACATGTCATCCTTCCTCAACGTACGCTATGACGTCATAGACAACTTCATCGACACTTGGCTCCAGTACAAAGCACGTGTCACGCTTTCCAACAAAGGAACCATCGCCGTCACGAAAGGGAACTGGGCAATATACTTCTGCAGCATTCGCATCGTAGAGCCCGATCATTTACCACACAATCCCCAGGGGTATATAGTCCCTGGAGGTCCCGGGGTCAAGCTGACTCATATCAATGGGTGCCTTCATAAAATGGAACCTACGGACGACTTTGAGGACCTGGGTCCGGGCTCTGAAGTTAAGGTGGAATTTAAGGTGAAGTATTTTGCTGTTGCTAGGACGGATATTATGCCTAATTGGTATGTAGCTGCGAGTGGACTGGAACCTAGGACCATTAAGAACACAATAGGAGAGGGGCTGGAGTTTGTTGGCGATTTTAAGAGTGAGAAACAATGGAGGCGTTACACAGAAGACCAATACCATCCTTATTCACCTGAACAGCGATATGATAAGATTGATATCAAAGACTTAGGAGCCTCGCCTTTACTGCTGATACCGACGCCATTACACGTGTCTGGATGGAATAACACACAACGAATGAGTCTTGTGAAAACCACGTGGACAATGTCTGTTGGGAGTGGACTTAAAAATGAGGCCACATTCTTAGCAGGTTAGAAATATTATCCGATCTTTTGTGTCAAAGTCATTATTCATCTCACCAATTCGAGCCGTTATTTTAAGTACACCTTTTGCTGTTCATTAACCGCAAAGGAATATTCATTGAAACGAAAAAGCACTGTCATTAGAGCGAACAGGAATACAATAAGGCGAACGGAGTCTCAATCATGCGATGGAACGTTCATTAAGAAATTTAGCATTGAATTTGACAATCATGAATATGTTTGCGTGGGTTCATTAACGTTTTCAAACTTTCATTAGCGTTTTGGTGCACTCAATAAACCACAACACACATTCAATACAGCGTTTTGGACATTTATTTACGCAATACAATATAAGTTTATTTTCCACTAGGAATTTTAGGATTGTGCAGGTATTGGGTACCTTCACGACATGAAATTACTATTAACATATTTTCAACCAATCAAAGCCGGCACAGGACATTACTACTTAGCCAATCAAAATGCCCGTATACAGTTACGGCACGTCACGTGCATATCATGAGGTTTGAACAACAATGTAATGTTGGGCTACTCACTACTGATGAATGAATTTTTTTTTTCTTTCGCTAACAAGAAAACGTGAACGACACTAAACGAACACCATCCATGCCTGACCCTGTGAAGGACATCAAGCTAGAGCTGGGTGATCCCAACGTCACAATAGCTGGCAAGAAATCAACCAATCAGGAAGCGTATAGTCTTGACGTGGATGTTTCAAAGCTGACCATTAAAGTGGTTGGTTTGACTTCAACTGCGGTGTTTTATGGGATTCAGAGCCTGTTGGCGATGATCGACGAGAAAGGTTTGGAATTCTCTAGTCTCCATATCACAATGCAACTACAGATACAATGTGACTCATTTTCCTATTTCTTCTTGTCGACCTAGTTCATACCAATGTATTGCAGGGGCGGATCCAGGGGAGGGGTGCAGGGGGTGCGCACCTCTCCCTTGTTTGACTTTGTGCCCCTACTTCGAAGATAACCAATACTGTTTTTTCCCTTTGATTCTAAGGGGTGCACCCCTCCCTGGGTTAACTTTGTGAGCAGCATTGCTCCCTGAACAAAATCCTGGATCCGCCCCTGCATTGTGACTCCCAAAACGAGTTTTAAAACCCTTGAATAAAAGAAAAGAGTTCGAAGAGAATTCTGGTAGTACAGTAAAAACCTGCATATAAGAACCTAGGTTTTTTCAAGTTAGCCTAAACAGGTTCTTATATAAATGGTATTTTGTGTTAAATTAGGCTAACTAGGTTCTTAATTAGGTTCTTGACTTTTGTTCAAGAAATAAAATAAAGTTTCATTTTAAGTTGGATTTTTTTATTCAATGAGGACATGTTCTTTACAGTAACCATGTACAGTTATAGTGTTTATAGCATTATTGTGTACAGACTGTGTTATAAATATATTTTTGAAAAGATTGATTCTATTTCTTTCTTCTTTTTTAAAAATAAGAACCTGTTTTAGGATTTTAGCCTACAATGGTTCTTATGTGAAGGGTGCTTAAAAATGAAATTTTAGCCTAACAGGTTCTTAAATTTTAGGTTCTTATACGCGGGTTTTTACTGTAATGATGGTGAATCAATTTTATCAAATCATGACACGACTTGCGGGCTGAAGTACAGGGCACGGCTAGCAAAGTACAGGGCATGGCTAGCAAAGTACAGGGCACGGCTAGCAAAGTACAGGGCACGGCTAGCACAGTACAGGGCACGGCTAGCAAAGTACAGGGCACGGCTAGCAAAGTACAGGGCACGGCTAGCTGACTTTATTTAACATGTAAGGCTTCGCAGTTGCAGGAAAATTGAAGAACCCGGAAGAAAACCTTTGAATCAAAATTCATTTAAAATATACTCCAGGTCATTTGTGTTGCCTCTTTGTTGGCCTCAGAAACTAGAAAAAAGCTTGCATCATAATTAAGGTCAACGTGAACCATTTAATTGCTTCCTTAGGAACGGTTCCCAAGGTGACCATCAAGGACGCCCCTAGAAACTAGAAAAAACTTACATCATAATTAAGGTTAACGTGAACCATTTGATTGCGTCCTTAGGAACGGTTCCCAAGGTAACCAGCAAGGACGCCCCTAGAAACTAGAAAAACTTACGTCATAATTAAGGTTAACGTGAACCATTTGATTGCGTCCTTAGGAACGGTTCCCAAGGTAACCATCAAGGACGTCCCTAGATACGAGTACAGGGGTATGCATCTAGATGTTGGTCGTAACTTCAAAAGCAAGAAGACGGTGTTGCGTTTCCTAGACATGCTAGCAGCCTATAAGTTTAATAAGTTCCACTTTCATCTGTGCGAGGACGAGGGATGGAGACTGGAAATACCTGGACTGGAAGAGCTAACACAGGCAAGTTACCATGGTTACCACGAGTTATCTCTTTATCTTTTATGATTTTTATCCAATTTTTAAATTTTTGAGCTCAAAAAAACCTCTTAGAAAGAAAGATTCTTGGTTAGAGTTTAAAATTACTATTTCAGTATGCGAAACATGAAAATTTCGCAACCATTCAATTTTGCAATTTTGCAAGTAATATATACAGTATGAGTGGCCGTGTTGTATCAGATATACAACCACGAGGTGTAGCCGAGTGATTGTATATCTGATACAACACGGACACGAATACTGTATATGACTTGTCAAACCTCTAGGTTAGTTCCTTTGTGTTTCACTAAAAGTTTCAAAATTAAAGTGAATTTGGCCAAGAAAATCTAACTTGAAGTTTATGCAAATGAACACAGTTTTGTATCAGATTTACAACACTCTTCACGGCCGTGATTTCTGTTGTGTTTTCCTCATGAATTATTCATGAGTTTGATAAAAAGATATAATATTCCCCATCACAGTTCCCTGCGCCATCTTCAAAGCTTAAGGTAGTCGTGCCTTTGCATCGAAGCGAGACGAACGTTGAGCTTACAATGATAGAGACGTGAATATTTTTCCAAGTTGTTAAAAAAAGTTCTCTATCATTGCAAGCTCATCGTTATTTGTCTCGCTTCGGTACAAAAATACGGCTACAATTCAAGATGGCGCAGGGAACTGTGAAGGGGATTATTCTAATAGTACTCCATTCACGCCATAACTTAGTTAAACTGGTTTTTTCAAGCATTTATTTTCACAAGAATCAAACTGCCCTGAAACAGTTTCTTGTTCAACGTAAAGGACAGTTATGAGCATTTTTGCATCAAAGGTTGCAATGCGTTTGTTAATAGTTATCTAAACCCGTTTATTTAAACCTCTTTTAACCCTGTTTTAATTTCTATATACCTGTCTCTGCGTTGTCTCGATCAGCGCGTAGCAATGAAAACAGTATAAGAAGTGTTTTAGTTGGAAGGAAATCAGATTCCACGTCTTGGTTTCCTTAAACAATTTCTCTATTATTCCAGGTTGGATCTAAACGTTGTCACGATCTACAAGAAAGAAAGTGCCTCATTCCACAGCTTGGTTCACCCCCCGAAGGCACGACAACCCGGCAACACTACACTCAAAGTGAATACCAAGAGATCCTAAGACATGCAAAGAAGCTCCATATTGAAGTTATTCCAGAGTTTGACATGCCAGGCCACAGCCACGCGGCCATCAAATCAATGGAAGCTCGTTATCATCGCCTAAAGACAGTCAACGTAACAGACGCCGAGAAGTACCTTCTAACGGAGTTAGGAGACCCTTCTAGATACATGACCGTTCAATGGTTCACAGACGATGCTACCAACCCTTGTATTGAGTCGACTTACAATTTCGTTGAGCACGTAGTCGAGGAATTAGTACGCATGCACCAAAGTATACAACCGCTGAAGTTGTATCACTTCGGTGGCGACGAGGTCGCTAAGGGGGCGTGGACCAACTCAAGTGCGTGTAAAAAACTGGCTTCTCGCTTAGGGTATGATTTCAAAGCCAAAGATATTGTTGATAAACTCAAAGACTATTTTGTACAGCGGGTTGCTAATATAACGCAGGAAAAGGGACTGGGTCTAGCTGGCTGGGAAGACGGTCTACTTGGTCCGAACTACGTGCCATACAAGAGAGAGAACATCAAAAACGATAATGTGTATGGCTATGCGTGGAGAGGAGGAGGTCAAAGGACTCATAATTTGGCCAATGCTGGTTACAAGGTAGGTACATCTGGAGATGTATTGGTTAACTTTAGAAAAAAATTCAAACTACTAATTAAAGATTGAAATTAAAAACTAAAACGTTTGTCCTCGTTTGTCTTGTTTGAGTTGCTGCAAATAAGAAACGAATTGCTGCATGTTAGACGAGTTGCTGCAAATAAGAAACGAGTTGCTGCAAATAAGAAACGAATTGCTGCATGTTAGACGAGTTGCTGCAAATAAGAAACGAGTTGCTGCAAATAAGAAACGAATTGCTGCATGTTAGACGAGTTGCTGCAAATAAGAAACGAGTTGCTGCAAATAAGAAACGAGTTGCTGCAAATAAGAAACGAGTTGCTGCAAATAAGAAACGAATTGCTGCATGTTAGAAGAGTTGCTGCAAATAAGAAACGAGTTGCTGCAAATAAGAAACGAGTTGCTGCATGTTAGACGAGTTGCTACAAATAAGAAACGAGTTGCTGCAAATAAGAAACGAATTGCTGCAAATAAGAAACGAGTTGCTGCATGTTAGACGAGTTGCTGCATGTTAGACGAGTTGCTGCATGTTAGATAAGTTGCTACAAATAAGAAACGAGTTGCTGCAAATAAGACGAGTTGCTGCATGTTAGACGAGTTGCTGCAAATAAGAAACGAGTTGCTGCATGTTAGATGAGTTGCTGCAATAGTATAGAAAACCAATTGCTGCAACAAAAACAAAAAATAACAAAACAACAACAACAACAACAAACAAACAAAACAAAAAAAGAAACAACTAATTACTGCAAAGAAGAAACGATTTGTCGTCAATGTGTAAAGTGTGTAAAGGCACCCAAAAGTTTTTTTTTGGTTGTCAGCAGTGTATCGTATAGTGTATTTCTTTGTTGCGACCGTTGTTTAGAGTCAAGAAATCTAAAGGTTAATTTATTGATATAACTTTATCTCACTACATATGTCTGCATTAAGATGTTCCGTTTTTCTAGTATTTGATGCAGCGTCTTTTTTCAGGTGGTTTTATCTCAAGCAACGTACAACTACTTTGACCACCCGTACGAACCTGACCCGGAAGAGCGTGGGTACTACTGGGCTGCTCGGTACACAGACACTCGGAAAACATTCGGGTTTATTCCGGAAAATCTTTATGCGAATGTGCGAGTGAATCGCTGGGGGAAAGCCGTTACGAGAGAGAAGCTTTGCAAGGAAGATGGCTCGTGTCCTGAATTGAAGAAGAAGGAAAATATTGTTGGTGGGTTAGAAAACTAGTGACTTTTTATACTCCTATTATCGTCGTCGTCATCATCATCATCATCATCATCATCATCATCATCATCAGTATCATTACCATCATCATCACCATTATCAATATCATTACAATGATAATGATCTTCGTGTGAAATGAATAAATTATCAGTAAAATGTTTCAAAATTTCACACCAGATAAATAGATTTTTTTCTCTTAGAAAATCTTAATTTATTTCTCTAATTCCTTGGCAACCTGTTTTAGAAAACTCAATTCTAATTTTCTTGGCTATTTTTGATCTTTCTTCAGAAAGAAAACACAAGTTTTTGCACTTTTGACTCCAAGCTCACAAAGTCGGAACAAAGTTCATGTGAGATGAATAAATTATCTCTGTGAGTGACGTTGAAGCCAGTAAAATGTTTCAAGAGATTACTTCAGATAAATAGATTTTTTCTCATAGAAAATCTTAATTTACTTCTCTAATTCCTAGGCACCAGCTTTAGAAAACTTAATTCTAATTTTCTGAGCTATTTTTTATCTATCTTCAGAAAGAAAACACACGTTTTGACATCATCATCACCATCATTATCTTCTTCGCCATCATTATCATATTTTGTAGTTTCGGTACTTTTTCATGTGTTAGGATATTTAACTTTTTCTAAAATGTTGATATAACCTAGATTTTTAAGAGTTTATTCAAATAAGCTATTAAAAAATATAGAGTCCCGTGCAAAATTTGAGGGTTTTGCCCTGTTGAAGCTCAAAACGCGTATGGTTCTTCAATAAAATCTTGTAGATTATTCAGCGGTTTTTGAGCGCGCGCACATCGTGAGCTCAAATCGAACGTTCAAAAGTAGGCAATCAACTTAATTCTATTGCATCACGTATCTCCATAAACCTAATCATCATCATTAACGTAATAATTCGCCTTGTATCTATCTGTTTGTGATTATCTTTAATCTTTCAATATTATCATTATTAGAAGAATGTTTGCAATTATTGGTATTGTCGTATTGTTGTTGTAAAGGTATGGCGGGAGCCCTGTGGACTGAGACTGTACGCACCGCTGACCAAATGGACAGCATGATTTACCCAAGACTCTTAGCGCTCGCAGAGCGTGCGTGGCACAAGGCATCGTGGGAAGACATTAGCGACGAGACCGAGAGAGATAAAAAGACTACAGAGGACTGGGAAAAGTTCGCGAATTTCTTGGGATATACAGAACTTAAACGTCTAGACAGACTTGGTATTAAATATCATATTCCTGTTCCTGGAGCAAAGTAAGTGTTAAAGTAAAAGTATTTATCGAGAAATAATAATGAAATAATGGGGGAAATGGTGGTGTAGTGCTAGGGTACTATTGGCTCTCACCTATGTGGTCTTGGAGTAGAGTTTGTTCGGTCTCTCTTTTAATTCAAGGGTTTTCTACGGATTCCGTGGTTTTCCTGTCCATTTATCCATCCATCCATCCATCCATCCAATCCCATCCATCCATCCATCCACCATCCCTCCCTCCCTCCCTCCCTCCCTCCCTCCCTCCATCCTTCCATCCATCCATCCATCCATCCATCCATCCAACCATCCTTCACTCCCTCACTCACTCACTCACTCCCTCCCTCCCTCCCTCCCTCCCTTCCCTCCCTCCCTATATCCATCCATCCATCCCTCGACTCCCTAAAATCCTAGGTTTATAATTGGTTTACAATAATTTGTTTAATATATGTGTCCTCAAACTGTCTCAATGTATATACTAGATCCAGTAATCGAAAGATTCTTACGAAGACAGCTATCCCAGGCCTTACTGTGCAGTATTCAGATGACAATGGACAGACATGGCGTGACATACCAGATGAAGTACACGGCAAGGTCTTACTTGCGACAAGGTTAGTAATGCTAGGCGTTGCGTGACCGTAAGAGAAATACTATTATTATTCTTACTTCGGTGGCGCTTATATACATGCACAAGTCAATCTCATAACATAGCCATGATATAACGCGCGCTCTGATTGGTTGATTAGCGTGCGCGAGCGTGTATCCAGAAGTGGATGGTGCACGCTGATGTGATTAAGTAGCGCGCGCTATTTAATGGAGATTTCTTTAGAACAAAATTTGAATTGTTTTTGATCAACACATACTTTTTTACGGTTTTGCTATGCTATAAAAGCAATGGTCAATGCTTAGTTGTGCGTATATCCAGTTCTGAATGCACTTGGGAGGCTGCTTAAGCAGCTAAGCATTGACCATAGCTTAAGACACCTCCGCCCCGCCACCCACCGGAACAGGGTGGTTAATTAACGTGGAGAGGGGGATTTAACGCGCATTTCTTAACAGTGTGATTGTCAGGTACAATACAAGGGGAATAACTTAACGCGTGCAGTTTAACAACTTTAACAGCTTCATACGAACGACTCTCTTCGTTGACCTTGCTCATGATTGCAACCTGTCGGTCACGGATTAAATGCCTCCTTAGTTTTTATTTTCGACGATTTGTCAGCGTAAACTAAAACGTTTCAATGGATTGAAAGTTACGGGAAAAAACCTGCTTACATTTTTCAGTAGGCATAAGTTTAAGGTCACCCATCCAGGTACTAACAGTTCGCGCTCAACTGGACTTTACCTAACGTCATGATATGGTAGCCCAAGCTTTTTCCACTGGACCACGGTTCCTGGTTAATCAGCATAACAATAGCCGTGAAAACAATATGCACCAGACTTTTAAACATCAGATTATCAGCCGATTCCGTGCGTGGCAGAGATGCAAGGAATTAGCCGATATGGTCTGGGGGCCGGCTGGTCTCTCCCCTGATGCATCGGCTAGAACATTTTCTTGCGTAATTCGTACACCCAAGGGCAGAAGGATTTAATCGCCGTCAGGTCCGATGTCCATACGCCGCCTCAGCTCTGCGGATGTCTCGGGGGTATGGCAAAGTGGAATCGACTTTTTTGAGTTTCTTTTGGTATCCACATAAGATTTTCTATTTTTCTAAATGCATACTATTATCAATTTGGCAATATCTTTTTAGAAAGAGTGACTTGTATTATGATAGTTTGAAGAATTTTAAGAAAACATTATTTGAAATTTTAATTAACAAACAGGAGGTGACCGGACGTTTTGATAACTATTCCATTATCTTAAATACTTTCATTCTATACACTAATTAGTTACATTTTATAATATAAATTAGACATACTGCGTTTGCTTGGTGTTTGGACAGCTGGGTTGACCGCGTTGCCATCATAGCTCAACTCTTTTTGATTATTTTTTTTTTCGAGCAAGAACTGAGTACAAAGTTGATTTCTCTTGTCGATTGAAATGGAATTGCACCATGTGTTCAACTAGCATTTACGATCAATTTAAAGAATGAAGAATTAGGTTTTCACGGTTCTCTTGGCAGAATCACGGGAAATGCTAATTGAATTACGAAGTTGTCTCCTCAATTCTGATTGGCTGAACTTGACTTTGTTCTGAAGGAGAACTCAGCCGGTTCGTAAAGTTCTTTCACTCGGGGTTACTGATAGTCTCCCCCACAGCCGCTTTCAGTGTCGTCACGCAACGCTTTCTCCCCTGAGTGACCAGGGGGGAGACTAGGTTACTGATAATGCTTTGCGCCTTGGGGGTAACAAATCAAAACACTGTCCCAAATGAAAAGTTCTTAAATTGAATGTATACTCTACCTACTTTTGCCTGTAAAATACTGATTATCAGTTCATTCTGAGGTAATTTTAGTGCGTTAAGGACATCAAAAGGTTTGGTGTTGCAGAAATTATATTAACTTACGAAGAAACTCTTAAGATTAATTACTTTAAACTTGCTCAAGATTCTATCTTTTTCTGTTTCTCACTCTTTCATTTTATATTTGGATATCAAACGAGTCATTTTCTGGATATTTGTTATCTATTTTAGGATATATGTTTAAACTTGCTCAAGATTCTATCTTTTTCTGTTTCTCACTCTTTCATTTTATATTTGGATATCAAACGAGTCATTTTCTGGATATTTGTTATCTATTTTAGGATATATGTTTAAACTTGCTCAAGATTCTATCTTTTTCTGTTTCTGGCACTCTTTCATTTTATATTTGGATATCAAACGAGTCATTTTCTGGATATTTGTTATCTATTTTAGGATATATGTTGATGATGATTATGATGATTATGATATTTATACAGCGCTCTTTTCCATATGGATATGTTCAAAGGCGCTTTAAATGATTTATGAATGAGAGATAGTTAGTATGAGGTGTAGGCACTGAGGGTGGTCACTGCCAGGGTTTCTTTACGTCCTCAGTGGTTCTTTTACGTCCCTCCTATGTTGGTTAGTAAATGTGGAGAGGTGGGACCACCGCCATTTAAAGTGGACATCCAAGCCACTTGAAAGTCTAACCATTTGCAGATGTAATTACAAAGGCAGCACTTTCTCCTCAGTTATTTTCAGACCCTGAGTTCATTTTATATTTGGATATCAAACGAGTCACTTTCAGAATAATTGTTATCTATTTTAGGATATATTTGTTGATATATATACTTATTTCAATAAATAAAGTTAGTCATCAAAAACCTAGAAAGCTGCGATCGCTGAGAATCATGGGGAAATATTTTATATTCAAGTAAGTAAAGCTTTTTGACACAAACTGCAGCAGTTGAGGATGCTCAGAGGAGGTTAACTTGTAACTGGTAGAAGATCTCAAGTCCATCCACAGTTATTATCAAGAGGTTGAAACATGTAAAATGTATCTACCCATAATCCTTGTCGGTCTCAGCTTTGTAGCTTTTCAGGTGACTAACTTTATTGAAATAAGTGTATATAGAGATATCGTATATGCATGTTATATTGTAATTTAGGTTCAAATATCATATTGTATTTTATTATTATGGACGGTTGTTGATATTATCTTTGATGTTTTGTTTATCAGAATTTGTGATGCATAACTTTATATTGAAAGTATTATAATGGCCCACGAGTTTATCAGCAGACCCCGAGTTAATATCCTTTGTTTTACCATACTAAAGTCGTTATAAGTCGTTAGTAATATGATGAAAACGAAGTTAAAAAAAAAGCCGAGCATCAATTCTAATTTCTCGAACTTTCCAGAAACCGTTGCTAGGGCAGTCGACTGTTAAGTATTTTAAAAATCTCAATTCAGGGTCGCATTCATCGCTTTTTCCTTTATTTATAAACCCGTACTAGCGGCTCAAAATCTAAATAAGTTATAATAATTTCAACTGGCAACGTGAAGCTTGAACCGTCTTGGTAAGCATCCATTCAAAAGTGAAAAATACGTGTGCTTTCTTTTTCAATATATTTTAAAAAATGGCTGAGAAAATCAGAACACAGTTTTCTAGTTGGCTATGAAATGGCGTAAAACGCGTGTAAAATAATAAATAGATAATACATTATATTTTATATAGCGCTAAGAATAACGTACGATTTCCTAAGAGAGAAAAGTAAATTATCTGGTATGAGCTTTTGAAACATTTTAGTGGCTTCAACGTCAGGTCATAAAGATAATTTATTCATCCAACAGGAAGTTTGCAGAGGCGTAGCCAGGGTTTTCCGAAGGGGGAGGGGAGGGCGAAATTTGAAATTCGCTCCATTTCGTTTGAGATCCCGAAACGTCGAACCAAAAAAGCCGCCCGGTACGCGTTTTAAGTCTTATTTTCTAGAACTAACAAAGCAACTAAAAATTACTATATAAATTGCAAATTAAGCCGTCATTTTGTTGCCACGAAGGAAGGCATCGCCCCTCGCCCCCCTTGTCTACGCTCTAGGTTGAACCGACTTGGTGAGCATCCGAATCAAAAGTGCCAAAACGTGTGCTTCGTTCTACAGATAGTTTCAGAAATGGCTGAGAGTGAAAATTGTAATTTATTTTTCTAAAACTAGTTGCTCACGAATTTGAGCAGTAAAGTACGATTTTCTACTAAATATTGGTACTAAAGAATGTCCTCGGAGTTTGCCCCTTTTTGCGCGCACTAAGTTATCTCTCCTGCAGCTTGTCTTGCAATAAAGTATTTCAAACTCATTGATCCTGTTTTCCTCAACAGATCAGCGGATGGGAGAAGACTTAGCAGGAGTGTGGAATATCAGGGATCTACTGTGAAGTCTTCAAGTCCTACTCCATCAGTAAATCATTGTTTGGTCCTCATTTCTGTAATCTCTCTAGTTTGGTGCGTCTTCTCGAGGATTTAGCTTTAGCTCAGTTTAGTTTGTGAACAAAGTTTAGAAGCTTAGAGTGCAACTACTGTAACCAGGTTCACTTAGACCACTTAGACAAGAGAACCAATTAAAATGTAGAATGAAAACAATGCATTCCAACTTTGGGTAGTAGAGCCAATCAGAAACCTAGACTGCACGAGAATGTTAATTTGACCCTGACGTTATGCATGTAAGGGATCGATCATTATTTAAGAGAAAATGCCTATGATACAAAAAAAATTCGAGAACCCCACCTGATAGCATTCAGTTTTTTCGTGAGTCCCCTTCCAGATTGATTGAAAAATTCAGGACCCCCCCCCCCCCCCCCTCAATAAAAAGAAAATATTTTACAAAATGGGTATAATGGCAAGTCACAAAATCACCTACCCCACCTATCCACTATCACTGACAAATGTTCCAACAACATAATCATCATCATCATCTGAGTCATCATCATTTGAGAAGGAAAACTTCATTGAAAGATGAAAAAACTTGAATTCATATATGTACGCAAAATAACTTTTCTCAATATCCCCCTAAATATCACATATCAAATATCTTGATTCATCTTTTGTGGTTTTCTCTTGTGGTGAGCTGTTAATATCAATCGACGTCATTACTGTAACAAAGATCTAAGATGGCCGCCGTATCGTCGAAGTTGTCCATTCACTGAGCTTTTGGAATACACCCGCTAGGCTGTATACTTTACCTTGATAGGTTTTTATACCTTTGTCGAGTATGGCTTATTTGAGCAATTATTTCTGTTTTTAATTTGTTGTAAACAAGGTGTATACTGGTTTATTATGGGTAACTTAATGGGCTCGTAGAAAAATGTTGGACCCAAGCTAGACCAGAATACATTGCGTTCGATTATATTTTTTTCTGCTTTTCTTCCTTCCTTCCGTAATTTAATTTTTTCTTACTTTCATTCTTTCTACCTTTTTTTCCCTTCTTACTTTTTTTCTCTTTTTGGCGTGCTGGTTTATTTTCCGCTTTCATTCCTTCCTTCCTTGCTTTCTTCTTTCCTTCCTTCCTTCCTTCCTTCCTTCATTTCATCCTTCCTTCATTTCATCCTTCCTTCCTTCTTTCTTTCTTTCTCTCTTTCTTTCTTTCTTTCTCTTTTCCTCCCTTTCTTTCTTTCTTTCTTTCTTTCTTTCTTTCTCTCTCTCTTTCTTTCTTTCTTTCTTTCTCCCTTCCTCCCTTCCTTCCTTCCTTCCTTCCTTCCTTCCTTCCTTCCTTCCTACCTTCCTTCCTTTCTTCCTTCGTTCCTTCGTTCCTTCGTTCTTTTCATCCTCCCTCCCTTCCTTTTTTGTTTGTTTGTTTCCCTCTCTTCCTTCAACTCGAAAACATTTCTACGGTACGTTCTCACTACCCCATTGATGACACGTCATAGTGAACCCAGACGACTACCATGTTTTATGACACGAATAACATAACAATGTTTTTCATATGAGGACTGCCGTCTAGCATGTCACTTGATGGTCCCTGCCCAGAACCTTGAGCGGTTTCATAGCAACTCCAGATAACAGAAAACAATGTTGACACACACCTGATCGTTCCAGAATGGCTTGTCTCAATGTTGGGTTCCCTGTGTATAAACACAGGAAGCCCACCCTTGAACGAAAACTTTCCTCGGCGGCATCTTGTCATTCGTGTATTTTATGTTTGGAATGGTTTTCCGATTATTTTGAGTTTTTAAAAACTTTCAAAACTTGAAGGGATTTTATTTTGTTAAATGCCCCCCTATCGTGACGAGCCTTGCGTGACGCTTATGTGGCAAACTGTTGGAAGTTGCTTACAGTGGAGGAAACTGCATGGAGTTGACAACACATCGCTTGAAATATAAATAACAAAGGTTAGTATAGTTTAGAATTATTTTATACTTATTATCCTTTTAATCTTAAGTATACTTCTTAGATTAAGTAGAACGATGAAATCTTTGAGTATCCCTTTTAAATGGCGTATAACTGATATTGTTTTAAAAGCCTTGATATACGAGAAGAAAAAGTTTAATTTCAAAGTCAAAATTTAAGCAAAATATTCTCAAATTCAAAGACTACAAATTCTTCTTAAATTTTAGACTCAAGTGGCTTAAGAAAAGATACCAAAAGATACCATTTGAATCTTTTCTTGAATAGGAATTTCCTTTTTAAGTTTTCGAGCCAAACTCGCTGTCCAATTTATGAAAATGAAAGGGTAAACAAAGACCATATCCTTGAGTAATCTTTACACGCTTATTATATATTGTAGTTTGGTTAAGATTCCCAAAAATTTGACTTCAACGAAATAAAAAGGTATTGTCTTTCTGTGAGCCCACAAGTCAAAATTAAAATTGGAAATAGGACATGGCTTCTTTGGAGATTCTATTCTTAAAAATACTTGGACTTAAATTTACATTGATAAGAAATTGTTAAAATTCTGGCTTGGAGCCATATGCAAAACGTGTTTGATATGTGTCATGAATTTAAAACTATTTATTATTGTTGAATGAGCCAATACACTAGTTTCACATTCAATGTATACCACTGTTTTTGAAGACTACAGACTCATTTGCACATGCTTAGCCTTGTTTAAAAGCTTGTTTAAAAGCCATCTATTCACAGATACCATTAAAAGTCTGTGGGATTTCAAAACATTGGTATTGTTCAAGCTGCACATTCTTTACATTAAAGTTCACATTTGCAAATGATTTGCTCTTAAGGGAGGCTAAGTCTGCAGAGATGAGTCTTCAGTCTTTAAACACAGTGGTATTTACAGAATGAAAAAAGGGACTAATTTAATCTTATTCTGCAAGAAGGAAGCCTAAAGCTGGAAAGTTACTCAATTTCTTTCATGTGACAGTGCTAATAATATAGCTTGAACTGCCTGTGATTAGATGACAGAACATCTATCCATCCATCCATCCATCCATCCACCCATCCATCCATCCATCCATCCATCCATCCACCCATCCATCCACCCATTCATCCATCCATCCATCCATCCATCCACCCACCCATCCATCCATGCATCCATCCACCCATCCATCCATCCATCCATCCATCCATCCACCCATCCATCCACCCATCCATCCATCCATCCATCCATCCTCCCACTGATTGTTAACAAGCTATTTTTCTTATTCTAGGTATCACTCCAAGCATTTACTTTTCCTGAATGTCATCATATCGAACGACATTCATGCAATTAGTGTCATGTTGCTGTTGCAAACACCAGCGCGCATCAGCTGCTTTGGTGTGCATAGGGATTGTAACTGTTTATTATTTACTCCATCAATACTTTGATAATGAAATCCCCACATACGTCGTTAGTAAAGGTATGTACCAGACAGATTTCACACATTTACGGGTTAAGCAAATATGTGCCTTCGCACAGGTAATAAATTTTTAGAATTAGAATTAGACTAAATAGAATTGATTTATGGGTTAAGGCTACTTTCATAATGTATGGCAGAGGGAGGGGCGGGGGGGAGCAGGTGAAATCTTTGAGACAAAAAGATTCTTAAGACCCCCCCTTGAAGTCCCCCAAAAAATAACTATGTATGGCAGAGGGGGGGGGGGGGGCAGGTGAAATCTCTTGTAGCTTCTTCTAAAAATTTTGCATCCCCCCAATTCTCTGGAAAAAAAAATTCAAAGCTTCCCATTTTACTGGTAAAAATTTTTCTGATCCCTAATAAAATTTCACCTGCCCCCCCCTGCCATACATTATGAACCCAGCCTAAGCATGGGTAATATTTTTTTTGAAGCAAATAGAGTAATATGGGTAAACTCTTTTTTTAAAGTTACTAGAAAGCAAGTGTGTTTGAGTATTTGTTTTGTATCAATTGTTTGCCTTCTCCGAAATGTGTTTGTGAGACTTCGAATGAAACAGTAATGCACTTTTTCTTTGTATGTCCTTGATTTGCTGCTCAACGTTCTTCTTTTCTTACCTCAACTGCACAGATTTGTGGATCATTGTGGACAAATTTGTTCTCAAAAAAGCAAAAATTAAATTCTTTACTTTATGACTATTTTCTGAAGTTCAAAAATATATTTTAGCCACTAATCGTTTCCAATCCGACTTTGATGTTGTTTTTTTTTCCTATTGTTATCTCATTATGAGACTGTTGTACTATTTTAGTCTGTATTTATTGTGTATTTATTGTACTTATTTACCTACTGTCCACTGTTGTTATTTATTATTTATATTGTAAAATAGACTTAAGCCCCCTTGTTAAGTTTCGTTGCTTTTGGGGTAAATGTTACAATAAATATGTTTAAATGAAAGAAAAAAGAAAAAAGAAAAGAAAAGAAATCAAGTACTGTATGAAAAAGCTGAAACAATATAAAGTGATAAGCTCTCTTTTGTACTATTTTGTACAAAATATATTTAGTACTGTTTCAAGGAACTGAATGTGTTGCATTTCGGGTGGGTGGGGAGCGATGAGAGGGCTCAAAAACATTAGGTTTGTAAAAGTGACCAAAAGTTGTAAGAAACCCTGGGGGGGGAGGTACTCAGCTAGAATTTGGGTAGGGGTGTTCCGCTGGGATTCTGAAAGAGGCACCCTGTTTATGATAAAAAAACTCAAAGTTGTAGACCCTGTTTATGACAAAAGATATCATTTATTGCACTGAGTTCCTGTTTCAATTATCATGTCATCTCATGTATTGTCTTTTTTACGACCATAATAACCAGTTGTGGTCAATACGAAAGTAGAAACCCTGAATATGACAGGAAACTCAGGAAGAACTTGGAACTTGAGTGAAATTGCATACCCTG
Organism: Actinia tenebrosa; assembly: GCF_029948245.1. Classification (NCBI taxonomy): domain Eukaryota; kingdom Metazoa; phylum Cnidaria; class Anthozoa; order Actiniaria; family Actiniidae; genus Actinia; species Actinia tenebrosa. The sequence continues at coordinate 8,076,059 of NW_028292573.1, read as the reverse complement.
TTTATGACAAGAAGCTCGAGAAACCATACCTTGTTCAGCGGATCATCCCCGTATAGTCCATATGTGGGAGTACCCCCCTCGGGTAAGAACCCACATACCATAAAAATCACCAAACTGTGGAATAGGGCCAAACTTATGACAGCCAAGCCCACTTTTGTATGATTTTCATTGATAAATTAAATTCCAAATATTCCACTTGTACATTATGGGATCAAAATGGAGCCAACATGTTGGCATGCTAAAGAACACACGTAGGAGGTTTGGAATTGTCAATGAAAATGGGAGGGGCAATCACACAAAAGTGGGTGTGGCTGTCATAAAAAATCATTAAAAAAATTCTGGCCTATACACCCTTCTCATAATGGCTGACAAGTGCACGAAAACGAGATCACCCAGTCATTATTTCACGATAAAAGATATAAAATTACATGAAATGACTTTAAAGAAGAAAAGTATTTTGAAAATGACCTTTGTTTTGGTCTGAATTAGCGCTAACAGCCTTTATTTTGAATGAGCAGCTTGGCTCAATCTTGCAAGATGAGTTCATCAGCCATTATGAGAAGGGTGTATTCCACAGTTCAATGATTGTCGCTATATTTCCTCCCACCTCCCTCTTCCCTCGCCTTCCCCCTCTTCCCCCTCTTCCTCCCTCTTCCCCCTCTTCCTCCCTCTTGCCCCTCTTCTCCCTCTTGCCCCCTCTTCCTCCCTCTTCCCCCGTCTTCCCCCTATGTCCCCCTCTTTCCCCCTTTTCCCCCTTTTCCCCCTCTTCCCCCCTCTCATTCATTCATTCATTTATTTATTTATTTGGGTTTGTTTGTTTTAGAGGTTGCTGCGGAGCCGACAGCAAGAAGTCGACAACAACAAGAAATCACCAACCCCTTTAAAATCCGGTACAAACTGGTATACAACAGCGAAGACGAACACCATGCTATAATATCTATTACCAACACCGGGAGCGCGCCGATCAAGGGACAGACATGGACGCTTTATTTCTGCAGCATTAGACTATTACACGGTCACGACGCGAAGGTCACTTTACACCACATCAACGGCTGTTTACACAAGATCGAACCTGCTTCTGAATCGACAATAATCAGAGCTGGTGAAACATTTCATCTTTATCACAAAGGAAACTATTTTATTGGTGGAAGAACTCACGTGATGCCGAACTGGTACCTGGTTGGTCCAAATAATGAGGTCAGGCTCGTGCGCAGTACTGTTGGAGAAGATCTAAGTTTTGTAGAAGATTTCAAGACTAAAGAAACGTGGAAGCGCTACCGCTCCGATGAGTACGACCCTTACTCTCCAGAGAAGCGCTATGACGTCATTGGGTTCGATGCTCCTGAGGGGGTGGGGGACAGTCCTTTGTTGGTCATACCACAGCCTCTGTATGTTGATAAGTTTGACAGGGCGAAGAGGTTGAATCTTGGTATGGGGTGGAGAATTCATGCTGAGAATGAGCTGAAAAACGAAGCAAAGTTATTGCAAGGTAAGAGATAATATTGCAAGCATTTTCTTGCCATAACGGCTTTGCACCACCACGTGACGATGGCCATGTTAAGCCCCGTTTACACTAGCGATTTTTGTTGCGATTTTTGCTGCGATTTTTTTGCTATTTTGTCCATAATAAATAATGATAAAGAATTTAATTGTAAAGTTTTTTTCAGGATACCAAGATTTTCCTAGACGAATGTCTCTTTTGAAGGATGAGACAAAAGAATTCATATTTCCGAAAATTGCCACAAAAATTGCAGCAAAAATCGCCGCAAAAATCGCCAGTATAAACGGAGCTTTAGATAGCGGGAACAATACAATCGTTTTACATGAGAAAGAATTCACTTCCTAAGAGCAAAGGGATTTTATTGTTCTGCCATCTAACCACAGGCAGTCCAAGCTGTATTAATGGCGTGTGCACGTGATGGTGCAAAGCCTCTTAAGTGTCGTCAAATGTCAAATGTCAATGACATGACCGCCATGTTGGTTGGTGTTATTAACAAAGTAACTTAAAAAGGCCTGAGTTTCTAGGTTCGTCTTTCGTGACTTTGAACTTACTTACTTTGACTTCTATTTGACTATACTTTTAAAATGCTTCTCAATAGAACGTTCATAGTCGTACATTTGCCGTCGTGCCGAGATAGGGTTTTGATGGACGTCAAAAAGTGTGTCCATGACACTGTTGTAGGTTACCACAAAGTCTTCACGTGCCTACGAAATGCCATGAAAACCCTTTGCTTAGGGACGGACAATTAGATAATTGAGGGGGGAGGTTGCATAATCCCCCCCCAAATCAAGAAAGCACTTAAGCTACGAAAAAATATCGCGCAATCTCTCCTTTCAGTAAAGTAATATCGAGGAAACACACACAAAAGAATGCGTGCAGCGGTTGTTACTAATAAATAATAAATATCGTGCAACATAAATTCCTGCAAATGACGTCCTTATGACGACTATCCTGAAGACGACGCCTTGTCATCCAACATGACGTCCACTTCTTATAAATTCTCTTGGGAATAATATTCTTGGTATTTTTGCTATTCCTAGCCAGGTTCAAGATTCCAGTTGAATTTTCCACATCTCCGATGCAGCATAAAGTGATAAGTCTAAAGATTGACAACCCGGGCATTAAAATGAAAGGCATTGATTCGAGCAATCACGAGGCGTATCTGTTAAATGTGAACACCGCTGACCAAACAGTTCGAGTCGTTGGGAACTCCCCCAGGAGTGTGTTTTATGGGATACAGACTTTACTGTCACTCGTTGATAAAGATGGTGAGTAGGTATGAATACAGCAGGGGTGGGGTAGGGAGATTTGTACTTGACGTTCAACCAATGAAAAGCGAGGACGTGTAAAGACAGGTCTGCGCACTAGAGACAAGCATACCACATGCAATATACACAGACTCAGAACAGCATTGATGTGTTAGGAGTGAGAAAAGACAAACACTGTTAATAAGAAGTGTAAAGACAGGTCTGCGCACTAGAGACAGACATGACCACATACAATATACACAGACTCAGTACAGTATTGATGTGATAGGAGTGAGAAAAGACAAACACTGTTAATAAGAAGTGTAAAGACAGGTCTGCGCACTAGAGACAGACATGACCACATGCAATATACACAGACTCAGAGCATCATTGATGTATTAGGAGTGAGAAAAGACAAACATTGTTAATAAGAAGTGTAAAGACAGGTCTGCGCACTGGAGACAGACATGACCACAAGCATTTGTGCACATTTTTCTTAGACGCTGTTTCCTTCTTTGTCGTTTGTCCTCGGTGCATCTAGACTCTGTTCCTGAAGTGTTCATCCAAGATTCTCCAAGATACAGCTACCGTGGAATGCACTTAGATGTTGGACGCAACTTCATGCCTAAGTCAGCGGTCTTGCGTCTCCTCGACGCCATGGCAACGTATAAAATGAACAAGTTTCATTTCCACTTGACGGATGACGAGGGATGGAGACTCGAGATTCCTGGGCTGCCTGAACTTACTCAGGTGATTTTATAAGATGTATTAGAGTGAAGCCTTTTACAAGGAAAAGCTTATGCTCACAAAAAAATAGATTTTAAAGTGTATAACAAGGAAAATTTTTATTTTCAAAAATACTCATATGTGAACAGTGTAGTAGTATTGTTGCAGTATTTTTGTATGTGGCCTCCTTTGTTCATATATATAGATATTTGAAATATCAATATGCAAATGAAATGACGTAACTTCAAGAATGGGTTACATTTTGCAGTGTGATTATTTTACGCAAAGTGTTCTGAAGTTAAAAAAAACTAAAAGTGTACAAAGCCATATATTTCAGTTATAAGGATGATTTGCAAATGAAAAAACAGCAGTACTTTCCACGACAGCATTTTTGTATAATAGATTGCTCTTGAATCTACGTCATCTTACTTTCATATTAATATTTCAAATGAAAAAACTTGCTTGCTGTGCTGTGTGAAGTTATTCATTGACTGGCAGAACACTCGACAAGTGTCCAGAAGCACTCCGCTACGCGTCGTGCGTCTCCTAACACTTCTCTTGTGTTCTGCCAACCCCCATGTGCTTTGTAACTGCACACGGCAAGCGCGCGCATTTTTTTATTTCTTCAATATTTGACGCGCGGCAATGGTGCAATGCAAGTTGCAAAACGATTGCTTTTTTTTATATATATTACCACCAAACGCGCGGCAAAATTTCTTCATTGCACGAGGTAGAAGCTCTCTATACTCGTTGCCACAAAGAGAATGTATTGCGGATCAAATATCACGGTTCTTTAACTTGAACCAATGTTGAGCAACAAGTTTCACGACGTTTTGCTTGTCATAACCTTAATTGTCGGATGTCGGAGTCAAGATGGTGTCGCCCCATATGAGCTGAGTTGGTTGGTTCGCTTTCTGACTCCGAGGGTTTTTATTTCCTTCTCTCAAATCAACCCTAAATAACTCAAACTGGTTAGAGCTGTACTGCGGGGTCATACATGGGCTGTAATGCGGCTGCCATAGGCGCCTTCACATGCTTTCAGTTCGACCCCGTTGAGCTGCGCCACTGCTGTACTTTGCGGTGATGATTAGCGATAACAAGTTTTTTATTTTTTATTTTTAGGTGGGTGCGCGAAGATGCCATGATCTTACCGAAACAATATGCATTCAACCTGAACTAGGTGCTCTGCCCAACGGATCTCCTAATTACTACTCAGTCGATGAATACAAAGAAATCTTACAATACGCGAGTGACCGCCATATTCAAGTGATTCCTGAGTTCGACATGCCGGGCCATGGACATGCCGCCATTAAGTCAATGGAAGTAAGATATAAAAACCTCAAAAAAGCTGGTGACCCGAGTGCGGAAAAATTTCTCTTGGTAGATTTAAAAGACTCCTCGAAATACCAATCTGTGCAGCTGTTTAATGACAACACTATCAACCCTTGTCTTGAATCAACTTACAATTTCATTTCACATGTCATTGAGAGTGTAATGCGCATGCACAGCGAAATACAGCCGCTGACTGTGTATCATTTCGGTGGGGACGAGGTTCCCAGAGGCGTATGGGAAGGCTCCGAGGCATGTGATAAATTTATGTCGAAGAATCAAAGCGAAGATCGCAAGGCAGTTATAAAGGAATATTTCATCGGACGCCTAGCAAATCTCACAGCACAATATGGACTTAAACTTGGTGGATGGGCAGACGCGTTTTTCAAGTCTCCTCAACAAGAGATAGCATTTCAAAGAGATTCGTTTGGAAACAAGGACGTCATTGCTAATGTTTGGAATAACGCTCGTACAGCGACAGGCGGCAATGGAACTTATGTGCTAGCTAATGCTGGCTATAAGGTAGGTAGGTAAGGCATTGGCTTCGCAACATTCTTAGAATCTTTTTAGGATATTTTGTGTTAAGATTCAAACATTTAAATCGTATGAGTGATCGTAACCATCTCGACAAGGGCCATGGAGTTATCAATGTTTTTACTTCTGTAAAGTGTTTACAGTGATTTTATTTAACGTATTTGTAAAAATTATCTCCACTTGAAAAAATATCAGTTTTCGACTATTTTGAGATGTTTTTTCAAGATAAATCAAAAACGAGAATGGTGACCCCATTTTTTATTTCAGATTTTTGATAAATACAATGCTCGTCATTATATATCAAAATATGAAGGAAAGTTTATTGGATAGATTTTGAAATATTTTGATGGGAATAGTTGACATGTGTAATTTTTGGACGTTTGTAGAGGCCCACATACTTGCATTTTTCACTAATAGTTCAAGAATCATAGTCACCCAATGACTTTGATAGATTTAATAGTATAGATTATCTAGTAAACTTCGAGTTATAAGTACGTTTTGTTATATAAAAGTACTTTTAACTGTGAATAAAGGTTCTTGATTACAGCTTCCGGTTGCTACCGCATTTCACTATAAAACCCATGAATTTACATATTTGGAGAGTCGGCATCTAGCGAAACAACGAGAATGGTGACACATCTTTTTATTGCAGTTTTTAAATGTCCATAACATAGTTAATGTCCATGCAAAGTTTCAGGACAAAGTTATTGGCAAAATTTCTTTCAAGGGAATTACCTTTATTACCAATTATTGCATTCCAGGTTATAATGACCCAGGCCACCCATCTTTACTTCGATCATCCGTACGAACCTGACCCAGAGGAGCGTGGGAACCACTGGGCGACACGATTCATAGACACCCAAAAAGTGTTTGGGTTTATGCCTGACGATGTGTACGCTAATACTGGGAAAGACGAATGCAAGAAACTGAAAGATGGATGTCTTAGGCTGAAGAAGAAAGATAATATCATTGGTGAGTCTATTTGATACTAATTCACAATACTCCTCCCTCATAATCGTTTTTAATTATGGGAAGCCATTTCAATGTTACGGCATGTCGTACCGTGTACGTGCTGTAAGTCAGTACCGTATGTTTCCCACTCATAGGATAACCATTCTTATGGGAAGCCATTTCAATGTCACAGCATGTCGTACCGTGTACGTGCTGTAAGTCAGTACCGTATGTTTCCCACTCATAGGATAACCATTCTTATGGGAAGCCATTTCAATGTTACGGCATGTCGTACCGTGTACGTGCTGTAAGTCAGTACCGTATGTTTCCCACTCATACGATAACCATTCTTATGGGAAGCCATTTCAATGTTACGCATGTCGTACCGTGTACGTGCTGTAAGTCAGTACCGTATGTTTCCCACTCATATGATAACCATTCTTATGGGAAGCCATTTCAATGTTACGGCATGTCGTACTGTGTACGTGCTGTAAGTCAGCACCGTATGTTTCCCACTCAAATGATAACCATTCTTATGGGAAGCCATTTCAATGTTACGGCATGTCGTACCGTGTACGTGCTGTAAGTCAGTACCGTATACGTTTCCCACTCGTACGATAACCATTCTTATGGGAAGCTTTCCACTCGTTTCCAGGTATGTCTGCCGCCCTGTGGACCGAGATTGTTCGAACCCCAGACCAAATGGACTTCATGATATTTCCACGTCTGCTGTCACTCGCAGAACGAGCATGGCATAAAGCATCTTGGGAAGATATCCGGGACATGAAAGAACGAAACGAAAAAATGGAAACAGAATGGGAAAAGTTTTCTCATTTTATTGTAAAACATGAACTTCCAAGACTCGATAAACTGGGCATAAAGTACCGTCTACCACTCCCTGGGGCAAGGTTTCTCAATTAGCTTTTAAACTATTTAGAAGTACTAATTAAAAGAACTATGTAAAGCGTTTTCACTCAGTCCCTAGAAATTCAACTGACAATAGAGATGGCGGCCATATTGGTTTACCTAACAAAAGAAACTAATGGGGGGGAAATTGAAAAAAGAATTAGAAAAGTGGTCTGTTGCAGTGATATTGGCCTTTCCAAGGTTGCGACGCAAAAATGGTAACAATGAGGACGCCTACTAAATCAGGAGCTGTTTTATGGGACGCGATTTTTTTTAATATGGTGGAAAGCTTGAGAAAACATTTTGAAAAACAGGCCGAATACCAAAGTAATGGTGACTCGATTCATAAACAAAAATCTGTAAAAGGAAAAATGGTGTCTCCTTAAACAGCGTTATGATTCAGCGCGAGTAATACTCGTTTCTCTTTTTCTGGACGTCTCAGAAAGACTTATAGACCCCCCGCACGTGAAATCAAAGCAGATCAATTTGGAGGAGAAAAGAAAAGAATTTGAATCTCCTGAGAATTGGAAACCTATTGTTATATCCTCCAAATTGACCTGCATTCCGACGTACTGCAAGGGGCCTATAGCACTATAAATGCATGCACGATACAATCTATATCCTTAAATCATACTCCTAAAAAAGACAAATTATATAACCCTTTCATTTCTGACTGAAGAAAGTAACTTTTTAAATTCGCGTTTAAGTTCTATTTTCTTAACTTGAATTTCACACCAGATTCGAAGGTAGAAGAATAAAAGTGAGAACTGCTCTGCCAGGCCTTCCAGTCAAGTACTCCAAAAATGGCGGGAAAACTTGGCATGACGTCACAGATCAGACAGATATCGATGGCAAAGTCTACCTTACTACATGGTATGAAAGTTATGCTTGTAGCTCGTTGAAATTGCGATAATGTTCGCAGCAACTTATCGTGTTCGCAACATTATTGTGATCAATGTTGGAACATAACCATTACTCGTTTCATCAGCAGAGCTCTTTACCTTGTGCATGATATTTTCCCATTTCAGACCATGTGTCATTCCCTAGAGTATCATTCCTTTGTTTAACGGTTGCACATGAGAAGACACATGAATATGAATACAACTCAAACAAAGAATCTTATTCTCAAGAGAATGTGTCATTCCCTAGAGTATCATTTCTTTGTTTAACGGTTGCACATGAGACGACACATGAATATGGATACGACTCAAACAAAGAATCTTATTCTCTAGTCATTCCCTAGAGTATAATTTCTTTGTTTAACTGTTGTGCATGAGACGACACATAAATATGAATACAACTCAAACAAAGAATCTTATTCTCAAGAGAATGACACGTGGTCTGAAATGGGAAAACGTTAGGCCCAAGGTAAAGAGGTTCATACGCGCGCGCCAATGTCATGGTTGTAGAAAATAAATAAAAGCCATTTCGCTCTTGGTAGCAATTTGTAATGAGTCGATTGGAGCGCCATTTGTACTGCTGAATTCAGCTCACCGGCGTTCACCAAGTTACGCCATCCCTTGACCCGCTGTATGTGTGGGTAAAAGGTCTTGCGCTTCAAGGGTTTCCTCTCAACCTGGAAAAAATTTCTTGTGCCAAAAGCAACACATCAAATAAACCAAGAGAACATAAATAAGAGAGGGAAAACTTCTTAAGGTGGCTGCCTACTTTTGAACGTTCGATTTGAACCCACGACGTGCGCGCGCTCAAAAACCGCTGAAAACTCTACAAGATTTTATTGAAGAACCATACGCGTTTTGAGCTTCAACAGGGCAAAACCCTCAAATTTTGCACGGGACTCTATTTTTTAATAGCTCATTCGAAAAAAACTCCTAAAAATCTAGGTTATATGAACATTTTAGGAAAAGTTTAAATCAGTAACACATGAAAAAATAGATTTTTGTAGTAAGTAAACAAAGATGGCGGATGATAGATAACGCGCTCGCCATGTAAATTCCCGGTTGGTCTATTTTTAGTAATCGGATGCAGTTTAAATTTCGCCTTACCCTACTCCCGTGCGTCATCGACTCGCGCGCGCGCGCGGACTTTCCGTTTCGTTTTTAGTGGACCAAAACAATAAACGGCAAGAGCGCGCGAGTGCGAGGGAATTTACATGGCGCGCGCGTTATTAAGGAGTTTCCCTCTCTTATTTATGCTTTCTTGAATAAACCCATTTGACAAATGGCGTCCTCAAGAATTGAACCCGCTACCCGATCTGCGACCCGAACGGCGACCCGACCTGTATGACTTACAGTAGCGAAATTTGGACATTTAACTACTACACCATATTTGCTTCCCTTTATCACGATAGTCAGTGTGTATTTGCTGTGATTACAGGTCAACAGATGATCGACGCATGAGCAGAATGATCGAGGTCCAGTCCCCTTCCAGTGATTGATACACGGCCAAGCTGCATGATCCACATGAAAAGACAACATTTCAAGTCAGTAGATTTATACCATAACAACTACTGGGAGTAAACATGTAGAGACCGTTCATTTTTTACGGTGGTGGGGGGGGGGGGGGGGGTGGCTAATGGGAATTGGGAAGCACGTAAAATATGGCATTAAAGGGGGTCACCCCAAAAATAATTGCCCTATTTCACTATGACGTCACTGCTCGTTTATGTGGGGGATAGAATCGCCAATCCAATAAAAAATTCAACAAAATTTGCTCCTAGCGAAACAGTTTAATCTAAAAGGGCCTGGTTTTCAGATATAATATGTGTTAAGATGTACTAAAAAATATTCTGAGTGTTTGCTGGCTATTCTACTTCTCTTCATGGATTGATACAGGTTTTAGAACAATTTTCGGTGAATTTGCGTCGATTTGACCCCCTCCGATGACCATGATCCTTTGCGTTTAAACAATAGATTGTTTTGATGTGACGTCATAGTGAAATAGGGCAATTAGCTGAATTGATAATTTAATTCTAAATTTTTCCTGTTTTAAAAGGGGCTCAAGTTAAAAGATTCGGATTGGGTAGGGGTCATGCATTTTTTTACTTCCAAATTACAAAATCACACCAGTTGCTTAGCTTTCTAAATTGTTTTTATTAGAACGATCAGTTCACAGTAAAAAAAAACACAGGGTTTTTGTTCTTAGATTTAAAATGTCGCATTTTTGAACTAAACGTTATGTCCTCAATTAATTTTTAAAGTACACTGATGAATAGACCTCCTCGGCTCTGGAGCAACCGAGCGTAATGTTGTCCCATTTCAGACCACGTGTCATTCCCTTGAGAATAATATTCTTTGTTTGAGCTGTATCCATATTTATGTGTCTTCTCATGTGCAACCGAGCGCAAACCTTAAATAAAGAAATGATACTCTAGGGAGTGACACGTGGTCTGAAATGGGACAACATTACGTCAGAGCCGAGGAGGTCTATTTGTCATCCCTAGTTATCACTAGGGAACTCAGAAAAATTTCTGATATTAAATTACTAGCGAATATCCTTCTATTAACTATTAACAATAAAATGTTTTTGGCCCTCTTATACTAGTTACGAATATCTTTCCTCGATGAAAATATGAAAAAAAAGTAACTTGGAAGATTCACTCGCGAAGGTCCTTAAGAACTTCGTTTCGTTGAATTTCATATCCTATAGTAAACTGAATCATTATTTATTAAATATTTAAGATCCAAACTTTAAAGCTCGCTTACTAAACTATGATAAAGAACAAGGTTAAAATAATGGTAAAAAATATAATCATAAAATGATGAAGTCATGATTTTCAAATTAAGAGAAAAAAAAAGCAACCAAAAGTAACATTTAAAGAAAATAATTGATGTAATATAGTTATTGATAAGATCAATCCAAGCCACCTAGAATAGAACTCGTCGTGAGCGTAATGTTTTCCCATTTTAGACCACGTGTTATTCTCTAGAGTATCATTTCTTTGTTTAACGGTTGCACATGAGAAGACACATGAATATAGATACCACTAAAACAAAGAATCTTATTCTCAAGAGAATGTGTCATTCCCTAGAGTATCATTTCTTTGTTTAATGGTTGTACATGAGAAGACACATGAATATGGATACCACTAAAACAAAGAATCTTATTCTCAAGACCATGTGTCATTCCCTAGAGTATCATTTCTTTGTTTAACGGTTGCACATGAGAAGACACATGAATATGGATACAACTCAAACAAAGAATCTTATTCTCAAGAGAATGTGTCATTCCCTAGAGTACCATTTCTTTGTTTAATGGTTGCACATGAGAAGACACATGAATATGGATACAACTCAAACAAAGAATCTTATTCTCAAGAGAATGTCTCATTCCCTAGAGTATTATTTCTTTGTTTAATGATTGCACATGAGAAGACACATGAATATGGATACAACTCAAACAAAGAATCTTATTCTCAAGAGAATGTGTCATTCCCTAGAGTATCATTTCTTTGTTTAATGGTTGCACATGAGAAGACACATGAATATGGATACAACTCAAACAAAGAATCTTATTCTCAAGATCATGTGTCATTCCCTAGAGTATCATTTCTTTGTTTAATGGTTGCACATGAGAAGACGCATGAATATGGATACAACTCAAACAAAGAATCTAATTCTCAAGAGAATGACACGTGGTCTGAAATGAGTAAACATTACGCCCAAGGTAATGGGGTCTATTGCAGGGGTAGGCTTGAGAAAGGTTTGAAAAAAGTTAGCTTTGAGGGGGGAAACCCTTATAGTTATTGAAAATAACATATTTATTATCATAGGTTTAAGATACGGAATATGAAATAAAATCATTTCAAACGTGTAAAAAAAAAAGAGTTTCAAATATGAAAAGCTGTAAAGCTTGAGGAACTAACTTCTGTAAAATTTGAATAAATAAACGAAGAAATGGGATATTATAACAAAGTGGTTTTTTTATAAAGTAAATACAAATGAGATTTAGAAGAATATATTTTTGCGTGGAAGATATCAGAGAACAAAGAGTACCCTCGAAGCACAGGAGAGAACCAGCAATATGAGTAGAAGCAAGAGAATATTAACTAAGAGAAGGATTCCTACCTATATAGTCCTTGTAACTATCATGTGCACAGTTTGATGCTATTTTTAAATTTGAGATATTTTGAGCGAAGACCCTGATTGGCTGATTTCTTGAGGGTAGGCGGCTTCCAGTCTTGCAGTAAACAAAAGCTTGTGTTTTTGTCGTGGACGTAGCGAAATATGGCGCTTTTCGTGTCCTGAAACGAGGCATTAAAGGGAAGCATGATTATCGCGCGGGCATGGTAACGAGTTAAAAATATCATCGATGATTCTAAAAATAGTATCAAAGTGTGCACATGATGAGACACGGGGATTCCTTCTCTTAGTTCATTTTCTCTTGGTAGAAGAGACTCGGCGCCTTGCGTTATTGAGCCAGAAATAAGACTTAGGGTCTGAAAACTTGTCCCTGGTAGACTGGATACCCTCTACACCGACTCTACCCTGTGTCACCCTACTGCTAGGGCTACTCTCTTTGCGAAATAGGATGTCGACCCTGGTATATACCCGGGACAACTTTCCCCATGTAAACACTTCAACTCGCCTAACCGAAATAATTTTTTTCGTTTGAGCATGCGTATCTTCATTGACACCGATAGCTGTCCCGGGTTCAAAGGGACAACTTCGTTCCATATAAACCTAATTGAAAAAACGTTGTCGGGTTCGAGAAGGTCATGCCATCAAAGCTAAGACCGAAGGGGAACATGGGAAGACAAACAATTATACTAATTTCATGCGTATTGCAGTTTTCCCTTCCTGTGCACATTTTATGCATCATGGCTTTGGCATGTTGTTAATCTAGGTCGACCAACTTTGCTCTACTGTGCATTTTTACATGTCTATATGCAAATATCATACACATTTCGGAGTACCCAAAATCCTTTTCGGTCTTAGCTTCGATAAAATGACCTTCTCAAACCCGACTACGTTTTTTAATTAGGTGTAAATGCTTGATATAGTTGGCTCGATTAGAAAGGTGTCCCTGCTACCAGGGACAAGTTAAGTTTTCTTCATGTACACGTCCCCTTAGTGGCCACATATAGGTTTACAGACTGCTTGAGGCAGCACTTCAAACCATAGTTAATAGATCGGAATGGTTGGGAAACCTACTGTTCTAGGTTTTTGTTCGACTTTATCCATTGTTATATGGTGTTGACCGTGCGCAGAGAAGGAAAAGTTGCTTCGTTTGTTCACAGTATTAGGGAATATAGAAGTTTTTAATCCTGAAAAAACATTCTAAAATACTTATTATTTGTTAATTAATCCTATATGGTTAATATTAATCGTTTATTGAAAAGGCCATTGCCTTTTTTGATGCTTTCTTATTTATCATCTAGTAACTTAATTGTATCCGCGCGGAAATATTTATCCGCATGGTTTGTGGTCATCGAATGAAAGTTTTCACTTTCAAAATGTTCGTACATGAAAATAATAAGGAAATGAGTATTTTTAGCCATACTTGCTTTGGTTCATTGTGCACGGTCGGCATCACTGACGTAATGGTACGGTTCAACCTCAAACGCAAAACAATAGCTTTATTCTATGTAGCTTCCAAACCATTCCGCTCTATTAATTTAACTATATGTTCAAAACAAAATCGCGTTGATCATCATCTCCGTCGCTATCTTCCTGGCTGCTATCCTAACCATGCTTGACAAAGTGACCTTGAACTGCCCTGGTGACGTCACAGCCAAAAATATAAACCTTAATATCTTCAAGATTATAGTTAATTAACAATGTCAAGATGCATCGCTCAAATCCGATAGAAACATTTTTTAACATTTAGCTATTCACTTCATGTAGACTGAATCAATTCTAAGAGTATCTCAGGCATTCCGTGTCTATAGAGCTGAGCGTTTTCACGTGACATCACAGCGGCCATTATGGGGTACCAAAACAATACATTTTCTATCCCCCGGGAATTGAACTCTATTTTTATGCAAATACTGTGCAGAAAGTTTCTATTGTTTATGGCTGCCTTCTCGCGTGAGTGAAAACGCTCTATTAGTGTCTTATGCATGGTTCGATGTATTCTTTTGTGAACGCTTTCATCTAAAGTTACAAAGATTTTCGCTCCTGCTTTCACACGCGAAGAAAAGGTTTGAAGGACTGGGTAAGTAAGTAGTAGTAGTAATTGATCATTTAACATTAAAGTTTAACTCCAAATATACACGGAATTCCAAGAATATTGTCATGATTAATGAATAAAATACAAACAGGAATCAATTAGGAATATATTTTTTTATTCAAAAGCTCCCTAAAATGATGCAAATAAACTGTTTTAGTATATACTAATAAAGTGGTATCAAAAATGTCAGTCTATACCTTCACAGCATTCAATTACTCTTGTTTTTTCTTAAACACATTAAATTAGTTCTACAGACTCTAGAGTTATGAAAATAAATAACGAATTAATTAAATATAATCATTTTACGAATGCAACTTTCTCCCACAGAATATTCGTATACTGAGATATTTTATAAAAACATCTAAGATTACTTTCTAGTTTAAGGGTGTTGTGAAGGTACGAGAAAAAAGCCGAAAATCGTTAGGTCGTGTATTCCGGCTCCCCTTCTCCCGTGGAAAGTAATTGTTTTAAAAGTTATGCAAAAACAAAGAGACTTGATTCATATATAGCTATTACAGTTACTTTTGATAACATAAACACGCGTAAGCGAAGACAAAGGAGAGGGAGAGGGAGAAGGAGAAGGAGAAGGAGAAGGAGAAGGAGAAGGAGAAGGAGAAGGAGAAGGAGAAGGAGAAGGAGAAGGAGAAGGAGAAGGAGAAGGAGAAGGAGAAGGAGAAGGAGAAGGAGAAGGAGAAGCAGAAGCAGAAGCAGAAGAAGAAGAAGGAGAAGAAGAAGAAGAAGAAGAAGAAGAAGTGGAAGAAAAAGAAAAAGAACTTCAAGGAGAAGAAATAGAAGGAGAAAAGACTAACAGCAATACAATAAAAGCTCTAATTTCATTTAAGATCGAGATAATCAACCGTCATGATATCTGCCATTTTAATTCGTAATTAAATTCCAATTCCTCAATTCCTATGTTCCCGATTCCAGATTTTTGGCGTTCCATTTTGCAGAAGGTCACACCGTGCAAACCCTAAATACCGCCAAAGATTTACTTAAGTAAACGGACCTCAAAAGATGGATCTGAAGACCTCAAAGCTCAGTCATGTTGTCCTTGGATTAGCATTTGTGCTCTGTATACAGTTGGGTAAGCATGCAATCATGTGTTCAATAACATTTTAAGGGCTTTTTCCGACATTTCATCATTTTTTTTGAAACGCTAGAGCTCGAGTATCTGACAGAACTCAAGTTTATAAAAGACACTGGCTAAAGTTGAAAGTATTCTTTGTCTCGAAGCAATGGCTCGGAAACTAGTTAAATGATTTGGACTTAAAGCTATAACTAGCCCATAAACCAGCTGAGCTTTGTAGCAGTTCTATTGTATTATTTCGTGTAATGAAGGCACGAACTATCCTTCAGTCTGCTACTAAATAAGTTTAGTTTTTTGTTTTTACTACGGCTTACTCGAGATATTAGATTCAAGAATCATCGGTGACTTTTAGTTCTTGTATTTGTTACACATTTTGAAATGATTTCAATCAGTATTCGTGTTGTTGGTAACTATTTTTAATCACTAGCACAGTGAACTGAAGCGTTTGACACATTGCAATGTTGCTCAGAATACTGTAACTTGAATTCCAATTGTGACAGAGTCAAAAGACACTATTTTGGACAGTAATTATTTAGTCATAAATCTATATTTTTAATTAGGAATGCCTCGTGTACACATAGGAATGTAATTCTTTAGTTAACTGTTTGCGTGGAAAATGCGTAAGCAAGAAATAATTTCCGTACGTAATTACATTACAGTGAGTCATGCCTAGGTTTGGCGCTTGTTTACGTAAGTTCGTGTTTGGGACATCCTGTTTGCGCCTAGGGCGTGCAACATTGCATAGGATGTGTAAGGTCTTAAGAATGCAGGTTTTCCCATAAAAGTAGGCCCAAACTAAGCTTAAATCAGTGTAGTAAAAGTTCTTGAAGACGTTGCACATATCAAGACAAGGAATTCTCTACGATGTAAAGAGATATCCTGTAATCTCGTTCCCGTTTTTTTTTTCGAGTATTGTAAAGTTGTGTGAATTTTTCAATAAATTCTTTTGTCAAAACCACTTGCAATCTGATTCATAGCTGAGCGCCTTGCCGCCGGTTACACAATGTCGCTCAGAATCAATCATTTCCGACGGGGGAGGGGGGGGGGGGGGGAGATAAAATATACCTATTTCAGAAAACGTTGTCATCTGAGATCTGAGACTAAAGAGAAATTTTGTGCTTTTATGATTTCTAGCGTTGAAGATATGAAAAATCACATTTCTAAAAAAAAAAGGCCATGCTTCATATACAAATCTAAAAGAAAACTACGTTGTTCTGCTGTGAAAATATTTCAAAATATTTCAAATTTTATATCTCCGACCAACGACGTTTTCCCAAACTATGGAAGATTAAAGGGCTGTCAACTCTCCCGAATAAACCGGGAGTCTCCAGATCTATGACCGTGTCTCGCGGTCTCCAGATTAGAGTATCAAATCTCCCAGATAATCCCTGAAGCTGACCATTTCTTGTCTTGTGAGACTTGACTTTCACAACCATAAAATTCCAATTATTTCATGTTGTTTGTGTTATTTTACATCGCTAACAAAATCAAAATGTTCCTCATAAACTGTTCTTGCAAGCAGGCCATTGTAATATAAGCGATAATCTGATTGGTCAGAAATAAACCAATCACATCAAATGTTACAAAGCGAAAGACATCTTTTCGCACGCTTTTTGATGCGCTGTGACGTCATGTCACTTCCCTATCAATTCTCCAGATTTGAATATCTCGGGGGTTGACAGCCCTGGGTAAAACTCTGGTTTATAAAATGTTTGACATATCAGAGCTATCACTTCAGCTGCAGAATAAAATTCAATAGTCCTAATAATGTTGTTCGCCATTCTGTCCCCGTCATAAACAAGCTGTGACGTCATAGTGAAATAGGGCAATGGCAGATATCAAAATTGCAGTCTTAATTTGCCTCCAAACAATTGTTGCATTTGGGTGAGGTGCACTGACTAGAGGGGAATGGTTAGGAAACCCTATCGTTATAGGTCTTTGTTCAGTTTTTTCAAGCGTGACCGTGCACAATCCTTTGTTTTACCATTGTTTTACCATTGTTGGCAATGGCTGAGTGAACAGACCAAAATCTTTCTTTTTCCTGCTAGTTCAAAATACTTAAAGATTTATAAGAGATTTTTGAATATTCCTTACAACAATCCCATACCCAAAGTTTATGTTTACTTATTTTGCAATTTCAGATGAGCATAAATCAGACATTGTGCACGGTTAAGACTGGTTCAACATCAAAAGCGAACAAAGACCTGATAACAATAGGTTTCCTAACCATTCCCCTCTATTAACTATGATAACATATGACGTTTAAAAAACTTTGTAAGAAATTGCACAACTTTGCACTAAGTTCAGTAGACCTCAGTAGACCGTAGACCTACAAAACTTTGCACTAATTTGTACAATTTTGTTAGTTAACTTTTTCATGGATATATGGTATGCAAACTACCAGCTTCATAATAATTTAAATATGAAGAAAATGTCTTTTTTGTTTTGACAGTTCTTGTAAAAGCTGACATAACACAAGCTGATATTGACAACATGGCATCCAAACTTGACCTCCGTTACAAAGTCATCAGTAACTTGGCTTATAAAGGAGAAAAGTACACTGCGAAGGTTAATCTAACCAATAAAGGACAGCTGCCAATCAAAAAGAGTGACTGGACTATCTATTTTTGTAGTATTAGACTCGTCATCCCTCAGACAGGAAGCCCGCCAGTCAAATTTGAACATATCAATGGCTGCCTACATAAGCTTCAACCTACAGCCAAATTCCCAGATCTGTTGCCTGGCAACAGTTTTGACATTGATGTGACTGCGAAGCACTGGGTTGCAGCAAGGACCGATGTCATGCCCAATTGGTATGTCTCTGCGCCTGGGTTAAAGCCAAAGGTTATCACCAGCACAGTTGGAGAGAGCTTGGACTTTGTTGAGCCATTTTTGACAAAAGAGCAATGGAAGCGTTTTCCGGGCGATGCTTACGACCCATACACTGCGAAAAAGAGATACGATGAAGTAGGTATTGATGTCATTAACTCTCAGGATATACCGCTCATTGTTCCTCAACCTTTGTCAATGACGGGTCTAGACAAAGACAAGAGAATGACTATTGATAGCGAATGGAAGATATATGCTGATAGTAAACTAACTACAGAAGCAAAGGTGTTGGCTGGTAAGAATCAATTGCTAATGAGTGATTTTTGACCTTATCAAGTGTTGCTTTGTTGGTTAGTGTGCTGCCTGCTAAGCAAGAGGTTCATAGCTTGATCCTCAGTGACCTCACACACTTGTTTTAAGGAGCAAGAGTGGCTTGGTTGGTGAGTGTGCTGCCTGCTAAGCACGAGGTCCATAATTTGATCCTCAGTGACCTGGTACACTTGTTTTAAGGAGCATGTGTGGCTTGGTTGGTTAGTGTGCTGCCTGCTAAGCAAGAGGTTCATAGTTTGATCCTCAGTGACCTCACACACTTGTTTTAAGGAGCAAGTGTGGCTTGGTTAGTTAGTGTGCTGCCTGCTAAGCAAGAGGTCCATAGTTTGATCCTCAGTGACCTCACACACTTGTTTTAAGGAGCAAGTGTGGCTTGGTTAGTTAGTGTGCTGCCTGCTAAGCAAGAGGTCCATAGTTTGATCCTCAGTGAACCTCACTGTTTCAACTTATTTTGAATCCCCAGAACTTGTTGCTTTAAATGCCCTTAAAACAACTTCAATAGAATAAACCACATTTTGCTTACTCACTTTCGATTTATTTTTTACCATCCAGATAAATTCTCCATGACTGTTGTCACGTCAGCACCCAGTCCATCAACCAAAGTCTTGCGCGTTGCTATTGGCAACATCACTATTGCAGGAAGCCATTCCAACAGCCTTGAAGCGTATACCCTAGATATAAAAGTTTCAACGCAGATGATCAATATTGTAGGGAGAAGTGCAGCGGGTGTGTTTTACGGAATACAGTCCTTACTTGCTATTACAGATGACAATGGTGAGTCTCACATAGACCGACACGGGTGAAAGACGCACTGCGCATGCTTTGAAAATAGGCGGGAAATTCGTAGACGCCTCGTGTTTAAGGAATATAAAACGCGCGCGCGTCTCTGTACTGTTATACAAACACGCTGGGAGCTGCAGAGCATGTGAGAAGCAAGCTTAGGAACGACGAGGCATAGTTAAGTGTCTCTTGCTTCTCGAGTGCTTTACTGCTCCCAGAGTGTATATATCACAGAACAAATATATCAAAACCCGTTTTATATTGCTTTTATAAAATATTTTTAACAATATTGTACGAGCATGTCGGTATCTCTGTCCTAAAACTCTGATATCAACACGGTAGCCAACAAATCAGCACGCGAGTTGTATCTCAAATATAACCATTGGATATTTACGGGTGTTTGGTAAATCTTTAAAGTTAAGGCCGCTTGTGAAAAGTTAGAACTTATTTTTCCTTACACATTACTTAAGTTGTTTTCTTTCTCTGATCAAATAATACGAGAAATTCGCATTATACAAACGCTGTTAAATCTCCAATGGTTTGATTCATTATCACGACGTGTTTAAGAATTTCTCGCTAAACTTCGGAGCATGCGCATGTGTTTATCATCTGTGTTATATAGACACATACTCAGGACGTAATGTTTTCCAATTTCAAACCACGTCATTCCTTTGACTATTATTTCTTTGTTTACCAATATATTATGGTTGTGAATGTACTCTACTTCAACAGCCTCAAATTTTATTAAACCCTGAAACAACCTCTGGGGCTGATCTAAGTCAGGGCATGGCTAACTCACAAATAGAACCCTGAAACAAGCTCTGGGCTGATCTAAGTCAGGGCATGGATAACTCACAGATCAAACCCTGAAACAACCTCTGGGCTGATCTAAGTCAGGACATGGATAACTCACAGATCCAACCCTGAAACAACCTCTGTGCTGATCTAAGTCAGGGCACAGCTCACTCACAGATCCAACCCTGAAACAACCTCTGGGCTGATCTAAGTCAGGGCATGGCTAACTCACAGATCGAACCCTGAAACAACCTTTGGGCTGATCTAAGTCAGAGCATGGCTAACTCACAGATCAAACCCTGAAACAACCTCTGGGCTGATCTAAGTCAGGGTATGGCTAACTCACAGATCCAACTCTGAAACAACCTCTGGGCTGATCTAAGTCAGGGTATGGCTAACTCACAGATCCAACCCTGAAACAAGCTCTGGGCTGATCTAAGTCAGGGCATGGCTAACTCACAGATCCAACCCTGAAACAACCTCTGGGCTGATCTAAGTCAGGACATGGATAACTCACAGATCCAACCCTGAAACAAGCTCTGGGCTGATCTAAGTCAGGGCAGGGCTAACTCAAGGGGGAGACTGGGATTGGGAGAAACACCGAGATCCCGGAGATAAAACCTCGAATCGAAAGGGAAACCTAACTTTATGGCCAAAATGAAAAGCCTTTTGACCATTTTGTGTCGTTCCTCCTCCTCGGTTTTTCTAGACTCTGTTCCTGAAGTGTTCATCCAAGATTCTCCAAGATACAGTTACCGAGGAATGCACTTAGATGTTGGACGCAACTTCATGCCTAAGTCAGCGGTCTTTCGTCTCCTCGACGCCATGGCAACGTATAAAATGAACAAGTTTCATTTCCACTTGTCGGATGACGAGGGATGGAGACTCGAGATTCCTGGGCTGCCTGAACTTACTCAGGTATTTGTTTAAATTGTATTAGAGTCAAGCCTTTTTCTAGGAAAAGGTTGCTTACTTACTTGAACCTACTCAGGTGGGAAGCAGACTTTTGCTCTGTGTTTTGCTTTCAAAGATATATGTTTGATTTTCTGCTTAATCGTGGTGGAAAGTTTTTGTTCGAATTTTTTAGATATTATTGATGTCTTTTTTGAAGTCTTACGGGAAAGCAAAGCAATCATAATCAAGGTTGTTTCTGTCGCGACGAAGAAGGTTTTGGTGGTCGTCAATCACAAGGCGTTTCCATGACATTGTCGGAAAACACAAAGCTATAAGGGCACGTGCCTATAGAATGTCATGGAAACGCCTTGATTGACGTTCACCAAAAGCTTCCTCGTCGCGACAGTAGAAACAATCGCTATAGCGGCGCATGTGATTGACGATGGAATTTTATCGAACCCTGATGCAACGTATAAGGCCCTATGTGCTATGAAGCGCGAGGAGAATAGGTAACAGGTATTAGGATGCAACCTAGGGGCTGATTCCATTAGGAACACTTTAAAGGATCTGACACACGGTGCAACATTGCACGCAACATTGCAAGCAACAAATTTGAATTGGGGTGACACACATTACAACAAAATCACGCAACATTGCTTGTGTCAGCAGTTATAAATTTGGCGCAAGCTGATTGGCTGGAAATTTCAAAATATTGCAGGTAATGTTGCAGCCATGTTCACATGATGGAAATTTGTTGCGCGCAATGTTGAAAGAGTAGAGCGCGATTCAACTTCAGGATTTGTTGCATGCAACGTTGCGTGGAATAAGTTTGGGGTAGACACACGCTGCAACAGTCCTGTTGTGTGCAATGTTGCACCGTGTGTCAGCACCTTAAGACTAACTCTTAGTTCAAATCATTGTACTGCCATTGTACAGATTGGTTCCAAAAGATGTTACGACCCAACAGGTCTCAAGTGTATTCAGACTGACCTAGGATCAGGTCCTGACGAGCCAACATCTCCTAATTACTACTCAGTCGGTGAATACAAAGAAATCTTACAATACGCGAGTGACCGCCATATTCAAGTGATTCCTGAGTTCGACATGCCGGGCCATGGATACGCCGCTATCAAATCTATGGAGGGTAGATTTAAGAAAAAGAATTCTACCAACCCATCAGAAGCTCAGAAGTACCTTTTAACAGAAGCAGACGATCCTTCAGAATACCTCTCCGTACAGTATTTCAAGGACGACGCCATAAACCCGTGCCTTGAATCGACCTACACATTCGTAGAGCATATCATCAAGGAGGTTGTGCTCATGCACACAAATAAGCAACCGCTGACTATTTATCACTTTGGCGGCGATGAAGTTGCTCATGGAGCCTGGACCAAGTCAAGTGCTTGCAAAAACCTTGCTCAACAAAGAGGGCTCAATTTTTCGGCCAGTGATATCGTAGATCAACTCAAAGACTACTTTGTTCAGCGCGTGGCGACAATAACCAAAGCTAAAGGGTTGAATCTTGCTGGATGGGAGGACGGATTGCTGGGTAAAGGAGATGTCCCGTATAACAGGAGTTTCATCACGACCCCAGAGGTGTATGCTTATGCGTGGAATAACATTTGGGAATGGGGAGGTGGAAAACGAGCTTACCAGCTGGCCAATGCTGGTTATAAGGTAAAAGATTGCTGTTAGCTTTTATATTACAGTTCATATTTGGGTTTGAGCGCATGTGCTAATCTCGTACCCAGAGCCCACGTTCCTCTTGGTCAGCAGCGAGAAAACCTCTCATCTGTCTTTTCTCAGTGCTGAACAAGATAAACGTGGGCTTTGGGTACGATCATGATTGCGCCTTTTCACGCGTACAAGGCTGGGATGGGAAGGAGGGGAGGGGGGTGACAGTCGAATCCCCCCTTTCAAACTCAAACTTTTTTGGTGAAAATAACATCTACTTTGGGTTTGGAGTCGTGAACGCAAAGTATGAAGGAATTGCTTGAGTAAACAGATCCGTCATATTTTACGATAAAGAAAGTTAATTTAAACCATAATTTTTTTGTTGTGTACATTTTAGGTCGTTATGACCCAGGCCACGCATCTCTACTTTGACCACCCGTACGAACCTGACCCAGAGGAGCGTGGGTACTACTGGGCGACTCGATTCACAGATGTTCGTAAAACGTTCGGGTTTATGCCTGATGACTTGTTTGCTAACGTGGAAAACAAGAGAAATGGAGAACCTTTGACCAGGGAAGAGTTGTGTAAAGATCCAAACATGTGCGTCGATTTGAAAAACACAGAAAATATCGTTGGTGGGTACCGCTGTCATTTCTTGTATACAGTTATTTAAAAAAAGTTGTGTTTTCTACAATGAGAAGGGGTTGAGCCTCACCAATCTATCGTAAAAGACAAATGTATACAGCTATTTAAAAAAAGGTTGAATACTGAATACTGCATACTCAATACTGAAATAAAAAGTAAATATACAGCAATTAACTCTCTACATGTAGTTAGTATATTTTTTGATTGCACGTTTCGTCATCGCGGCCATGTTGGTACCATTTAACAAAAGATTTGTCATTAGCATCCATTGTTAACGGTACCACAATGGCCGCCATGTTTTTGTCTTTTGACTCTCTTGGGAATGCTTGCAACCCATCAATTGTTTCAGATGGAATACACTAAAAATAGAATAAGTAATTATTATTAATCCTACTTTAGACAATGTCACTATGACCCACAATGCCCTTGGGTCTTGGAATGAACTATTAAGTATTCAGTCATTCAACCTTTTTGAAATAGCTGTATTTTGTTTAAAATATATTTTGCGCATAATCTTATTGGCGTAGATCGAAAATCCGTCGTAGAGTTTTAATCGTTTTAACTATTTAGTTTAAATAGTACGCGCGCTCTGATTGGTCGAGAACTGTGCTGTATTAGTAAGCAGAGCACAGTTGCTAACGCGAACTAACACGCGCGCAAGACAGATATTTAATTGACTTTGCTATGTACTTAAGTTAACACACAAGCTTTGATAGGTAGGGAACCGTGCCGTATTAGTAAGCAGATTAGCACATTTTCTGATTGCAACCGCGCACGCAAAATATTGTGTGCGCAGAATCTCATTAACCTAGAAAATCGTTTGCAGAGATTTAATCGTTTATAGAACAAATGATAAATCGGTTGTATTTTAGGTATGGCGGGAGCCCTGTGGACTGAGACTGTGCGCACCGCTGACCAAATGGACAGCATGATTTACCCGAGACTCTTAGCGATCGCTGAACGTGCGTGGCACAAGGCATCGTGGGAAGGCATGAGTGATAGAAATGAAAGAAACAAGAAGAGGACAGAAAATTGGAAACAGTTTGCTAACCTTCTGGGACAAAAAGAAATGGCAAGATTGGACAAGATGGGTGTCAAGTACTATGTCCCTCCCCCAGGGGCAAGGTTTGTAAATATAAATTTTAAGGAAGACATACAGACGGAGAGAAATTCGCGCCAAAAACCTAGCGTTTCAGTAACGGGGTTCAAAGAAGAACTTTTGCGGGCGCTTTTCCGCTTTTGGGGAGAAAAAGACCTGATTTGTTGTGGTGCAATGTTTTTCCATTACAGGACCACATGTCATTCTCTAGAGTATCATTCCTTTGTTTAACGGTTGCACATGAGAAGACACATGAATATGGATACAACTCAAACAAAGAATCTTATTCTCAAGACCACGTGTCATTCCCTAGAGTATCATTTCTTTGTTTAACGGTTGCACATGAGAAGACACATGAATATGGATACAACTCAAACAAAGAATCTTATTCTCAAGACCATGTGTCATTCCCTAGAGTATCATTTCTTTGTTTAACGGTTGTGCATCAGAAGACACATGAATATGGATACAACTAAAACAAAGAATTTTATTCTGAAGAGAATGACACGTGGTCTGAAATGGGTAACTATTACGTCAAGGCGAGGACTATTAGCAAGCTTGTGCTAAATGTTTTTACAGCCATCGTCAATCACATGCGCCGCTATAGCGATTGTTTCTACTGTCGCGACGAAGAAGGTTTTGGTGGACGTCAATCAAGGCGTTTCTATGACATTCATTAAGCACGTGCCCTTATAGCTTTGTGTTTTCCGACAATGTTATGGAAATGCCTTGTGGTTGACGTCCAATTATGGACATATTAAGCTTGGGCGTACTGTTTTCCCATTTCAGACCACGTGTCATTCCCTAGAGTATCATTTCTTTGTTTAACGGTTGTGCATGAGAAGACACATGAATATGGATACAACTCAAACAAAAAATCTTATTCTCAAGAAAATGACACGTGGTTTAAAATGGGGAAAGATTGCACAAAGCAAGACCAGACGAATACTCCAGTTTCTAGTTCTCTATTGCTCAGGGTTAGACTCGGTTTTGTATAGAATATTCCTGTGTTCCAGTGAAGGTCCGTGGAATTTCAAAGTGTTTGTATTGTTAAAGTTGTGCATTCTTTACTTTGCCATTGGTATTTGTGAATATTTAGACACTGATACGAGGCTAACCCTGAGTAAATGAGTCTGTAATCAAGGAACACAGCGGTACTGATTTGGAACTCGAGTCTATTGAACTATTTGATTAAATCCTTGGTGCCTTCAATGATTTCGCCCTGTATCTACCCTCTTTAAAATAACGGCTATTCATTGGTGTTTTTGCAACAGACCTTTTCATGACATCTTCAAAATAAAGGTTTTTTGTACTTGGGGTATAGAGGTTTTGCACCATCACGTGACGGCAGCCATGTTAGATGGCAGGAACAATACAATCATTTCACATGAGGAAGAATTCAATTCCCGAGAGCAAAGGGATTTTATTGTTCTGTCATCTAACCACAGGCAGCCCAAACTGGATTAGAGCAGTTTTCGTATGACTGTGAAAGCTCAGTGCCGTAAGCGTGACGTGCCGTGACTGTGATGCTTTCTAGAATTTTAATTGGCTGATTTTTTTCATGCGCAATATGATTGGTCTAAAAGTGCCGTGGTCTTGGCGTGACCGTGTCCGCGTCGTGTTTATGCCGTGTTCCGGGTATTTGATTGGATGGAGAGTAAATTCTCGTACAATGTGATTGGTCTGGCGTATGCCTTGCTGTGTCACGACCGTGTTCGTGCCGTAAACTTTTCAAAAAAAACTTTTCGAAAACCGCACTATGGTGCAAAACCTTTATGGAGCCACCCTTACAAGTTACTCATTTTAGCTCTTGGAATAACCTTTTGCACCAGCTATGTTATGTTACTGACTTTTGAATCGGAATCCCTAAAAGGCTTACACAGGAAATATTTTAAACCGTACAAGGACCGCCAATTCCTCCTCCCCCCCTCCCCTCCCCCGGTTTTTTTGCGTTTGCGCTTTGTACCTCTGCATGTTCTTGTTTTCTCGGCGAATTAATCTGCGTCGCTGAGTCAAATCCTTAGGATATAAAACTTATCTCTCTCTTAATTTGATTTTCCTTCCTAAGCCTTGATGGGAACAAAATCAGAGTTAGGACATCACTTCCAGGCCTGAAAATCAAGTACTCCGACGATGATGGCAAAATATGGCAAGATGTTACAGATGAAACATTGATCCACAGAAACAGCAAATTGGCAACTTGGTATGCCTTTTCCCGATTTTTAAATGTTCTTAATTTAAGGCTTATTTGGGAGGTACGATTCTTCCTCACAAATATCGCGCGAAATGAAATGCTTGAATATAGGAGCGCTTCGATCCACAGAAAATGTGGTGGATTTTGGTCCAGTTTGGGTACAAATAGCTTCAGTTCTTGATCTTACCTCATATAGTTGTTTATACCCAAGTTATACCACAATGCATCCTGGCTATCTTACTCAGAAAATAAAGTTGAAATCTTTCTGGATATTTCAGGTCAGCAGACGGTAAACGTATGAGCAGAATCGTAGACATAGCTGTTCCAGTTAAGGCCAACGCATCATCTTTCTCTGTCAATACTGGGGTCATGCTGCTTGGCGTTCTGAAACTAGTTTACAAGTTGGTCTACTGATTTGTTTTATACTATTTATTTGTTGTCAAATAAATATGCCCTCATTCACCATATTATTTGTATTAATTCTTTTGATAATGATAATAATAATAATGTTGATGATGATGATGATAATGATGATGATAATGATAATGATGATGATAATGATGATGATAATGATGATGATAATGATGATGATAATGATGATGATAATGATGATGATGATAATGATGATGATGATAATGATGATGATGATAATGATGATGAATAATGATGATGATAATGATGATAATAATGATGATGATGATGATAATGATGACGATAATGATAATGATGATGATAATGATGATGATGATGATAATGATAATGATGATAATGACGATAATAATGATGATGATAATGATGATGATAATGATAATGATGATAATGATGATGATAATGATGATGATAATGATAATGATGACGATAATGATAATGATGATAATGATAGTGATGATAATGATGATGATGAATGATGATGATGATGATAATAAAATATTTCCATGATAACATTGCTAGCCAGTAAAACGACCAAAAACAATAACATATTTTGGTATTGCCTCTTTCAATAGCGCAGCGCAACCGTGACGTCATAAAAACGAAGACAAAGGCGAAATTCGGACAAACAAACTTACAAGTTTACTTTCAGCAGATAATTTTCACAGCCGATCGCAGTTGATCTTAGTTTACATGGGTTATTATTGTAACTTTAAGTAAAAATAATAAAATCGGTTCGTATAATCCTCGTAGCGGTTAAACAGAATGCAATGTTTGTCCGAATCTTTAAGCTATTTTTAGAATCAGTGCGCTGCGCTATTGTCATATTACACTGTCCAATAAATGGGCAATAAATGCTAAAATAGGAGAAGCCGTCAACCAATCAGATTCAAGAAAGTTAATTAAGGAGATAGTAATGAATTAATTAATTTCTCTATCGCTTTAGGAATTTTTCAAACACATTTTCTTTCTTTTATTCTTTTCTTCTTTCTTTATTGTTTCCCTTTTTTTCATCTCTCTTTTCACAGACGATATGATAAACGCAATGAGAAAGAATTAGAGTGAATTAGTGTTAAATATGCTTGAGTGCATTTCACGGGTTTTTGAAAACAACTCTAACCTTATACATCTATTCCAATATACGTTGTCATCGCCAAAGCGATGGGTAATAGGTGGTAGGCGAAAAATGATAGGAAATAGCTCATTCGAAGATCCAAAAATAGCTCAAGAACATGGACCTTAGTGTTGAGAACGATTCAATATTGTTTGAAGTCGACCAAACCATTTCCGTCTCGGAATGACCCTTTCGCCTGTCACCTATAGCGATAACAGCGTATATATTTACAAAGATCTACCAATTATTCGATTTGACAGTACGTGTTTAAACACTGGCATTTTTCCAAATTTGCTTAAAATATTTAATGGTGCGACATCAGGTGATTTGGGCATCATTAGTAGACGTCTTCGAATTTACGTTCTTATCAATGGTCTGGGAGCCAAGACACTTGAACCTCATAGAAAATTTAAGAAAACAAAATGAGTGATCAAATTTCTACATTTAGGATTGTTTATGAGGCATAAATACAATGTATTTTTAACTCAAATTCAGAAAAAATACGTCAGAAATGTCGACTTTGAACCTTTAAGTTTTGTGACGTTTCAGTTTTTAGGGGTTTTCATTGAGGATTCTGATTGGTTTAAGTGTAAAACCATATCCAACTGCATCATGATCTTAACCAATCATATACATGGATGAATCAACTCATAAGCGTGACTTTTACTCAAACTATAGAGAAAATCAATCCTCTACAAAGTAAATCTCAAAATAATCCTTTTTTTTTAATTTATAAATTAAATCTTATTTCTTAGATATTAATTTAGATATTAAAACTTAAACCTAGATTGAAAACTAGTTGACTTTAGACTATATTTACCCAGAGTTTTGAAAAAAACGTTGCGACGAAGAATCTAAATTCTCCTAACCATGCTCACTGACCTACGGACTAGGTTCAAAGTACTACTTTCGGTAACCTTGAATGTTCGAAGCAACTAAGCTATAAAAAATATCAATTAACAAATTTCATCATTTAAAAGGTGGGACTGACTTTGATCGCAGAAAGGAGCTTTTACTGCAAAAGGTAAGAAGATATTATTAATTATTATTATTATTATTTATTATATTATCTTTACTCTTTAAGTATGTACTTATTCTAATTTTAATTTATTATTATTATTACTATTTCAAAAAACGTTGTTATCGCCTAAAGGGGATGAGATGAAAGTGATAGAATATAAAAAGATATAACTAGCTAAAAACTAGTGTGAGATGAAAAGGTAAATTATACACCGTGAAAAGATGAAAAAACTTACTGACGTTTCGGACGCTAGTCCTTCGTCGGAGTAAAAGATAGAATATAGGTCATTGCAAGATCCAAGAATAGCTGGAATGACTTGTGTTTCTGCTTCTTATTCTCGTCAAGAACATGGACCTTAGTGTTGAGACTGATTCAATGTGGTTTGTAGTTGACGAAACCGTTTCTGTCTCGGAATGACCTATCGCCTTTGGCGATGACAATGTCTTTTGAAATAGGTGTTTGTGTAAGAACCTCCTTTTTGTGGAGGGAGGAAAACCGGAAAACGTGGAGAAAATCCCTCAAAGCACAGGAGAGAACCAACAAACAACTCTTCTCACAAGACACCGAGCCCAGCGGGCCTCGAACTCAGATCGCATCGATGTTTTGCGAGCGCTCTCACCGCTACGCCACCAGTCCTTCCCAAATTTTTTAAGGAACATATTGACAATATTGTATTATTCTTTTGTAAAAATCAGTGTCACAAATGAATTTAAAAAGTTCAAAAGGTAATTCGATACTTTCTACTTCTGATACAATTCGTTGGAACATACACCTATTTCAAAAAACGTTGTCGGTTGGATATCTGAAATCTTAGACTGATTGGAACTGTGGGGAACTGAGTAGTTTTCTCGTTAAAAAAGACAATCCGCCAGCGCAGGTCATCGGTCAAAGTATTACCTTTCCGCAAACTACTAATTAAAACCACAAAACAATAGACTGTTTTCTCAAGGTTGCGTGCGCATCCAACTTGACAGGCCACAAAACTGAAAAACGCAAATTCAATAAGATTGAGAAGCCAGCTTAATGTCTGTCACACAACGTTTGCCTCCCCACGTGGGAAACGTTGAGCGACTCACACTAAGAACCAGCAAAGGCTTGATCCCTTTGTTTCTAATACGGCGCTGGTTGGAAAGCTGTGAAAAAAATGTCAAAATGACATTGAAGTACCTGTTCATGGGCCTACTTCACCAAATATTAGGCCAATTTCCTCGTTACATCGTAATAAATTGCGTGACTTTTTGCTGTAGTAAAATATTAAGAGGAAATGTTTTTCAATAATGAGCAATAATGGCAAAAAGCGCCAAAAACTAGACTTTCGTATGAGTTTTGATCCCAATTTTCGTTTTGGGTTAACACTCAAAATCTTTTTTAAACAGTTAGAAACTGACTGATGTACTATGATAAAATGCTTGTTTGAAGTGATATTTCCAATTGTACAAAGATGTTTTGTTGCATTTGTGTTAGGAATGTTGCTTTTGATAGAAAATATATGAGAAATAATGCAAATGAAATCCTAAACCTAACTTTCGAATAAAATTTTTGCTTTGGGTTAACACTTTGATTCGACTTTCATCGGTCACCTCCACTTCCAACAAGTTAAACTTTTTGAATAACAAGATTTTAGCCTTGTACAACAGCCTTTCTTCAAGAAAATAGTTTCTTTGGCGCTCACAGCATGACCTGTCCCGACGCCGGTTGTTGTTGGATTATACCCCTAACATATGGCCTTACTTATTTCATATTTCATTGCAGGTTCAAATCATGGCACCTTGTGATTCCAAAGAAACCACTCAACAAGAGAACCAGGCTTCCACTCCTGGCAAAAATGACCAACAGCCAGAGAAAAAGCCATTCAAACGACAGATTTTCTGGACTAACGTCGCATTCATGATTTCCCTGCACTCGATGGCACTCTATGGCATTGTTCTCTTTCCAAGACTTAAAATCCTGACGATGTTGTGGGTGATTATGTGTCATACTATGGGCATTTTAGGCATCACTATGGGAGCTCATAGACTATGGTCTCATCGTTCCTACAAGGCTAAGTGGCCACTTAGATTGATTCTCGTGATATTTACTAGTATTGCTGCACAGAATGACATCTTTCAGTGGTGCCGAGATCACCGTGTCCATCACAAATGCTCTGAGACTGACGGCGACCCGCACAATGCTAAAAGAGGGTTGTTTTTTTCACATATTGGCTGGCTGCTTCAACGAAAGCATCCTGATGTCATCACCAAAGGAAAACGAATTGATTTGAGTGATCTATATGCTGATGAAATGGTCATGTTTCAAAGAAGGTATCAATCAAATCCATAGCGAAGGGCTTCAGTTACTAAGATATTTAATTGTTACCCAAGGTTGAGGAGAACCTCGTATCTCTGTGCATTGTCTTTATTAAAGGTTCAATTCCTGCACTTCACTTGATATCACTTACAGCCATTCTCAATCACACGCGCCCTCTAGCGACTGCTTTTGTCGCGACGAAGTAGATTTTGGTGGACGTCAATCAAAGCGTTTCCATGACATTCTATAGGCACATGCCTTTATAGCTATGTGTTTTCCGACAATGCTATGGAAACGCCTTGTGATTGACGTCCACACCTGATTCGTTGGGACAGAAACAATCGCTAGAGGGCGCGTGTGATTGAGAATGGCTGTGAACAAATTTTCCTGGATCTCTCTCTTGAGACAAGGGCTTTTTGAGGGTTCTCTGTTTTTCCTTTTTCTATAGAAACCCAAATAAATCACTAAAGGCGCGATTACACAGAGCAACTTTCTTTGCAACCTGTCTCGCTACAGCTTTGCGAAACAGGTTGCAAGAGTGTTTACACAAGGTACAACGGAGACGCAGTCTTTGCCAAAAGTAGAAACGAATTATACTTTTTGCAACGACAGCTGCAACTTGTCTCGTAACATTTTTTCAAATTGCACTGTTACAATGCTCCATTCAATTTCTGTAGCAACGTCGTTGCAGGATAAGTTACAGAGTACAAATTTCTTCCTGTATTCGCGCCTTAAATATATCGATGCTATTTTTTTTTTTGCAGACATTACAGATTGATATCCCTGATGGCATGTGTGATAATCCCTACAATTGTACCCTACCTTTGGAGGGAGAGTCTATGGCTGTCCTACTTCACTGCTTTTGCTTTAAGATACGTCTTCACTCTCAACGTCACGTTTTGCGTCAATAGCTTTGCTCATATGTTTGGTAACAAACCCTATGATGTCAACATCAATCCTTCCGAAAACATGTTGGTAAGCACATTAACTAACGGTGAAGGTTTCCACAACTATCATCACACATTCCCACAGGATTACGCAACCAGTGAGTTTGGTACAAAAGGAAATTTTACCACACGAGTGATCAATTTTTGTGCTCGAATTGGCTGGGTGTACGACATGAAGGTCACACCAAGAGAGGTCATAGTAAAGAGAATGATGAGGACTGGAGAGCTAAGGCACACTAAATCAGACTGACCAGAACAATAACTTCTGTTCTTAGGTAAAAAAACTGAGTAAAATGTAAATAGTTTTGCTCGTCCAAATTATAGCGAAAAATCTTCATTGATTCTAGTAACTTTTTTGTAATTTTTTTCCCATTTCAAAATGTGTGTCATTCCCAAGAGTATCATTTCTTGTGTGGCTGATATATATTCATATATCTTATGAATTTAAAAAGTCTCGAACCATGAACACTTTTTTGACATTTTTTCATAACGATCCAATCACAGCTCTCTATAGAAACAAAGGAATCAAGCATTTTTAGCGCCATCCAATCACAACAAGCGGGCGAAAAATCTTTAGATATTTAATTTTTTGCTCACTCCGTGTGAACTAATGAACAGCTAAACGTGGTAGTATGCAAAACTGTGGCACAAAGTGCAAACTTTCAATAAAATACAGGGGGGGATAAAAATATCGTTCATTGACGAAGTAGTTGTTATAAAATCAAGCTTTAACGGCAACAACAACACAAGGGACTCTAGCTGGAATCGAACGAAAAAATGTTGGAGCCTCCGTAAGAATCTGGCTTCTGAAGTGATCATTTGAATGGCTCTAGTGTCTACACAGTAAAGTTGACATGTTGCAGATATTGTTGTAAACATGTATTTTGCAATTTCTTCATAAAATTGATTTTCTTCATCGTGTTTTCTACAATGAGAAGGGGTCGAGCCTCACCAATCTATCGTAAGAGACAAATGTTTACAGCTATTTAAAAAAAGGTTGAATACTGAATACTGCATTCCAAGACCAAAGGTCATTTGAAATAGAAAGTAAATATAAAGCAATTAGGGACAGGTCAAAAATTAAAGGGGGGGAGGGCTGGTGCAAATGGGGGTGAGGATCATTATTTTTCATGCAGGCTTAAAGGGAGGGCGAGAAAGAATTTTGCAAGTCTTAAGGGAAGCCAAACTTTTTTATGTATAACAATTAGGTCAAAAGAAATGTAAAAAAATGAATTATGACGCAGAAGAGTTTGATAGTAGAATGACAACTACTGTGACAAGAAGAAGGGAAGACGTGCAACTCGTCTACTGCTATGTTAAAAACAAGGTCAGCCTAGGTTATGGGGGAGGGGAGGACCAGAAAAAATTGTGCAAGTATTTAGGGGAGGGCCCAATTTGTTTTATATATAAGGAAAGAGAGGGCCGCTAAAAATATTGTATCTATACTTTTGTATAAAATGACTTTTAAACATTACCTATAGGTTCATTTATTCTATTCATTCATTCTATTCATTCATTCTCAGGATTGATCTGAGGATTGATCATTAGATGTAACAAATAAAATAAAAAGTAAGAATGATTTAATAAATTTTCCTCTTCTACCTGTAGTATATTCATGTTGCTAGGTAGCTATGGCTGAATTATATTTTTTGGAAATTCTATAAAAAAGTATGTATTTTTGGAAACGTTTGCAATAAAAAGGTTTAAAATGTTGAGCCTGAGAATTCATGATGAAAAGCTTCCTGTATCCTAGTTTAAATTATAATAGAATTTATGTGTTATTCTCAAAACATCCTCCAATAAATCAAATAGTTAATTTTTGAAGTTAGTAGTAAAATAATAATAATAATGACAACTAATTTATTCGCATTATTGGGTCGTTGGTTTGTTGGTTGGTTCGTCTGATTGATCGTAGGTTGGTTGGTTCGTCTGATTGATCGATGATTGGTTGATTGGTTCTTCTGACTGATCGCTGATTGGTTGGTTGGTTCTTCTGACTGATCGTTCATTGGTTTGTTCTTCTGATTGATCGTTGATTTGGTTGATTGGTTCTTCTGATTGATCGTTGATTGGTTGGTTCGTCTGATTGATCGTTGATTGGTTAGTTGGCTCGTCTTCGGTTAGTCTACCCCCAACTTGTAACTGTTGTCTAACATTTTTCAAATGGCGCTGTTACAATGCTCCATGCAACTTCTGCCGCAATGTCGTTGCGAGACAAGTTGCGGAAAATCGCCTTTTGGGAGGGCGGGTCCAGGAATTAAATCAGTTCGGACCGTGGTGACAGATGGTGTATTATCACCGCAAACCAACCATACAGATAGAGAACACTCCTCTACTGAAATGCTTGTATAGGAGGCGCTTCGATCCATAGAAAATGTGGTGCATTGTGGTCTGGCTTGGGTACAAGTAGTTTTTCTCGTCATACCTTATATGGTGTTTGTACCCAAGTTATCCCACAATGCAATGCATCCATTTTCTCATAGAAAAGATTGCTATATATACACGAAATCTCTCACTGGATGTTTTGTGGTGCATTGTGGTCCAGTTTGGGTACGAATATCTTTAGTTTTTATCCTACCTTATATGGTTGTTAGTACCTAAGTTATACCATAAAGCATCATGTTTATCGTAGAAGCAGGGCATATAGAAATCAATCATGTTGCTAGGCGTTCTTAAACTAGTGTATAAGGATGTCTACTGATTTGTTCTATAAACTCTTTTTGCTGTTAAATAAAATATGTCCTCTCGGGTTGAACAATTTTAGTTGAATGGACTAATCGTTGCATGTGGCGCGTCACACATCGACTTTTCACGTGCTCAACATCCTATCGCCAAAAATCGTCAAATCATCACATAGTATTTATTCATTAGTATACGACGTCGTAAATTATTTCAAAGGCCAAGTAAAAACAATCCATTGACTTTAGCTTTTGACTCTTTATTTTTTAATCGCTCATGAAGGAATTTTTCAAAAACATTTTTTCTTCTAGTAGTCTATTCTTTTCTTCATCCTTTTTTGTTTTCGTTTCCTTTATCTCTCTTTCTTTTCACAGACGATATTATTCGATTTGACAGCTTACAAAATGGCCTTTCTTACCAACGGTCTGGAACCAAAAAAACATAAATAATTAATAAGAATCTTTTTAAAAAAACGAATTTCAAAGACACGTGAAGCTCACGGAAAATTTAAGAATAATAAATATGAGTGATGAAAATCCTATATTTAGAATTTATACGACATACGTACAATGTTTTTCTTCACTCATAGGCAGAAAAAAAATCGGAAAACAAAACGTGATGCATGTAAATATCGACTTTGACAGTTAAAGTTTTTTGTACATGTGACGTTTCAGTTTTTGGGGGTTTTCATTGAGGATTCTGATTGGTTTAAGTGTCACACCATATCCTATACCGCATCATGATCTTAACAAATCATATACAGTAGATGAATCAACTCATAAGCGTGACTTTTACTCTAACTATAGAGAAATTCAATCCTCTACAAAGTAAATCTCAAATTAATCTTTTTTTTATTTCTACAATTTAAATCTTATTTCTTACATATTAATTTAGATATCAAAACTTGGAAAGTTAGATTAAAAACTAGTTGACTTTAGACTATGTTTATCGAGAGTTTTGAAAAAACGTTTCGACGATGGATCTAAATTCTCCTAACCATACTTACTACAGACTGCTCTTATAGTACGACTTCCGGTAACCTTGAATGCTCGAAGCAACTGAAGTATAAAAAATATGGATTAAGAAGACTCTTCATTTTGAAGCTGGGAGTGACTTCGATCGCCTTTGTTTAACGTCTTTTTTCACTCAAAAGAAGTTCTTCGTGGTCTCCAGAAGGGTTTAGGAGCATTTACTGCAAAAGGTAAGAAGATAGTTCGCTATTTACGAATTAATTATGACTACATTTCATACGCATTCGCTTGTCTTCAAAATATTTGTACAAAACCCGGGAATCTATTATATAATTTCTTTTGCCAAAGATTGCTTCTCATAGATCTTTAAAGTTTAATAAACGATTAAAGGAATTTAAGTGCAAAGATTTCCTTCCACTCCTCCAAAAATTAGGCCAATTTTCTTGTTACGACGTTTTAATAACACGTCGTAGTAAAATGGTTAACCGAAGTTAAAAATGCAAATTTAGATCTATATCTTTGAAAATATTCCAATTTTTAATAGATTGAAAAAATATATTAGTTACCGTGTCGTTGACTAATGTGCAAATCGTAATTTTACGATATAATTTGATGTGTAAAGCTTATTACGACTCCCAAATATGCCTTCCATAGCCATTCACTAAAAACAATTTATTGGTTCTAAAGGTTAAAAAAAAGGTTAATTTCGTATTTCAGAGATAAAATTTGAGAGAACAGTGGTTAGTTTTTCATTCAAAAGCTTAAAATATTGAATAAACAAACAGCTTTTTCCCCATCATAGCTAGTATTATTAATATATTGTCTGAAAGAAAAAAGGTTTCAGCTGATATTGATGGTGTTATTGAACGAAGACATTATGATAGTACCCTCGCTGTTGGCAATAGCATTAAAGCAGTCTGTCATTTGTCACAAGTTCATAGCTCTCCAGCTGAGCAGTGAATTTTTCCAGCCAACTGCAGTGCATTTAGCTGTGTTTTGCCGCTGGTTCTCATTCCCAGGCTACTGTAACCCAACTTTAGCATATTCTTTTTTTTTTTGTGGACTAAAGTATATAAAGTGGAACCCCGCTCTAAGGACACCCACTTAATAAGGACATCTCGTTATTATAAAGGACAGGTTTCAAAGTCCCAACGAAATCTCCATTCATTTTCTGTTAAATTAACCCGCTTTATAAGGACACCCGTTAATAAGTACAAAGGACACATTTCTAGGACCTGAATGACAGTTTCCATACATAATCAACCCCGCATTAAGGACACTTGAAATTTGAAGACGTCTTTACTGTATTTGTTTATTGATATAATGAGCATATATTACAGATTATATTGTCAGTTTTTGCATATCAACGGACCACACACTGATCATTGCAGTATAGTTTCCTATTACAGCATAATGAAATAGACAGTGCTCAATTTTAGCAGGATTTTAAGCGATGTTCAATTAGTTTGGTTCAATCCCAGTATTTTGAACTCTGTTCAAAAAAAAACACAGATTTCTTTAAATGAAATTATACAGCATAGTACAGTATAGTACAGAAATGATGTCGTGCTTGTACAGTATTGTGCTTTTTGTTCCAGTTTAGACTGTTATATCGACCATTGTAGTTCAAGTTTACAGTACAGTGTTGTTTTTCTGAAACCTCGGTTAATAGGGACACCCTGTTAATAAGCACAGTTTTGTCCGTCCCAAGGGTGTCCTTATTAACAGGATTCCACTGTATTACGAAATAACTGTTATAAAATGATTTCTGATTGGTTGAGAGTGTGTGCTTTATGAGAGCACACACAGCAAGCACGTGCATTTTTAGTTGTGTCATTTCTCATGTCTATACTGAATATTACAGTTAGTGTAAATTTGTATTTTATAAAGGAAATAAAAAACTTGCTTGCTGTGCTGTGTGGAGTCATAAAGCTCTTGGGGATTGGCAGAACACTTGAGAAGTTTCCAGAAGCACTCTGCTACATGTCGTGCTTCTTCAAACACTTCCTTGTGTTCTGCCAATCCCCACCTGCTTTAAAACTAGTACAGGCTGCATTTCCATTTCTTCAACATACCTGCCTACAAGAAGCAGAAATATGGAAAGAAAGAATAAAAACAGTTTTTTCAAGCTCCAAAAATGCTTAGGGGTGGTCTTTTTGTCCACTCATGCTTTGTGCACCACGTTCACTGCTCAGCTGGCTTGTGTCTTTATTTGAAGGCCTATTCACTTGGTAGAATCTACCACTGTAACATATGGCCTTACTTATTTCATATTTCATTGCAGGTTCAAATCATGGCACCTTGTGACTCCAAACAAACCACTCAACAAGAGAACCATGCTACCACTCCTGGCAAAAATGACCAACAGCCAGAGAAAAAGCCATTCAAACGACAGATTGTCTGGATTAACGTGGTATTCATGATTCTCCTCCACTTGATGGCACTCTATGGCATTGTTCTCTTTCCAAGACTTAAAATCCTGACGATGTTGTGGGTGATCCTGTGTCATCATTTTGGCGGCTTAGGCATCACTATGGGAGCTCATAGACTATGGTCTCATCGTTCCTACAAGGCCAAGTGGCCCCTAAGATTGATTCTCATGGTATCTAATAGTATGGCTGCACAAAATGACATCTTTGAGTGGTCCCGAGATCATCGTGTCCATCACAAGTACTCTGAGACTGACGGCGACCCACACAATGCCAAAAGGGGTTTGTTTTTTTCACATGTTGGCTGGCTGCTTCAACGAAAGCATCCTGATGTCATCACCAAAGGAAAAGGAATTGATTTGAGTGATCTGTATGCTGATGAAATAGTCATGTTTCAAAGAAGGTATTAATTAACTTATAATGAAGGGCTTCAGTTACTAAGATATTTAATTTTTAGCCTTTCCAAGGTTGAGGAGAAAGCTGGGTAAAGTCTGTAATACAGTGCAAATGTGGGGCTTTCTAAGGGGACAAAATAGTCACTATCCCCCCCCCTGAATGGGGTACTCATGCCTGTTTAATGTCAACATATGTGCTGCTGAGCCCTTTGAACCTTGACCTTGTTCCAGAGTAAAATTGCTGAAATTCATACCCAGTTTCAGAGTAAGATCACTGAAAGGGAAAGAGGTGGCTACATTTTGAGGGGAGTATTAGCTCACTTGCATTAAGTTATCCTTGAAAAATAGACTTTTATCCTTGAAAAGTACTTAAATTTTCCTTGCCAAGGTTGTACCAACCATATGAGTGCTAGCCCTCTGTGGTCTTCAAAGGCTCAATTCCTGCACTTATAGCAGTACGACTTGAACAAAACTTGTTGGTTCTCTTCCTTGAGAAAAGTTTTTTTCCAGCTTCTCTGGATTTTTTCCCTTCTCTATAAAAACCCAACAAACTAAATATATCAATAACGATAAAAGGGTAAATTTTACACCATGAAAAGATAAAAAAGCACTGTCGTTTCGGACGCTAGTCCTTCGCTAGAGTAAAAGAGTTCTCAATGTTTTCATTGGTTTCTTTGTCTTGTTCATAGATGTATAGTATAAACTCTTCTTTCTACCACCTCTCTCTCTTTTACTGCGATGAAGGACTAGCGTCCGAAGTGTTTTTTCATTTTTTCACAGTGTAAATGTAACCGGCGGCAAGGCGCTCAGCTATGAATCAGATTGCAAGTGGTTTTGACAAAAGAATTTATTGAAAAATTCACACAACTTTACAATACACGGAAAAAAAACGGGAACGAGATTACAGGATATCTCTAATGAAAACAAGAAAAATATTTACAATGAGATAAAATAAATTTGTAGCTTATCTAAATAGCTAAAAGTTATGAATAAAATACAGTTTTGCTAGATATAACTAGAAACGGAAATACGTAAATTACGTCACAGGTAATTTGAATATTGCATACTGATTAGCAGTGTTTACAATACGCGAGTGAAAATTACTAGGTTGCAAAGTTTAATGTACAAGTCGGTAAACCGTTTAAAATGAACTAAACCAATGGAAAAAGCAATAGGAAAAATTGACTAGAGGCTAACTATGGCTTTAGGTAAGTATTTTAACCTTTGTTTATGACAAACTAAGAATTACACGGTTTACTGAACACGCGGTCGCGACAATGACCTTGAGTGTAGAGTTTAAGTAGCGAACAAATTAAAGGTTGGAAAGAAAAGGTCTTTTATCCCGCAGTTAAGGCTATTTATCGTAGTAAAAAGGTTAAACAAGCGAGTAAGGCGGTAGCGATCCTATAGTAAACGTTTTAAAGAGTTTAAAAGACAAGATACACTCAGCGTGATTACTAAATTACTACTGCGTGAATAACTTTGTACTAAATTACGCGCTAATGCGACTAGAATTACTACAACATGAAACGAATGCTTAACAAATATGTAGAAAATCTAAGCTATAAAATATAATGACTAGTTAACGATATGAACATAGATTTGTCCTAAATCTATCCTAGGTAAAAGTGTAAAAGGCTGCAAAGATTCATACCTTTACATCGAAGAGAATTCCTAGTCTTGATATGTGAAAATATCCGTAGACAACGCAACGTCTTCAAGAACTTTTACTACACTGATTTAAGCTTAGTTTGGGCCTATTTTTATGGAAAAACCTGCATTCTTAAGACCTTACACATCCTACGCAATGTTGCACGCCCTAGGCGCAAACAGGATGTCCCAAACACGAACTTACGTAAACAAGCGCCAAACCTAGGCATGACTCACTGTAATGTAATTACGTACGGAAATTATTTCTTGCTTACGCATTTTCCACGCAAACAGTTAACTAAAGAATTACATTCCTATGTGTACACGAGGCATTCCTAATTAAAAATATAGATTTATGACTAAATAATTACTGTCCAAAATAGTGTCTTTTGACTCTGTCACATAAAATTTACTCTTTTATCATTACTATTCCATTAGAAACGCTGATGCAGCTCACACAACATTTTAGCTAGTTATCTCTTCTAAATATATCAATGCTTTTTTTGCAGACATTACAAATTGATATCCCTGATAGCATGTGTGGTAATCCCTACAATTGTACCCTACCTTTGGGGGGAGAGTCTGTGGCTGTCCTACTTCACTGCTTTTGCTTTAAGATACGTCTTCACTCTCAATGTCACGTGGTGCGTCAACAGCCTTGCTCATATGTTTGGCAACAAACCCTATGACGTCAACATCAATCCTTCTGAAAACATGTTGGTAAGCGCATTAGCTGGTGGTGAAGGTTTCCATAACTATCATCACACATTCCCACAGGATTACGCAACTAGTGAGTTTGGTACAAAAGTAAATTTTACAACACGAGTGATCAATTTTTGTGCTCGAATTGGCTGGGTGTACGATATGAAGGTCACTCCAAGAGAAATCATATTGAAGAGAATGATGAGGACTGGAGAGCTAAGGCACACTAAATCAGACTGACTTGAACAATAACGTACTGCTGCCTAATTGAGGTGAAAAAAATAAGTAAAATTAAAATATTTTGCTTGTCTAAATTATAGCGAAAAATCTTCATTTAATCCTTGTAGCTTTGGTGCAATGTTTTCCCATTTATCTTTGTCATTCCCAAGAGTAATTTTTAATTTCTTGAGTGGCTCATATATCTTATGAATTTAAAAAAGTCTGTTTTAAAGTTGACATATATTTCAAATATTGTTATGAACATAAATTTGGCAATTTTTTTTCATAACATTGATTTTGCTCATTCCGTTTTCTACAATTGCCAAAAGCATGATCATCAGCAGTCTGTTGAAAAAAAATAGTATAAATATAAGCTAAAGGTTTACACCATTGTATTTAACTTATACGTTTGTATAAAATGTTTGTATAGGAAATCTTACAATCTCAAGTACAATTCGAAATTTATAGTTACCACGAGTGAAGAAACATAATCTATAGGACTGACTGCGTGGTGTGAAAATATTGTTTGCATTCTCAAAAGGAGGGAGTAAATGTAAGAAAAGGGAAACTAAGTAAAACCATTTAATTTATTGTTCTCTTCTCAATACCTGAAGCTCAATTCCATGTGACTTGGAAATTCTATAAAAAAGCATATATTTTCAGAAAACTTTGCAACAAAAAGGTTCAAAATGTTTAAGAAAAATAAAGATTTAAAGATGGAATTTCCTGTACTCTAGTTTACAGTGTATGTTAAAATTAAGTGTTGAATTGTAAAGTTGTAGGTTGTATGTGTCATTCTCGAAATGACCTCCACTTTGTCTATTGTTACATTTTATAGTTAATAATGATAAAAAATAATAATAAAGAACAATTTATTTGCATCATAGTGTTAAATAGAATATGGGATGAACCCTGTTGTGAGAATATCTATAGATCTATAAAATATATAGATTTTATTAGAATTTATAAGTTGATTTTTTGGCAGAGAACTCAGTAGAACACATTGAAGACCACCCATGCTTTGTTTGCTTAATTTTTGTCTGTCTTGTTGGTTGGTTGATTGGTTGATTGGCGAGTAGGTTGGTTGGTTGGTGGGTGGGTGGGTTGATTGGGGGGTAGGTTGGTTGGGGGGTGGGTGGGTGGGTTGGTTGGTTGTTTGGTTGGCGGGTAGGTTGGGGTGGGTGGGGTTGATTGGAGGGTAGGTTGGTTGGGGGGTGGGTGGGTGGGTTGGTTGGTTGTTTGGTTGGCGGGTAGGTTGGTTGGTTGGCGGGTGGGTTGGTGGGTTAGTGGGTGGGTGGGTGGGTGGGTGGGTAGGTAGGTAGGTTGGTTGGTTGATTGGCAGAAAGTTGGTTGGTGGGTGGATTGATGGGTATGTAGGTCAGTTGGTTATTTGGTCAATGGGTCGGTTGAGAAGGTGGGTGGGATGAGTTGGATGGGTGGGTGGGTAGGTTGGTTGGTGTTGTTGGCTCATCTGGTTGGTTCGTCTGATTTATCATTCGTTGCTCCATTAGTGTCCATTAAATAGTCATCTACCTGGAGGGTTTTAATTTTCAAGGGTTTTAAGTGCGTGTTTTGATAGTTACTACCCTAAAAATGCGCAGGACATGAAATCAAAAGAGAAAGATTAAAGAATCGAAAATGCACCTGTTTAATGAAGTCTCGTGTGTCACACTTGCTCCGTCAAACGCGGGCGCGTGCTGTGCGCAGTTATAAAGCACGCAGGGGGTTAGTGTTAGGAGAAGCACGACGCGTAACGCAGTACTTCTCGACACTTCTCGAGTGTTCTGCCAATCCCCAAATGCTTCATAAGCAAACAAGTTTTTTATTTCTTTTATAAGATACAAATTATGATAACCGTTCTTTTATATAGGAATGACGCAACTAAAGGTGCGCAGGTGTGCTGTGTGCTCTCATTAAGCACCCGCTCCCAACCAATCAGAAAGCGAGATTCAAAGCAGTTATTTTATAATAACGAATATAAAACGCGCGCGCATGTCTCTTTACGGTGTATAATTTACCTTTTCATCATTAATGTCTCTGTACTGTGATATAAACGCGCTGTGAGCTGTAGCGCACGAGAGAAGCAAGTTTAGGAACGACGAGGCGTTGCTTTCATAAAAATGTTTTGAACAATAAGTGTGTCCCTGCCCTCATAAACACGGTAGGTAACCAATCAGCGCTCGCGTTATATCTAAAATATTTAATAAATATAACCGTTCAAAGTAAGTCCTTTTGCTTAAATTTAAAAAAAATTTCTGACGATTGTTTCTTTTGCGGCATTTAAATGGTATATTAGCGCAAGGTATTATGGGTATCAATACAGATATCCCATCAGCCCTTTCGGTGCTACATCAAAAACATGGCGGACTTTGAGGACAAGATGAAGTTGTTAAAAGAGAAGAAAACACGCTATTTAAAAGGTAAAAAACGTTCAGAACCTATGAAGAACCCTTTAATGATTTAAGTTAAATTCGTTTACTTCTCTATAGGCGTTTTTCCTGATATTTGTCGTGTTTTCGTTGACTTAGCGAGTGTTTGTTTGACCACGTGAAATTACTCGGATGCCGTGGTCGAAAAAACTTGTTCAAACATACATTTTGTCTTCGTAGGATGGTTTTCTTAGCTATGAACAGGTTTAAAGATGTTTATTGTTACGTTTTCGAATGTCTTTACTCAATTTTTCTGTCAAAGAATTTCATACTATTTTTTCTTCAGACCAAAACGCATATTTACCAACCCCTCCCTGGAGAGCAAAACAAAGACAAAAACAAAAACAAAAAAAAAAAAAACAACAACAACAATTAGATAATGGGTTGAATTATCTAATGTTTTTGGGAGTGTTCTGTTACCATTTTTTTCTTTTGAAGAATTAATGCACCAGTCAAAGTAAACCCCAACCCTAATTCCTCCACACCCACCCTCTGGGGCAACTAAATTTTGCTGGGCAATATA
Source organism: Actinia tenebrosa (assembly GCF_029948245.1). Lineage (NCBI taxonomy): Eukaryota > Metazoa > Cnidaria > Anthozoa > Actiniaria > Actiniidae > Actinia > Actinia tenebrosa. Next base: position 8,031,613 of record NW_028292573.1, on the reverse strand, counting down.
TTATTTTAGTAAAAATATGCAGGTGATTATAGAAAAGCTAGAGCGCTGATTGGTCAAGAATTCTCACACTATCACACGATAATGGCCTTGAGCGAAAATCCAAAATGGCGGCCAGCCGCTTTGCTGCTCTTATCGGAAAATAATGCCTTTTATATTCTTTTTTTTCTTTTTTTGAAAGAATCACCTGTGTATTATACTAAAACAATTATTTGCCTCAGACTCAGTGATTATTGGGGAATATTTACCTCACCACTCAAAGACTCACGTCTCGGTAAATATTTCCCGATAATCATTTCGCCTTTGGTGAATAATTGTTGAATAACTAGTTGTTTTATAAGAAAGTAAAATGCTGTGACAATGGCTACCATCTTGGAATTTACAAAACGAATCCCCACCTAATGCCCCACATTCCTTAGGCAGGGACAACAAAATGTGTTAATCCACCACGTGTTAATCCCCCAAAATGCTAGTCGGCAAATGAGATATCAAACTTCAAGTGTCACACTTCAATATATTGCCCTATTTCACTACAACGTCACATCAAAACAATCTATTGTTTAAACGAAAAGGATCATGGTCATCGGACGGGGTCAAATCGAAAATTGTCCTAAAACCCATATCAATCCATGAAGAGAAGTAGAATAGCCAGCAAATGCTCAGAATATTTTTTAGTACATCTTAACACATATTATATCTGAAAACCAGGCCATTTTAGATTAAACTGTTTTGCTAGGAGCAAATTTTGTTGAATTTTCTATTGGATTGGTGATTCTATCCCCCACATAAACAAGCAGTGACGTCATAGTGAAATAGGGCAATTGGCATTGAGTGTCATGTTAAATAATAATAACAATAATAATTTTATTTATATAGTGCATTTAAAGAAACATTAACCTTTAGTATGGCATCTTGTTAGGCTGTGTTCATAATGTATGGGGGGGAGGTGAAAATTTGAAATGTTCAGAATAATTCTTAACACCCCTTTTAAAAGTCATGCAAAAAAATACATTCCCCCTTAGCAAGGCTTGTAGCCTCTTCCAAAAATTGTGCATCCCCCATTTGTCTGATAAAAATTTGCCCATCCCCCCTTTCTTCCTACCAAAATTTTCCTGATCCCCCCTCAATTTCACCTGCCCCCTCTGCCATACATTATGAACACAGCCTTATAGAGGTCTTGGCATTAGGCGGCATGTTAAAGATACATTAACCTATAGTATGGTCTCATGTAATGGGGGGTGTCAGCATCAAGTGTCATGTTAAAGATACATTAACCTTTAGTATAGGCTCTTGTAATGGGGATGTCATCATCAATTGACATGTTAAAGATACATTAACCTTTAGTATGGGCTCATGTAATGGGGGTGTCGGCATCAAGTGTCATGTTAAAGATACATTAACCTATAGTATGGGCTCATGTAATGGGGTGTCAGCATCGAGTGTCATGTTAAAGATACATTAACCTATAGTATGGGCTCATGTAATGGGGGTGTTGGCATCAAGTGTCATGTTAAAGATACATTAACCTTTAGTATGGGCTCATGTAATGGAGGTGTCAGCATCAAGTGGTGTGTTAAAGATTCATTCACCTTTTTTATGGGTTGTCATTTACTGCTTTGGTCAGTGTCTCACAACTGTGTGTCATTTCAATACAAGTTTTGATGATGAAAAACCATAATAAAATTGACTTGAGGAATGACTGCAGCAAACTATTATAAGCATGTTTGAATGTGGAATAAAGAAATAGAGCAAGATTTTTTTTCAAATCATTCATAAGTATTCAAAGTGAGTTGTGAATCAAGGGTAAAATGAATATCTTCTTGTCATTTTATTCCTAGAGTTTGTGGCAGTCGCTCTAATGCATTTTTAAGTTTGGTTGTTTTTGTGCCATAAATTATTTGATTGATTGGTCATATTATAATGATTAAGATTAGGATTTGCACCCAGTCATAATGGAAGCTTATTTTGGTTTTAAATTACATTGCATAGGTGTTTTCAGCTTTTGAAAGCTGGGTATATTTTGCTGTTCTCTTGGTACTCTCATTCCATGCTCAATAAAAGGGTCAGGGCTAAGGTTAAAATTTAATCAAGTTAAACACAAACCTGTTTTTTTTTCCAAATTATTTTTTGTGTTTTATAATAACAATTAATATTAATATTAGGCTAAATATTTTATATTAGATTTTATGAGGGGGGAGGCGTCAGAGAAAAAAAAAAACAGAGTAACTTTGTATGGAATAACATTGGAATTTCTGGGTGTAGGGGGGTCTTTTGAGAAATTCCTCCGTGGATATGGATTGGCAAGCAAATGGGGCACATGCAAACAGCTATTCCTCCAGCTCCCCCCCCTCCCCCTCTAAAGAATGAATGATCCCAAAGAGGTTCTATTGGGGGAATAAAAAGAAATTTGAAATTCTGTCCACTGATTCTTTATTTTTAAAGACAATCCCTCTTACAAAATGCTTATTTTAACTGTGCTAATAATGCTAATTAACATTAATTATGTTGTAACCTCCATTTTTTCTCCTAGGTCCAGATTTCTCTTGGGGGCTTGAATGGACTGACACTATTTGTACAGTGTGACACTACTGCAACTGCAGTCTCTTAGACCAGTCAGACAATCAAAATGTGGTATGAAAACAATGCATCCTAACTACAGTATGGTTGCTGGAACTGGAGCCAAGAACCTATGATTCCTCAGTATGGTGTTGCAGTATACATCAGGCAAGTAAATATTATAGTTGTTCAGCCCAGAGAATATATAACCTAAGTTTTAGGCCCATGCAAGGGAAGGGGAGAGGGGAGGAGATCACTGGGAAGAAAGGGGACCGGACTGATATTTGGAACTTGTGTTGAGTTTACATATTCTGGACGCACTTCTGATTGGACAAAGACCAACAGGGATTTACCAGAAGTATAATTACAACTCCAGCACTTTCTCTCTATACAAGATTCTTTTACAGACGTGTTTACTGTATTACCAGGTTAACTGTGGTAACACAGGTCATAGAATACCTTTTTAACTTGTGGATATGTGAAGCATAGAAAAAAGTTATTGCGAGGGGTCTGAATATACAAATGTGTCACTCACTCACATTCTCCACTTTCACATCCCCATAATGCCTTGCGTCTTTGGGGGGTAACCAATCAAAAAACTGTCCCAAATTGAAAGGTTTCTTAATTGAATTTATACTATACCTGCTTTTATCTGTACAATACTGATTATCAGTTTATTCCAAGTTATTTTTGCGTGTACAGATCATGAAGAGTTTTGGTCTTACAGAAAATGTATTGACTTAAGAAAAAAATTGTAAAATTTAACTCAAATGCCTTCAAGCTTCTATCATTTTCTGTGTTTTACTTCTTCATTTTATTTTTGGATACCAAACAAGGTATTGTCAGCATTGTATGATCAGCCTTCAGCAAAATAAGTAGGTTTTTAACCTCTGGTTACCCCCCAGAGACGCAAAGTATTATGGGGATGTGAAAGTAGAGAATACAATAAATTGTCCAATACCAAACAGAGCGATGGTACTTAATCCATGAAATAGAAACAAAATAGTTATTAACTAATGATCAATCTATATATGAATACACAGGAGACATCAAATACACAAGAAACATGTTAGTCATTTGTTCATCAATACTATGACTATCACATATAGATTGATTCACTCGAGTGATATGGACTAAATAGGCACTAAATTGCGACCATTGATTCTTTAATTTTCAAGACAGCCCCTCTTACAAAATGGTTATTTCAACTGTGCAAATAATGCTAATTAACATTAATTATGTTGTAACCTCCATGTTTTCCCCAGATCCAGATTTCTCTTGGGTGCTTGAAATGACTGACACTATTTGTACAGTGTGACACTACTGCAACTGCAGTCACTTAGACAGAGTGAACCAATCAAAATGTGGTATGAAAACAATGCATCCTAGCTACAGTATGGTTGCTGGTACTGGAGCCAAGAACCTATGATTCCTCAGTATGGTGTTGCAGTACACATCAGGCAAGTAAATATTATAGTTGTTCAGCCCGGAGAATATATAACCTAAGTTTTAGGCCCATGCAAGGGAAGGGGAGAGGGGAGGAGATCAGAGGGAAGAAAGGGGACCGGACTGATATTTGGAGCTCGTGTTTAGTTTCCATATTCTGGACGCCCTTCTGATTGGACAAAGACCAACAGGGATTTACCAGAAGTATAGTTACAAATATACCACTTTCTCTCTATACGAGATTCTTTTACAGACATGTTTACTGTATTACCAGGTTACCTGTGGTAACACCGGTCATAGAATACCTTTTTAACTCGTGGATATGTGAAGCGTAGAAACAAGTTATTGCGAGAGGTCTGAATATGCAAAAGTGTCACTCACTCACTCACTAAGATGTTAGCGCATCGATAATTAAACAGTTAAGAATCTTCGTAAGTCATCTGCTTACGAAGGTTACATGAAACATATTATGGGACTTCATACATTTATGTGTTGTCTAGCACTGATCTGAGCATGCTCACACTAGCACACTGACCTTCACACAATCTCCTACCCAGAGCCTGCGTTTCTTCTGGCTTGCGGCGAATAACAAGGGCTCTGGCATAATCCATTTTTTGATGCATGCGCAGTTTTTGGAAGTTAAAATTTGATCATTGAAAATCATGCTTTCAAACAGCGTTCTATGTTTATTTCCAATCCGAAAAAAGAATTGGAAATCGGGAACATATTTTTTTATTTTTAGCAAGTCTTTTAACATGAGCGCTCTTATACCGGCAGTCCAAGAAATCCTGGTCTCAAAGAATGGATTATGCCAGAGCCCTCGTTCTTCGCCGCAGGCCAGAAGAAAAGCAAGCTCTGGGTACGAGATTGACCTTCACATTATTCATATAGAATGAATCAAGGAAAGATTGAACTTTAATTGGGAGGGTGAGGTGGGGATAAACCTCAATAGGGCGAGGTGGGGATAAACCTCAATAGGGCGAGGTGGGCATAAACCTCAATAGGGCGAGGTGGGGATAAACCTCAATTGGGGGAGGGGTACTTGTATTGGTTACTTATTGATTCTTTTGTATATTGTTTTCAGGAAAAGACAAGTGATGGACTTAGCATATTTTGGTGAGGTCGCAGTATTTGATAGTTAGCATTTTTTCATACCTAGTGTTTTTGACTTAGAAATTTTTAATGTTGGGTTTGAAAAATAAAGTTTTACTTTGGACTCAGCCTGTTTCCTATGTTTTTAATTAATTCCATCTTTACCCTCTCCACACCCTTTTTGACAAATACCACCCTACGTTCCCTCATCATCAATACCTCCTTGAGGTCTTGCCAGCACCACTACCTCCTTGAGGTCTCGCCAGCACAGATTGTTGCTACCCCCCGCTGACCAGGACCACAGCAGTAAAATTACTGTCCCAACAACAGCCATCTTATGAAACCATACCAGCTAACTCCTCTAATGGTGAACACTGCTGATAAGAAAATCAGACTCTGAACTCCCTACAGACCCATGAGAGTACCTCGATTGCAAGCCAGCCTTTGTTCTGTGAAGACAAGTGCAAGTATGAGAATTACCAAATAACCACACCCCACTCCCCATAGGTTTTACTGCACAACAGTGATGTTATTTAATATGAAAAGCTAACCTGGACCCTGTACCCTTCAATGAGTGGTTCATGTTACCCTAGAGGACTAAGGTCTATAATGTGTTCAATAAAGTATTAATATATTCAGGGTCTGCTGAGGGACTGGGTCTATAATGTATTCAATCAAGTATTAATATATTCAGGGTCTGCTAAGGGACTGGGTATATAATGTATTCAATCAAGTATTAATATATTCAGGGTCTGCTAAGGGACTGGGTCTATAATGTATTCAATCAAGTACTAATATATTCAGGGTCTGCTGAGGGACTGGGTCTATAATGTATTCAATTAAGTATCAATATATTCAGGGTCTGCTGAGGGACTGGGTCTATAATGTATTCAATCAAGTATTAATATATTCAGGGTCTGCTAAGGGACTGGGTATATAATGTATTCAATCAAGTATTAATATATTCAGGGACTGCTGAGGGACTGGGTCTATAATGTATTCAATCAAGTATTAATATATTCAGGGTCTGCTGAGGGACTGGGTCTATAATGTATTCAATCAAGTATTAATATATTCAGGGACTGCTGAGGGACTGGGTCTATAAGGTATTCAATTAAGTATTAATATATTCAGAGTCTGCTAATGGACTGGGTCTATAATTCATATTAATTTATTCAATCAATCTCAAGGGAACAGGGATTATTATTTTATGCTATATCATAATGATATCCCATCACATTTTTTATGGCAAAAACATTCATGAAGTGCCAAAATATTGACCGTTTGTTGTTCTGCTACAAAATGGCGGACTTCTGAATTAGGGTCCCCTTCAGATATTCCTGGCTACACCCTCCTGTGTTAAACTCTTGGTATTAAACATTTCCCATTTGTCGTTTCTTTAGTTGATATAGTTTTTCTGTTGTAGGTTCATGAAACATTTTTACTGTTTAAATTTTATATGAAACTGAGGTCTTATTTTGCTGGTGCAAAAACTTGTTAAATTACAATCCTATGATAGAACCTTGTATATCAGTCTAGCCGAACACCATTGAACTCAAGATTAGGTCACCTAGAAATGATTCAACTTCTAGTCTTCCCAGGTTGATAATCTACTTTTATGGAAGTCTGAATGGTGTCTTATGCAAGACTATTGAGCACACTACCCTAAAGTTATCACTGTTGTACACACCCATGAATGGTGAGGTATGATTATTTCTACTCTGCTTGCACTTACCTTTGCAGTGACTAGCATTTACGCAATCAGCGCACTCCAATAAAATCTGCAAAGAGCCATCACCCGGTAAACTTACCCACAACATTTAGCAAGAGAACAGCCAACCGATAAATGGCAACAAGGTTAGACTCTGTCAGGTTAATCGGTAATTTTTTTGCACTGTCTGACGATGATACCTGGCCTGGTAGGGCAACTTCGGTTAGCACTGATAGGGCCTTGTGGGATCACTCTTTGTCTGGCCCCTACCCTTCGACCTGTCCGGCATGGGTGACCCTAACAGGAGTACATGACTCCCGCCGGCATAGCTCTAGGGGTCACTGGGACACGCAAACTGCCTCACCACGATAAGGTGGTGATCCCATTGAGACGGGTTAGGACCTTGTGTGAGGTATCAAGTGTATAGAGTGTGTGCAACCATGTTACTCAAAATCCCTTGAGATATGGATAGCAATGAAACAGCTGCCATCTTGGCTGATCTAACAAGAGAAGCTAATGAGGAATGCTTTGTGATCATCAACCAAGATGGCGGAGATGATGTAACATGCACCTGCTCTATTTCATTTTTCTGGTGTATGAAAAATAAATAGCAAAAAAATCTTAAAATAGCAGCCAATCTCATAATGAATTTCTTTAAAATTAAAATATATAATACTGGAACAAACAGATTTTTAAAAAAAATTACATTTCATATGTGATTTTTTCTGAATTATTTATAGTCTTGGGTTTTGAGTAAAAAATACTTATACCTTTTTAACCTTTCTGTGGTGTGCTGAAAATAGTTTTGAATGAAAATGTTTTCAATACAATTATTGTAAACCATAAAGAAAACATTCCTACAAAAACATTTGTGAAATAATCTTATTTGCAGGACTCAAAACAGCAGCAAAAAATTCAACCCTAATTTCCTGATTGCAAGTAAGATAAAACAATTGCCAATTATGATATTAAGATTGATATGTAAATGGAAATATTCAGTCAAAATTCACTTGTCATGAAACACGCAAGGGCAGATCTAGCCAAAATTTTAGGGGGGGCCAATCAAGGTTCTTCCATCAACACAACGGAAAACAATTTAAAAAAGCATCTCATTCTTCAGTTTCGTTTTGTTTTGTTTTTTCTGCAGGAGGGGGGCTTCAGCCTCCCTTTGCCCCCTTGACACTTGTCACAAGCATTGCGTTATTTTGAGCCCTGCATGTTACCAGTCCTCTAGCCAAAAACATTTTCCCCATTCCTACTATATTTTTTTTCTTAAATCTTAACTAAAGCCAGTTTTTTTACTCCTAGGCCTAGGTAAAGCCAAAAATTCTCTTACCTTTATCTCAAAATTCTTCTTTTTAAACATTTTTGTTTATACTATGGAATCCACTGCAGTGTTGAAATGCAAGAAACAAAGCATGTCATTGTTTACACCCACAAACATTCACATCTTGTCTCAAAACATGCAAATTGTTGTACACAAATTGTTGTCTTTCTTAGCAGCAGTTTGATTAAAGAGCATACGAGAGCAAACTAGGAGCCTTCTTTAAGCCATGTTTCATAAAATCACAAAGGAAAAAGGAAAGAAATTTGAAATAAATAACGAGTACGAAAATAAAATGTATTTGTAGAAAGAATTCAAGCAAATTTAAGGCTGGTTTTCACTAGCAACATAAGAGATGGAAGCATGAGCATAAGCATAAGCTCGTTATGTTCTAGTGAAAATAAATGTGACAGAACTATAAGAAAAACAACAGGAAGCCATTGTTTATGTAAGAATCCAATGTGTGCCGGGGACTAAGTATGAGAATTTGATTGGCTTACCACCTTGTGCTTCTGTATGTTAGTGACGGAAGCATAAGAATCTGGTTTTCACTAGTGACGTAAGGAAGGAAGCAGAAGCATAAGAAAAAGGAAACCTTCCATTCCTTCTGCTTATGCTTACGTCAATGTTCTGCTTACGTCTCCGTTGATTGATTTTCATATGAACATACGTCTTGCGTTTCTGCTTCTGTCGCTAGTGAAAACCAGGTTTTAAAGTGCTGGCTAAAGTAGATAAATTCAAAGTTTTTTTCAAGTTGCACATGCCTTTAGGAATGCAGTGGAATATGCATTGATGTTTGTGGGTGCAGGGATCATGACAAGTTTTTCCAGCATTTCCACACTATGGTAGATTCTGTAGTACAAGGTATACTTTTCTCATAGCCTAGGTAGTAACTATTTTTTTAAATTCTGTTTTTTAAAATTAAAAAAAAAATCTAGCATTTTTTGAACTAATTTCTGAAAAATGTTAGAATAATTCTTCTTCTTTTAAATGCTGAATTATACTAGATTTCAATTTCTAAACCATGTTATTCATATTGATATCCTTATCTGTGATGAATGATTCCTGTCATCAGTACTGATTGACTTGATCTTGATGGTGCTGCATCATCTCACAAAGGCTTTGCAGCACAACAGCTTGGTATGACTGAATACGACAGATTTGGTGAAGCTAGAAAATAAAAACAATGAAATAGTCAAAATTGTGTTGCCTGTTTTAGTAAGACACATCAGATAGGATCAAATGGCAGAGTTATATCTTTTATAACTACAGTAAGCATGGGTAGCACAGGTAAGAGCACTCTCCTCTCATGATCACCAAGGCAAGGTTTGATACTGGACTTGGTGTCATATGTGAGTAGATTAGCTCAAGGTTTTCCTCTTGTGCTTCAAGGGTTTTTCTCTGGGGCCCCAGTTTTCCTCCCTACACAAAACCAACTTTAGATTCCAATTGTCAGGGCTCCATAGAAGAAGAGCCACTGTGGAATTGCCAAAGTTCAATTCAATGTACAGTATTTATTGAGTGCAAGTATATAAGGTTCTGCTACACTGTGAAATTTTCTCATGCGTGTAAGTCATGGGGTACCACAAGGAAGTATTTTGGACCCTCTGTTGTTCGTCATCTATATCAATGATCTGTAGAGTGTACCTGAACACTGCAAAATGCCAATTTATTCTGATGTTACTGTGCTGTACTGTTTTTCTTCGAACGTTAGCGATATACAGAACAGCCTTAATACTGATTCAATCAAAATAGCAAATAAGCCTGAAGCGAGATGACGTTTTGCCCCCGACTCTATACCATAATTATAGTTTTTAAAATTCTTTCATATCAAAATTTTTGATTCCTTAGAGAATACAGGAACAATAGTCATAATTAAAGAACAAAAGCAGTGTGAAAAGGATTATGGTCTAGAGACGGGGCTAAAACGTCATCTCACTTCAGGCTTATTGGATTAGTTATTGCAACAAATTATCGCTTAATCTATAGGTAAGAATAAATCTATGCTTATTGGTAGTAGTAAGAAAACTAACAATATTTAGCACATGATATATCCATTACAGTACTTAATAATGTTATTTTAAGAACCAATACGTTTAAGCATCTGGGCGTAACTTTATCATCTGATTTTACGTGGAAAGATCATGTTGAGGCTATTTCTTGCAAGATAAATCAACCTCTGACTAAAAGTTCAATTTCCTTGTCAAGATGAGGCCAGAAAACATACTGGCGGGCAAAAGTTTTCATCTTGACGATTCCCACGTGTGCCATGTATTATGTCCAGGACAAGTGACCTGAGAGAGGTGGGGATGGCAACACGGTTTCCCAGAAGAATACACTTCTTTTCTATACTAAGCTCATTTCTTCACAGAAAGTAAGGCTTCAGATCATCTTCTTCGACATGATTTGCCCAACCCATCGTAAGGTAAGACATTACTTGAGACAGAACCTTGTCAGTTCTAGTATGAGTGGCAATCATACTAGATTGTACTGGTGTTGTGTCTAGAAAGTTCATGAGGTGTACGGTCTCTGCAGGCACAGGAATGTTGACTGGTGACGTGCCAAGAGGAAGTCGACTCAGAGCATCTGCATTGTTTAACTGTGCTCCTGGTCTATACTTGAAGGTATAGTCATAGGCTGAAAGTGTTAGAGACCAATGCAGCACTTTTCCAGAGGCGAGTGTGGGAAGGCTTTTGTACTCACTGAGGAGTGTTTCAAGTGGTTTGTGATCATTGTTAATGATGAAATGACCACCATAAAGGTAAGAGTGAAACTTTTTCACTCCCCAAACTACTGCCAATGCTTCTTTCTCAAGTTGGGAAATACTGTTTTTCAGCTGGTGATAGTGTGTGTGAAGCACAACTGATTGGCTGCTCAATTCCATTGATGACATGTGAGATAACAGCACCCAGGCCATATGGCCTTGTGTCACAGGAGAGGATCACCTTTTTGGAGGGATCAAAGTGAACCAGAAGATCTGACTCCATCAGCAACTGTTTGGATCTCTCAAAGGCTTGTTGTTGTGGTCTGTTCCAGTGGAACCTGACATTTTTCTTCAGCAACTGATGAAGGGGGGCCAACTCAGTTGACAGATTAGGGAGGAACCTGCCGTAGTAGTTCAAGAGGCCCAGATAGCTCTTGAGCTCTGACACGTTGCTTGGTGCTGGTGCCTTGGTGATAGCCTCCAGCTTGTCCTTGACTGGGTGGAGACCACTGGAGTCGATCCTGTAACCAAGGTAAGTGACTTCAGGGGCCAAAAACACACATTTGTCCCTTTTAAGGCAAACTCTGGACAGAGTTTGACAATCTCTTAAGCACAGCTTCAAGATTTGCCAGATGTTACTGGTCATTCTTTCCAGTGACCAAAATATCATCTTGGTAGGCACATGTTGAGTCCAGTCCTTGAACGATGTTGTCCATGATGTGCTGGAAAAATGAGGGCGAAGACGAGATGCCAAATGGGAGACGAGTGTACTGGAACAAACCCCTTTGCATGTTGATTGTTGTGAGTTTCCTCGAATCCTCATTCAGGACAAGTTGAAGGAAAGCTTGACTCAAGTCTAGCTTCATGAATTTTTCACCGCCTGAAAGTGTTGCATAGATATCCTCAATTATTGGAAGAGGGTACTGGTTGTTTATGCTGACTTGATTTACTGTTGATTTGCAAATCCGGACACTGCCATCTGGCTTCAGCACAGTAACAATTGGTGCAGCCCACTCTGAGAACTGCACTGGTTCTATTATGCCTAAGCATTGGAGGCACTGTAGCTCAGCATCAACTTTATCTTTCAATGAGTAAGGGACTGGACGCGACTTGAAAAACTTTGGCTGACAATCTTCCTTGACATAGATCTTGCCCTTGGTGCCTGTGATCTTACCGAGGTTGTCTTTCCAGAGGTCCTGGTATTTATTGAGTACTTTCAGATGGATATCAGTCTCTGTGGCTACATGATAAATTGCATTCCAATCCAGCCTGATCTCTTCCCATGAGGGAAGGTAGGTTTTCAACTCGTTTGTTGTACTGGACCTCAACGACTATGTAACCCAGGACAGGGATTTCCTCACTTGTGTAGGTGCGGAGCTTGGCTGGGTAGGTGTTGAGCTTTTGTTCTCCAAATACTGAATGAAACAACTGACTGGAAATCAGGCTGACAGAAGACCAGGTGTCGATTTCCATGGAAATGTCATGGCCATCAATAGATAGGTGAACTTTATACGCAGAACGGTGAGATCCTATAGAATAATTAAACACGGAGTACTCATCAGTCACTTCGTCTGAAGCTTTGCCTTCAGTCAGCTGGTTGACTGGTGTGTCTTTCTGTTTCACTGCCTTGAATTTCCAAACTTTTGCAATGTGGCCTGTTTTGCCACAAAAATGACACTGAGGGTTCTTAAACGGACAGTTCACCTGAAGGTGTTGTACATCGTAGCAGTAGCACGGCTTGACAAAGGCCATAGCTTGATGTGAGGGGCTGTTGGTGCTACGTTCCTTTTCAGGCATGGTGTTGAAATAAAATGTAGATGAAGTTGTAACAGCTATCCTTGTTGCCAAATGTGATATATTTGAGTATAAAAGTGGACTTTATTACTTAGATAAACAACCAAAACTACACTGTCAAAGTTCGGCCTGAAATACCATGAGGCAGTGTGTGGTACACAGGGGATTATGGGGGTGGGAACACAGGAAACCCATAACTACATAACAGTATAGGACACTGTGCTTTATGAGAATTTAAGTTTTCATATAAACTTGGATGTAGCTTTATTTCTGATAAAGTCATCCTCATTAGTATTCTTTATGTATAAAGTCATTATATAAAAATTTGTAGAATACTAAAAATTATGAAGAGGACTTTATCGGGTACAAAGGTCCAAGAATGGGATGTGTGTGGTCACTAAAACACTATGTGCAGTATGTCACTATGATGTCACAGCTTGTTTATAAGGGAAATAATAGTCAGCAAAAAATAATTGGGACTCCTTTTCCTCTACAGCTGAATTGATAGCTCTGAATTATATCTGGTTTTCAAATATTTTATAAACTTGTGTTTATCCTACAATATATACGGGATATGGTTGGTATTAATTCTTTCGTAAGTTCTAAAACGTACTTATTGGGCTTACTGGGCTATTTCGTCTTATTGGGCTGTACGTCTAATATTGGGCTACAGATTTCTAAGCGTATGTAAACATCAAGGTGTCAATACGACAACGCAATACTATATTCAGTTCCACCTCCCCCACCTCACTGAAATAATGAATAAAACCTGGTTTTTAAAAGAATATGGAACCGTAATGGTAATCTTAAGTTAAAGCTTAAGATTTTTAGTTTAAAACTGATTCAGTGCAAAAATGATGAAACGATAGCTCAAAATAAAATGCTTTTTTGAAGGACGAATGAACCCAGAAAACACGAAATAAACCTTATCGTAGTATTTGTATGGATATTAGTGTAGTATATAAGCATTTCTTACCGGATAAAGGATGGTATTTTTAGCCACGTTTTCCTTCTTCTTCCGCCATCTTGTGTATTTATGTTTTGACAAAACCCGCACAGCATCATGGGACACCACAGGGATACCATGCAGTAGAAAACACAACGAAAAACAAGAAATAACCGTAAGTTTGTGGGGTTGTAGTATTTAGAATCGACAAAAGAGCGAAAACATCGACTGATGGAATCACTATAAATTTGGTTCCTTAAGGTAGTCTACAACCATTTCTTGTTTTTCGTTGTGTTTTCTACTGCATGGTATCCCTGTGGTGTCCCATGATGCTGTGCGGGTTTTGTCAAAAACATAAACACACAAGATGGCGGAAAAAGAAGAAAAACGTGGCTAAAAATACCATCCTTTATCCGGTAAGAAATGCTTACATACTACACTAATCCATACAAATACTATGATAAGGTTTATTTCGTGTTTTCTGGATTCATTCATCCTTCAAAAAAGCATTTTATTTTGAGCTATCGTTTCATCATTTTTGCACTGAATCAGTTTTGAACTAAAAATCTTAAGCTTTAACTTAAGATTACCATTACGGTTCCATATTCTTTTAAAAACCAGGTTTTATTCATCATTTCAGTCAGGTGGGGGGAGATGGAACTGAATATAGTATTGCGTTGTCGTATTGACACCTTGATGTTTACATACGCTTAGAAATCAATATCCCAATATTAGACGTATAGTCAAATACAGTATATACAAGAAGGAATAGCCCAGTAAGACGAAGTAGCCCAGTAAGCCCAATAAGTACGTTTTAGAACTTACGAAAGCATTAATACCAACCATATACCGTATATATTGTAGGATAAACACGGGTTTATAAAATAGTTGAAAACCAGATATAATTCAGAGCTACATATGAATTGTATCAATACAGCTGACCGTTCTTTCCCTTATAAACAAGCTGTGACATCATTGTGACATACTGTTCATAGTGTTTTAGTGACCACACACATCACATTCTTGGACCCTTGTACCCGATAAAGTCCTCTTCATTTTAGTATTCAACAAATTTCTATATAATGACTTGTGTCTTTATCCATAAAGAATACTAATGAGGATGACTTTATCAGAAATAAAGCTACATCCAAGTTTACATTGTACATATGAAAACTTATATTCTCATAAAGGCCAGTCTTTTATATACAATCACTGACAACCTGCAAAATATCTTTTGCTAGCGCTGTCTATTGCAATGCTCATGCAAGAGACTTCAACAATTGCACCGTGTTTATGTTTGTGTTGATTTGTTCTTGTTTCTTTGTGTTTTTGAGCAAACCAAGGAAACCCAAATATATTAAATATATTAAAAAAATATTTTTAAAATACATATGATACTCAATATGATATGACCCCTAAAACAACTTTTCTCACAATTTTATTTACTGCAATTTTTTAATGAACTGCGAACTCTATGTCTCCGAGTTGCATACTAAAATTTGTTTTTTTGCTGCATGCCGCCAGTCAAAAAAAAGGTACCAACTGATTAGGTTTGATTGACAGCAGCAAAAAAACAAATTTTGAGACACAGAGTTTACATGTTTATGAAAAACGCAGTAAGGGGTATTTTTTCAAGGATGTATGCGCACATTTCTTAATTTTTTCCTGAGGAGCCAGAATATATTGCAAGTTGCTGAGATGGCATTGCAGTGTAACACATCACCTCAGCAACTTGCAATGCTATATTTTCAAGCACTGTGAAACAAATTGCTGAGAAAATTAAGAAGAGTTAACTAGCTAAAAAAAGTGTGAGCTGTATAAGTGTTTTTATTGAAACAGTAATGATAAAAGGGTAAATTATACACTGGGACATTTCAGACTCTAGTCTTTCCTCTTTTACTCCGACGAAGGACTAGCATCCCAAACATCAGTAAGTTTTTTCTTTTTTCCATCTTTTCACCCTGTATAATTTACCCTTTTGTCATTACTGAGAAAATTAGTAGTATGACTTGCAATCAATCAATACTGTACATTGAATTGAACTTTGGCAATTCCACAGAGTGGCTTTTCTTCCAATGAGCCCTGACGATTGGAATCTAAAAGTTAGTTTTGTGTAGGGAGGAAAACTGGGGTCCAAGAGAAAAACTCTTGAAGCACAGGAGAGAAACCTTTCAAGAGCAAATCTACTCACATATGACACCTGGTGGGGGTACTGTACTCTGCTAGGATTTGGGTAGGGATGTTCTGCTGGGATTCTGAAAGGGGTACCCTGTTTATGACAAAAAAAAAACACAAATTTGTAGACCCTGTTTATGACAAAACATAAAATTAATTGCATTGAGTTCTTGTTTCAATATTATCATGTCATCTCACAGATCATTTTTTGAAGACCATAATAACCAGTTTCAGTCAATACGAAAGTAGAAACCCTGAATATGAGAGGAAACTCAGGAAGAACTTGGAACTTGAGTGAAATTGCATACCCTGTTTATGACAAGAAGCTTGAAAAACCATACCCTGTTCAGCAGATCATCCCAATATAGTCCATATATGGGAGTACCCACCCCACTTCTCCCCCCACCCCAAGGATATGACACCAAGTCCAGTAACAAACCTTGCCTTGGTGAACATGAGAGGAGAGCGCTCTCACCTGTGCTACCCATGTGCTACCCTTGCCTTGGTGAACATGAGAGGAGAGCGCTCTCACCTGTTCTACCCATGTGCTACCCTTGCCTTGGTGATCATGAGAGGAGAGTGCTCTTACCTGTGCTACCCATGTGCTACCCTTGCCTTGGTGATCATGAGAGGAGAGTGCTCTTACCTGTGCTACCCATGTGCTACCCTTGCCTTGGTGATCATGAGAGGAGAGTGCTCTTACTGCTGCACTACCCATGTGCTACCCTTGCCTTGGTGATCATGAGAGGAGAGTGCTCTTACTGCTGCACTACCCATGTGCTACCCTTGCCTTGGTGATCATGAGAGGAGAGTGCTCTTACTGCTGCACTACCCATGCTTACTGTAGTTATCAAAGATATAACTCAGCCGTTTGATCCTATCTGATGTGTGTGACTAAAACAGGCAACAAGATTTTGACAATTTCATTGTTTTTATTTTCTAGCTTCACCAAATCTGTCATATTCAGTCATACCAAGCTGTTGGGCTGCAAAGCCTTTGTGAGATGATGCAGCACCATCAAGATCAAGTCAATCAATACGATGCTGATGACAGGAATCATTCATCACAGATAAGGGTATCAATATGAATAACATGGTTTAGAAATTAAAATCTAGTATCATTTATGCAGCAATTAAAAGAAGAATAAGTCTAGCATTTTTCAGAAATTAGTTTGAAAAATGCTAGACTTATATATATTTTTTAAGTTTTAAAAAAACAATTAAGAAAAATAGTTACTACCTAGGCTATGAGAAAAGTATACCTTGTACTACAGAATCTACCATAGTGTGGAAATGCTGGAAAAACCTGTCATGATCCCTGCACCCACAAACATCAATGCATATTCCACTGCATTCCTAAAGGCATGTGCAACTTGAAAAAAAACTTTGAATTTATCAAGTTAGCACTTTAAATTTGCTTGAATTCTTTCTATAAATACATTATATATACTTTATATTTATTGCAAATTTCTTTCCTTTTTCCTTTGTGATTTTATGAAACATGACTTAAAGAAGGCTCCGAATTCTAGCCAACAATTTGTATGTTTTGAGACAAGATGTGAATGTTTGTGGGTGTAAACAATGACATGCTTTGTTTCTTGCATTTCAACACTGCAGTGGATTCCATAGTATAAACAAAAAATGTTAAATAAGAATTTTGTAGAATTGTGTAGTTCCATAAATTATCCATACCTCAGGGCTCACGGAGGAATTTTTTTAAGATACCCCCCTACCCCCCGGAAATTCCAATTTTCTTCCATGCACTTCTGTAATATTTGTTCTTTCTCTGACCCCCCTACTCTTCGGAAATTCCAAATTCCTCTGTGGGGTTGGGTATGGATGATTTCTGGAACTACACATTTCAACAATAATATTATTATAAGATTAATTTGAAAGAATTTCAGGACTTTACCTCGGCCTAGGAGTAAAAAAACTGGCTTTTAGTTAAGATTCGACAAAAAATAATAATTAGAAGGAATAGGAAAAGTTATGTTCGGCTAAAGGAATGGTAACATGCAGGGCTCAAAATAACACAAATTAATGTTTGTGCAGAACAAGTGAATTTTGACTGAGCGTTTTTGTTCAACATATTATTCTCAACATCATAGGTGACATATATAATTTTATTATATAATTACCAATGAAATATCTATTTTTCTCTATTTCGAAAAATTGATATCTTCACACGTGAAAATATCATGTTATTTTCACGTGTGAAGATAACACCATTGCGATGGCTATTCAAAAATACACGGAAAGAATTGCCTGAAAAAGCCAAAACATACTTCATTGATAATTATATAATAAACAGAATATTACATGGGCGCTTGGAGATGCGAAATTTATCTTCTCGTGTTGAAAATCTCACACTCGTTCGCTATGCTCACTGGTGAGAGATCTTTTCAACACTCGAAGATAAATTTCGTATCTCCGCGCGCCCATGTAATATCCTCTATATATGAGGCAGTATGCCATGTGGGATGTGCTCGGATATCAAATAAGAACATAAATTATGTAATAGGTAAATTACAAGCCTTTATAGATGAAATGACTGGAGAAGAGTGCCGTACAAGCCTTTCACAACTCCAAGTCACATAAAAAAATGAGCATAGGTGACAATTATTTTATCTTACTTGCAATCAGAAAATTGGCATTGAATTTTTTGCTGCTGTTTTGAGTCCTGCAAATAAGATTATTTCAGAAATGTTTTTGTAGGAATGTTTTCTTTATGGTTTACAATAATTTTATTGAAAACATTTTCATTCATAACTATTTTCAGCACACCACAGAAAGGTTAAAAAGGTATAAGTATTTTTTATTCAAAACCCAAGACTATAAATAATTCAGAAAAAATCACATATGAAATGTAATTTTTTTAAAAATCCGTTTATTTCAGTATTATATATTTTAATTTTAAAGAAATTCATTATGAGATTGGCTGCTATTTTAAGATTTTTTTACTATTTATTTTTCATACACCAGAAAAATGAAATAGAGCAGGTGCATGTTATGTCATCTTCGCCATCTTGGTTGATGATCACAAAGCATTCCTCATTAGCTTCTCTTGTTAGATCAGTCAAGATGGCAGCTGTTTCATTGCTATCCACATCTCAAGGGATTTTGAGTCACATGGTTGCACACACTCTATACACTTGATACCTCACACAAGGTCCTAACCCGTCTCGATGGGATCACCACCTTATCGTGGTGAGGCAGTTTGCGTGTCCCAATGACCCCTAGAGCTATGCCGGCAGGAGTCATGTACTCCTGTTAGGGTCACCCATGCCGGACAGGTCGAAGGGTAGGGGCCAGACAAAGAGTGATCCCACAAGGCCCTATCAGTGCTAACCGAAGTTGCCCTACCAGGCTAGGTATCATCGTCAGACAGTGCAAAAAATTACCGATTAACCTGACAGAGTCTAACCTTGTTGCCATTTATCGGTTGGCTGTTCTCTTGCTGAAGGTTGTGGGTAAGTTTACCGGGTGATGGCTCTTTGCAGATTTTATGGGAGTGCGTCGATTGCGTAAATGCTAGTCACTGCAAAGGTAAGTGCAAGCAGAGTAGAAATAATCATACCTCACTATTCATGGGTGTGTACAACAGTGATAACTTTAGGGTAGTGTGCTCAATAGTCTTGCATAAGACACCATTCAGACTTCCATAAAAGTAGATTATCAACCTGGGAAGACAAGAAGTTGAATCACTTCTAGGTGACCTAATCTTGAGTTCAATGATGTTCGGCTAGACTGATATACAAGGTTCTATCACAGGATTGTAATTTAACAAGTTTTTGCACCAGCAAAATAAGACCTCAGTTTCATATAAAATTTAAACAGTAAGAATGTTTCATGAAAACCTACACAGAAAAACTATATCAACTAAAGAAACAACAAATGGAAAATGTTTAATACCAAGAGTTTAACACAGGAGGGTGTAGCCAGGAATATCTGAAGGGGACCCTAATTCAGAAGTCCACCATTTTGTAGCAGAACAAGAAACAGTCAATATTTTGGCACTTCATTAATGTTTTTGCCATAAAAAATGTGATGGGATATCATTATGATACAGCGTAAAATAATAATCCCTGTTCCCTTGAGATTGATTGAATAAATTAATATCAATTATAGACCCAGTCCCTCAGCAGACTCTGAATATATTGATACTTAATTGAATACATTATAGACCCAGTCCCTCAGCAGACCCTGAATATATTAATACTTAATTGAATACATTATAGACCCAGTCCCTCAGCAGACCCTGAATACATTAATACTTAATTGAATACATTATAGACCCAGTCCCTCAGCAGACTCTGAATATATTGATACTTAATTGAATACATTATAGATCCAGTCCCTCAGCAGACCCTGAATATATTAATACTTAATTGAATGCATTATAGACCCAGTCCCTCAGCAGACCCTGAATACATTAATACTTTATAGAACACATTATAGGGTAACATGAACCACTCATTGAAGGGTACAGAGTCCAGGTTAGCTTTTCATATTAAATAACATCACTGTTGTACAGTAAAACCTATGGGGAATGGGGTGTGGTTATTTTGTAATTCTCATACTTGCACTTATCTTCACAGTACAAAGGCTGGCTTGCAATCGAGGTACTCTCATGGGTCTGTAGGGAGTTCAGAGTCTGATTTTCTTATCAGCAGTGTTCACCATTAGAGGAGTTAGCTGGTATGGTTTCATAAGATGGCTGTTGTTGGGACAGTAATTTTACTGCTGTGGTCCTGGTCAGCGGGGGGTAGCAACAATCTGTGCTGGTGGGACCTCAAGGAGGTAGTGGTGCTGGTGGGACCTCGAGGAGGTAGTGGTGCTGGTGAGACCTCGAGGAGGTATCGGTGCTGGCGAGACCTCAAAGAGGTATTGATGATGAGGGACCTTAGGGTGGTATTTGTCAAAAAGGGCGTGGAGAGGGTAAAGATGGAATTAATTAAAAAAACAGGAAACATGCTAAGTCCATAGTAAAACTTTATTTTTCAAACCCAACATTAAAAATTAATTTTTACAAGTCCAAAAATTTCTAAGTCAAAAAAACTAGGTATGAAAAAAGGCTAACTATCAAATACTGCGACCTCACCAAAATATGCCAAGTCCATCACTTGTCTTTTCCTGAAAACAATATACAAAAAAATCAATAAGTACCCAATACCCCTCCCCCAATTGAGGTTTATCCCCACCTCTCCCTATTGAGGTTTATCCCCACCTCGCCCTATTGAGGTTTATCCCCACCTCGCCCTATTGAGGTTTATCCCCACCTCGCACTATTTAGGATTATCCCCACCTCGCCCTATTGAGGTTTATCCCCACCTCGCCCTATTGAGGTTTATCCCCACCTCGCCCTATTGAGGTTTATCCCCACCTCTCCCTATTGAGGTTTATCCTCACCTCGCCCTATTGAGGTTTATCCCCACCTCTCCCTATTGAGGTTTATCCCCACCTCGCCCTATTGAGGTTTATCCCGACCTCACCCTATTGAGGTTTATCCACACCTCTCCCTATTGAGGTTTATCCCCAACTCACCCTATTGAGGTTTATCCCCACCTCATCCTCCCAATTAAAGTTCAATCTTTCCTTGATTCATTCTATATGAATAATGTGAAGGTCAATCTCGTACCCAGAGCCTGCTTTTCTTCTGGCCTGCAGCGAAGAACGAGGGCTCTGGCATAATCCATTCTTTGAGACCAGGATTTCTTGGACTGCCGGTATAAGAGCGCTCACGTTAAAAGACTTGCTAAAAATAAAAAAATATGTTCCCGATTTCCAATTCTTTTTTCAGATCGGAAATAAACGTAGAACTCTGTTTGAAAGCATGATTTTCAATGATCAAATTTTAACTTCCAAAAACTGCGCATGCATCAAAAAATGGATTATGCCAGAGCCCTCATTCTTCGCCGCAAGCCAGAAGAAACGCAGGCTCTGGGTACAAGATTGTGTGAAGGTCAGTGTGCTAGTGTGAGCATGCTCAGATCAGTGCTAGACATCACATAAGAAATGTATGAAGTCCCATAATATGTTTCATGTAACCTTCGTAAGCAGATGACTTAAGAAGATTCTTAACTGTTTAATTATCGATGTGCTAACTTCTTAGTGAGTGAGTGACACTTTTGCATATTCAGACCCCTCGCAATAACTAGTTTTTATGCTTTACATATCCACGAGTTAAAAAGGTATTCTATGACCTGTGTTACCACAGGTAACCTGGTAGAGAGAAAGTGGTGGAGTTGTAATGATACTTCTGGTAAATCCCTGTTGGTCTTTGTCCAATCAGAAGGGCGTCCAGAATATGGAAACTAAACACGAGCTCCAAATATCAGTCTGGTCCCCTTTCTTCCCTCTGATCTCCTCCCCTCTCCCCTTCCCTTGCATGGGCCTAAAACTTAGGTTATATATTCTCAGGGCTGAACAACTATAATATTTACTTGCCTGATGTGTACTGCAACACCATACTGAGGAATCATAGGTTCTTGGCTCCAGTACCAGCAACCATACTGTAGTTAGGATGCATTGTTTTCATACCACATTTTGATTGGTTCACTCTGTCTAACTGGTCTAAGTGACTGCAGTTGCAGTCGTGTCACACTGTACAAATAGTGTCAGTCCATTCAAGCACCTAAGAGAAATCTGGAACTGGGGGGAAAATGGAGGTTACAACATAATTAATGTTAATTAGCATTATTAGCACAGTTGAAATAACCATTTTGTAAGAGGGGCTGTCTTGAAAAATAAAGAATCAATGGTCGCAATTTAGTGTCTATTTAGTTGATATCACTCCAGTGAATCAATCTATGTGTGATAGTCATAGCATTGATGAACAAATGACTAACATGTTTCTTGTGTATTTGATGTTTCCTGTGTATTCATATATAGATTGATTATTAGCTAATAACTATTTTGTTTTTATTTCATGGATTAAGTACCATCGCTCTGTTTGGTATTGGACAATTTATTGTATTCTCTACTTTCACATCCCCATAATACTTTGCATCTTTGGGGGGTAACCAGAGGTTAAAAACCTACTTATTTTGCTGAAGGCTGATCATACAATGTTGAAAATACCTTGTTTGGTATCCAAAAATAAAATGAAGTAAAACACAGAAAAGGATGGAAGCTTGAACACGTTTAAAGTAAATTTTACAATTTTTTTCATAAGTCAAAACATTTTCTGTAAGACCAAAACTCTTCATGATCTGTACACGCAAAAATAACTTGGAATAAACGGATAATCAGTATTGTACAGATAAAAGCAGGTATAGTATAAATTCAATTAAGAAACCTTTCAATTTGGGACAGTTTTTTGATTGGTTACCCCCCAAAGACGCAAGGCATTATGGGGATGTGAAAGTGGAGAATGTGAGCGAGTGACACACTTGCATATTCAGACCCCTCACAATAACTTGTTTCTATGCTTCACATATCCACGAGTTAAAAAGGTATTCTATGACCTTTGTTACCAAAGGTAACCTGGTAATACAGTAAACATGTCTGTAAAAGAATCTCGTATAGAGAGAAAGTGGTGGAGTTGTAATGATACTTCTGGTAAATCCCTGTTGGTCTTTGTCCAATCAGAAGGGCGTCCAGAATATGGAAACTCAACACGAGTTCCAAATATCAGTCCGGTCCCCTTTCTTCCCAGTGATCTCCTCCCCTCTCCCCTTCCCTTGCATGGGCCTAAAACTTAGGTTATATATTCTCCGGGCTGAACAACTATAATATTTACTTGCCTGATGTATACTGCAACACCATACTGAGGAATCATAGGTTCTTGGTCCAGTTCCAGCAACCATACTGTAGTTAGGATGCATTGTTTTCATACCACATTTTGATTGGTTCACTCTGTCTAACTGGTCTAGGTGACTGCAGCTGCGGTAGTGTCACACTGTACAAATAGTGTCAGTGTCAAGCACCCAAGAGAACTCTGGACCTGGGGGAAAAATGGAGGTTACAACATAATTAATGTTTTTTAGCATTATTGGCACAGTTGAAATAAGCATTTTGTAAGACGGGCTGCCTTGGAAAATAAAGAATCAGTGGACAGAATTTCACCTTTGTATTTATTCCCCCAGTAGAATCTCTTTGGGGATCATTCATTCTTTAGAGAGGGAGGGGGGAGCTGGAGGAATAGCTGTTTGCATGTGTCCCATTTGCTTGTCAATCCGTATCTACGGAGGAATTTCTCAAAAGACCCCCCCTACCCCCAGAAATTCCAATGTTTTTCCATACAAAGTTACTCTGTACTTTTTTTTTTCTTTCTCTGACCCCTCCCCCCTCATAAAATCCAATATAAAATATTTAGCCTAATATTAAATTGTTATTATAAAACACAAAAAATAATTTAGAAAAAAAAACCAGGTTTGTGTTTAACTTGATTAAATTTTAGCCCTGACCCTTTTATTGAGCATGGAATGAGAGTACCAAGAGAACAGCAAAATATACCCAGCTTTCAAAAGCTGAAAACACCTGTGCAATGTAATTTAAAACCAAAATAAGCTTCCATTATGACTGTGTGCAAATCCTAATCTTAATCATCATAATATGACAAATAGATCAAATAATTTATGACACGAAAACAACCCGAACTTAAAAATGCATAAGAGCGACTGCCACAAACTCTAGGAATAAATTGACAAGAAGATATTCATTTTACCCTTGATTCACAACTCACATTGAATACTTATGAATGATTTGAAAAAAAATCTTGCTCTATTTCTTTATTCCACATTCAAACATGCTTATAATTTCAAATAGTTTGCTGCAATCATTCCTCAAGTCCATTATTATTATGGTTTTTCATCATCAAAACTTGTATTGAAATGACACACAGTTGTGAGACACTAACCAAAGCAGTAAATGACAACCCATAAAAAAGGTGAATGAATCTTTAACACACCACTCGATGCTGACACCTCCATTACATGAGCCCATACTAAAGGTTAATGTATCTTTAACATGACACTTGATGCCGACACCCCCATTACATGAGCCCATACTAAAGGTTAATGTATCTTTAACATGACACTCAATATATACTGACACCCCCATTACATGAGCCCATACTAAAGGTTAATGTATCTTTAACATGACACTCAATGCTGACACCCCCATTACATGAGCCCATACTAAAGGTTAATGTATCTTTAACATGACACTCAATGCCGACACCCCCATTACATGAGCCCATACTATAGGTTAATGTATCTTTAACATGACACTTGATGCTGACACCCCCATTACATGAGCCCATACTATAGGTTAATGTATCTTAAACATGACACTCGAAGTAAGCCAGGATTAAGTTCGCTTTATTAAGCCTGAAATTCTCCGCGTTTAATTCGTTAGGACCTGTATCCTTAGTGGTAGCGTGATAATTGGGAGCATCTGGGTACAACTGAGGTGCTGATGATATAACATCCATTATATATACTAATGTACGACGCTTTTGGGAATGATATTGAGGAGCAGCCACATCATGACAACCGGGATTACTGGAATTGGAGAGCATTTAGGAAGATGTTTCCACATGCAGACCCTAGTAAGTTCGAAAGAAGACCCGATGGGATTTACTTTAACGGCTCCAGAATGTACAGCAATGAGGATTTGAAACCTACGCTGGTCGATCAGATAGACTCTCAACTGAAGAATTCTGGTTATATCGAACATAAGCCCGTGCAAGGTTGGTCAAAGGAATTATTGCTGGGTACCAGTACTTATCCGATACCTGCAGTTTCATTTGATAAACACCCAAGCTTGGACCTAACGCTGAACATGCGGATCTCTAACAAGCATTCCTTTCCATTAAAGGTGCGAGATATCTTCAAAAACGTTCCCATTGTTCATACCACCGCTAAGGAATCTCATGAATGGTTAAGTGGTCCTAACATGCGTTATTGGCCGCAGCAGCTGAACTTTGCGGTTTGGTGTGCCACTAGCGGCTGTGGTGTAAGTGCAAACTTGATGAAGAATTCAATATTTATGTTTCACTTTCACTTCACGGTTAGAAGAATACTGCATGAGATGGGCGTTACTGCATTACCGGGAGATGCTGCGTTCTATCCAAGGGATAATAAATACAGCGTGCCGGCTTATGATAGACTTTGTAAGGAGTTCGGTGTTGTAGGGAAGGATTTCAGGTGTACCGCGGGTGCTAACAATGGTTTGGGGCACATTTGGGCTTATTGGGGGATTGGTGGGCACGAGCTAAGCAACAGGGAAGTTCATGCGCTGCAGTTGCGATGGAACACGGGATATCATAAGGAAACTCACGACAGTAGCACCTTCTTTGAACCAAACGCTAAGACCACTAAGGAAGTCAGAGACGGACCTCTGTTCAAAGACGAGGGCGGTAAGTATGCAGGGGCTAACCCGCTGATTATTAAGATTACCAACGACGAGCAAACGAAGCAATACTTTAATTTCATACCCCCAGAAGGTAAAGGGTTAACCAAAGCCGGCCTTGCCCGTTTGAACCGCAGCATAGAAGCTTACGTGTATTCTATCCTTGGAGCCCAAGTAAATACCCAATCCAGCATAATCGGAAATACCGGCGCCGCAGAAGAGACGCGAGCCGAAGCCTTGATCTTATTCGAAAGTTCGATCTTGGAGGGCGACATTAGCAAGGGCGTACAGCGTTACCAACTAGCTATACAAAATTCTAAGGCAAGGTTGGACTATGCAGTAGCCCCGGGTTGTTGGTTAATGCCTAGTAATTTATCTATAAATACTGGCTCTGTAGTA
Source organism: Actinia tenebrosa (assembly GCF_029948245.1). NCBI lineage: Eukaryota > Metazoa > Cnidaria > Anthozoa > Actiniaria > Actiniidae > Actinia > Actinia tenebrosa. The sequence goes on along the minus strand of NW_028292573.1, from coordinate 8,005,114 downwards.
GGATACAACAACAAACTTCAACGAGCTACTAAGGATATGAAGTTTGGGGTGAATGACGTGAACTCTGACACTCTTAGGAACATTCCTCACTTCGTAGAGAAGCCAAAAAAGTCACACGAAACGAAGCTACCCGTAGTTAAGAAACCATCAAAGAAGGTCCTGCCTGCGATACCTGAGGAATATGACCATAACTTACTAAAGGCCGGCTTAGCAGCTGCAAGCATTGGTCTGAGCTATTATATATGGCGATGAACAACCCCTACGTAGCTGGAGTAGATTGTGTCTATACGACTTACACAGGCGAGAAAAAATACAACCAGGCATCTTGGGTTGATGTCACGGGCATGTCTGTAGACTTGAACTACTCAGGAAAGAAGCTGATAATATGCAGTATTTGCATTGGTACGAGTAGTCACGCCAACGTGGGCTTTAGGTTCCTGGATGAGAATGGCGTACTGCAGCCTATGAGAAATAAGACAAACAACAGGGAGCCTGCGCATTTCTCCGTAGAGCCGCCAACGAATAGCGCTGAGAATCTTACGACTTGGACTCTTCATATGGTTGCTGATTGCCATGGGAAGGTAAAGTTGCAAATGAGAGTAGATGACACCGGGAGCGTTTGCATAAATAGTATAGAAAATCAGAGAGATACGGCTTATAATCACAAGACCATTAGCACTCTTACGGTGCTTAGTCTCTAGAAGCAAATTTATTTGCTGAAATATATGAGCCCGCACGTAAAGGAAGAAGACTTCCATTATTACTTAGGGGAGATTTACTACCAGGGGGATGAGTGGCACGATACCGGAATTTGGGTAAAGGTTGGGGGTTTAGGATTGGTTATGTGTACCCTTAACATTAACCTACGGAATAGCTGTAATCTTGGGTTTAGGATTGTAGATGAGGCCAACGCCCCACTTTTATCATATAGGAAAAAGGTAAATAGCAGGCACCCATCACACTTCACGTATGAGGCTTCGACATCGAGTGCGGAAAACCAGTCGCCGGTGACTTTTCATATGATAGTCAATTGTCAATATGCGAAGCTTCAACTTCGTCCCGGCGACGTCATCCCAGGCACCAGCTATAAAGGCTTTGTCGTATTTAATGCCACGACGTCAAAGGGCAGCGTGGTGGATGCTACCTGGAATCATAAGACCATTAGCACCATGACTGCCATACCCTTGATACCAAATTATCAAGGCGGTGCGAATACTATCTTTACTTATCCCCAGTCGAGGACGCCTCGGGCGCCTGACGACGATAAGCCACCAGTAATACACAAGGATAAGATCAACCCTTCATCTTCTTCAGGAGTACCACCCCAATAGCTACGACTAATATCCAAATGTTATTCCCCACGAACTTTAACAGTTCGCCGCCGGCCCTAAGTGCCAGGCCAAGAACACTACCCAGCAGCCCAGGAAGACCGGCTGCCATCTTTTTTCCCAAGTCCGTTAGTCCCTTACCTAACTTGCTTACGCCCGCGCCTGTAGCCTTAAGCGCGGATAGGATAACTCCTACTACGGTGCTAATAGCAACCGCAAACGCCAGCGGAACGCCATACTTCAAAAGGGCTCTTTTTACCTTTTCCTTGGTGGTAAGCCCCAGCTCCTTTTCCAGGTTTTCCTTTTGCGCCCGTAATTCCGCAAGGCGCACCTCTAGATCTTCTGTTTCCCTTTGGGCAGCCTCCCTTTCCTCTTCGGTACGAGTTTGGTCCGCAACTACTTCTTGCTGCCGCTCTATTTGCTCCTCCAGGTCTTCGATGGCCTGATCTCTTTGCCGGATTTGTTCCTCCTTAGTATTGATTTCAGCCATTAACCGCCGCCTTTCCACCAAAGAGCCAGCTATGGTGGTTTGTAGGTTTTCGGTATCGCCTCTAATTAAGTCTAACTCTTGCAGGGCGAGGTTAAGAGCCCTTTGAGCCTGATTTCTTTCACGTCGAATTCGGGTTCTTTGGTCTACCAACTCAGCTATTTCTTGATTTTTAAATTCGACCTCCCTCCTATGCGCGTCGGCAAGCCGTTGGTTTTGCTTCATGTATTCCTCCTCCCTTTCTTCCAACGTTTCCCGCAGCGCTTCCGCTGAGGCGCCTGAGCCTTTGGCCTCCTCCAGGTCCCTTTGTGCTTTATCCCTTTCGCGCAAAGCTTTATCCAACTGGTTCCTCATTTCTACCATTCTTTCGTTACCGAACTTTTTTTCAGCATCGACAATTAGCTGAGTTAGCTTTGCGTATTCTTCCTCCCTTTCTTTTAACGTTTTTTGCAGTTCGATAGCGCGTTTTTCTAGCGCAATCCTTTCGTTCAATGCTTCCAAGCCTTCTAACATGCTTCTAGTGGCACGCTGGAAGCCTTTTAATCTTGAGACGTCACCCCTAACGTCACCATTCTCATCAAAGAGGGGTTGTGGTTTCGTCCAGCGGTCTTTGTCAGGAAATCTTAGGTCTTGGACGCTTATGAGGACTTTGTTTTCGCGTTCTGTGAGCCTTACGTCGTCAACGTCAAAGTGGGAATAGCGCTGCGTTAGCTCTTGCGTCGCCCACTCTATGGTTTCCCGTGCGGCTGCTTCCGGCTCGCCCATGTTTTGAAGCTCTATGTGCTCACGCGGAAACGTGTACTCGCGTGCTTTGGGATGTCTTAGGGCCTTTGCAATTCTATTCCTTAGGGAATCGTCGACTTGTTGGGTGGGAAGCAGCGGTTCTTCGTCACCGTCGTTAATGTCAGCCTGACCTTCCTCAGTGGTGGGGTCAAAGTCTGGATCCGTTCCTTCTACTTCCATTATATATGATAAGCTCAAAGTTAAACCCCAACGTATTACCTAAGCAGGTTGGCGGACTGAAAGCAGAACGCACCTTTCACCGGGTTACATTCACGCCTTCTAGCGCAAAGCCGGGGGAGACGCTGTACGTAGGCGTGCCCCGCCTAACGGATAACCTAGTATTGGTTCCTGGTACCTTGGCTTTAAGGTTTGACCTAGCAATACAACCAAGCACCAAGGACAAGCGCTATACCGTCAATAATGTGGGTAGGAACCTCGTCTCTAAGATGAGAATCAAGTTCGCAGGGGAATCCCTCTTGGATTTGAATAGGTACGATTTGTACACCACGTATAAGGATCTGTGGCTAACAGCCTTCGACCGTGCACAAAAGATAGAGCAGGGAATTGGAAGCGTTATCCTTCGTAAGCTTCGCAGCGATACTAACCCCGCGCCTACGGACTCCAGCGGAGCAACCGCAGTAGCAGACGCAACGAGGGTAAAGACCGCCTATGGTAGCAAGTACGTTATCCCTTTGGATTTCGAAGTGATTACGAGTCATGGCGTGTACTACCCCAGGCAGTTATCCGAGTTACAGTTTGAAGTAACCTTGGCGGACACTACGAATGTCATAGGAGGCATGGACAGCGCAATCAGTGGAGCCGTGGATCCCTATTCTATCACCAACTTAGAGCTGCAGTATGAGACCGTGTACAGCGAAGAGCTGGCCCGTAGCGCTGGCATGGAATACAGTGCAGGGAAGGCATTCCTTTACGACCACGTAGTGATGTACAAGACATTTAGCTTCTTGGATAAGACGGATGAGGTTATCAACCAAAGTATTAACCTCCCCCGAAGAAGTCTCACGGGGCTGATGTTGGTGTTTGCCAAACCCTACGAAGCCGGTAAGCGCGACTCCGAAGCCTTTCATAACCCCAACATTACTAACGTAGGAGTAAGCGTTAACGGCGTTCCAAACAAGGTCTACTCGCAGGGAATAAAGCCCGCAGACGTGTACAGAGAGGCCAAGCGCAAGTTTGGTGACCAAATTAGCCCCGAGGAATTCTTTAAGGATAAGTATGCGCTGTGGATTGATATGCGCACCATTAACGACGAAGACCTGCATGGTCAGGGTTTACGTCTAGTAAATACGCAGGATGGCATAACATTGGAGATCAAGCGCACCAAAAACGCCAGTGCCGGCGACGGTGATAAGATAAACTGCTACGTCTTCGTGGTGTCTGACGCGCAGTTAAGCGTAGAAATGAATCAGCTAAAGAGCGTTGCCTATTAAAATATTCCTTACGTATAATATGCTTCGCGTATTTCAAAACAACGAAACCAAACTGCAATGCATAGTGCAAGGCGACAAGCCTTACTTTAAAGCAAAGGAGGTGGCGTCTGCGTTAGGATACGAAAACACCAAAAAAGCTATTAGTGACCACGTCTCTGAAAAACATAAGAAAAGGCTGAGTGAGTTAAGGGTAACGAATCGCATCCCTTCTACTATTCACCCACATTCCGTGTTCATATCCGAACCTGGGTTTTATCAATTAATATGTAGTTCAAAGATGCCAAAGGCAGAAGCATTTCAGGATTGGGTATTCGAAGAGGTCCTACCCGCGCTGCGTAAGGACGGTCGATATGCAATAGAAAAGCGGTTTGACGGTCCAAACAAGTTGGTATTCAAAATAGAAAATGAGTTTGACCTGCATAAAAAGGTAGTGGACTACATCCGCAGGTTTTACCCCCAAATGCGTGTGACCCCTGGTCTAGGCGAACTGCAGGATTCGGACGGCAAACGTATAAAGTGTTGGCAGAAAGGATATCAACGCGGTCAGCCCGACCTGCTCATCTTGAATGCGCACACCCATTACCGTGGATTCTGCATCGAGCTGAAGACTCCAAAAGGCAACGGGGTATTATCCGAGGATCAGCGACTACTCTTACAGAGGTATGAAGAAAACGGTTATAAGGTAATGATTAGCAGCGACTACGACGTCATTTGCAGGGAGATCACGGAGTATGCAGAGCGCCTACGAATTCCTTGCAGGTGGTGCTGTAAGGCCTTCAAGACCTCGGAGACCTTGGCAACGCACTTAAAGATATTCCATAGGTATAATGAGCCTGCGGCAAATACATTGGCGAGATCTAATAGAAGGTATTGCGTATGAAATAAAAAGTTATGTCGTCTTCGAGGATATCAACCGCTTGCGGCTGGTCCTCAAAGACAGTGACGGCATAGAGTATTCCCTGTGGGCGCCTGATAGGGTCAGGTACGTCATACAGGGCGAGGAATTCACCCATCTGCGCTCGCATGGTAAGAAGAATGGGAGGTGGGAGTTCGACATTGAAAGGAGGGTCACTCCATCTCCTCTTTGTAGTTAAGCGCGTCTGCTAAAGTCCGCTGCGCTTTAGGATCCGCGGAGCACCAATGCCCCACAAAGGATCCTTCGGGGAATACCTTGCCACAATGAAGGCAGGTGTATTTTTTCTCCTCACGAATTGCGGGGGTTTCAGGGATTATGCAGTCGCTTGGTAGTTCGCATGTAATACAGTCCATATATTGAATGCGGCTGCGTAGGCTAGCATATACCTTTAAAAGGGGTCCTTATTTTTATTGTTGTTTTGTTAAATGTTGATCCCTAACAAACAACACGAAAAATAAGATCAGGATTTGAGACTCTTTGCACAAACCCTGCTTTACTATTAAAGGCCCCCAGAAACTATTTCAAAGAGTGTTTCAGAATGTTGACAATAAGGTTAAATCTTTGTTAAGACACCCCGGAAACTATTTCAAAAGTGTCTCAGAATGTTGACAATAAGGTTAAATCTTTGTTAAGGATGCCTGGAAACTATTTCAAAAGTGTCTCAGAATGTTGACAATAAGGTTAAATCTTTGTTAAGACAGTTGAAGATATGTTCCTCTTCTCTAACACAACCACAACGATCGCACTCCTGCCTCCAATACTCCCTTTTAGTCCACGGAACGCCTTCGGCGTGTTCAAAAGAGGGGAAAGTACGGACTATCTTCTTATGGTAATCTATGCGATTCCTTAAAGTGCTACTACGACGAAAATCGCTCAAACTTGGATTCAGCTGAAACTTCCTAAAAATACTCTTTAAAGGTCCAATAATCACTGTATGAAGTGTTTTCTCGATATTCAGGACGAAAGTATGATATTTTTACGATTATTTTTTGGAGTCTGTGACGTCATACACTCAACATCGAACATCGCTCCATACATTTCTTTGTATATAAATCCTTAATTTATTTTATTCCTATGAAGTCCAAAGGGTGGCTAATGTGCTTATTTCACATTACTTGTGACTATGATTTATATTTTGGGGTGTTTGGGTATTTCTTTCTCCCTTTACTACTGATATTTTGATCATAAACTACAAAGAAATGTATGGAGCGATGTTCGATGTTGAGTTTATGACGTCACAGACTCCAAAAAATAATCGTAAAAATATCATACTTTCGTCATGAATATCGAGAAAACACTTCATACAGTGATTATTGGACCTTTAAAGAGTATTCTTAGGAAGTTTCAGCTGAATCCAAATTTGAGCGATTTTCGTCGTAGTAGCACTTTAAGTAATCCTCTTTATGCGGGCAGCGACACATCAAATCCGCACATTGGTAGCAATCCACGCCTTCCAAGTCGTAAGCGCGGGAGAGAAACCTATAATTCACTTCATGCGTTCTCCGGTGCGTCTGTAAACGTTGACGACTACTAAGTATCTTATTACAGAAACTACACTGTCTGGTTCGATTACAGACGCCCCTTTTCAGATGCTGCTGCATTTCGAAGGGGTTGTGGAATTCCTTATTACAGTCCTTACAAAGCCCACAAATGCGTTTATCCTGATGTTGTTGCATCTTTTGAACGGTGCTGAATTCCTACCGCAATCCTTACAAACCTTACTAATTGGCTTCTTCGTGCAAACTCCATGCCGAACATGGTATTGCAGTCTTTGTTTGGTGCTGAACACCTTTTTACACATCAAACAGTCCATATATACTTAACAGTATCTTAGCCTCCATTTAACATCCTTAACAAAGATTTAACCTTATTGTCAACATTCTGAGACACTTTTTAAATAGTTTCCACATATACTTAACAAAGATTTAACCTTATTGTCAACATTCTGAGGCATTTTTTGGAATAGCTTATGGGCGACTTAACAAAGATTTAACCTTATTGTTAACATTCTAAGACACTTTTTAAATAGTTTCCAGGCATCCTTAACAAAGATTTAACCTTATTGTTAACATTCTACGGGGGATATCGCATGAAGTCCTTAACGGACTCCTTAGCCCACGTTGCCATCGTTATCAGCGCGCCAAACCGTTCTGCACGCTTCAGACCGCACATTTAATCGTACAACTCCTGCACGCGCTCTTTTAACCGGTCTATCTCCTCCCTTTGCATTTCTATGGTGTCTCTTTTATCTTTTGCGTCGGCGACAATTCTTTGCACTGCTTCCACTGGCTCCATATATATCAGGGAACAAGTTCCCTTCGAAAGAAGGGATATAAATGAACCCAGATCACATGCCTTGTAACGCTCTGATAGTAGGACCCACCGGCTGCGGAAAGACCCAGTTCGTCGTGGAGCAGCTATTAGGACCCTTTAGATACCGCTTCGACTACATAGTGCTGCTTTGCCCCACCTACGTGAATAACCGCACCTGGACGGGCATAGGAGTGAAAGACGACGACTTCTTCGTAGATATCTTAGACCCTAACGAGTTATCCAGCCATCTTAAGTTTTGGCACAAACAATTCCCCAAGAATACGCAAACCTTGCTCATACTGGATGACATCGCCTGCGGGGACGACGTAAAAAGACGCACGTCAGAGTTGGTGAAGCTCGCCTTTAGCGGCAGACACGACAATATCAGCGTTTGGTTGCTCTCGCAGCAGCTTACCAGCGTCTCTAAGCCTTTTAGGGAAAACATAGGATCGCTTGTCGTATTTTATACTCCGAGCAAGTCTGACCTGGAAACCATCTTAAGCGACTACGGCGGTGAGATATCCAAGGAACAGTTACACGAATACATGCGACATTTAAAAACGCACCAACATTCCAAGATGATCTTCTCTTTGAGGTTTCCGTATTCCATAAAGATATATGGACATTGAGCAGCTCTTAGATGAAGTCCCCACACAGTTAGACGAAAGTAACCTTAAGGAACAACTTAACATCCTTGTGTCTTCGGGGAAGTGTAAAGAAATGATAGGTAAGGAACTTACCCATGAGCAAGTTAACAAGTTGCCAGAAGAGGAAGTTAAAAAGTTCCATAAGAGGTACGAGGCCGCACTTGCAAGTAAGACCACGGACGCCGTAGCAGACTCCGCTATCCGACTTGCAACTAAATTGCTTGGACTTGCGCTGCCCATAGACGACGTGGAGCAACTACGGAAGGACATAAGCGAGGACTATGTCATCGCCCAAGAACTTAAGATAACCTGTGGGTGGTTGTCTTTGAAGTGTGGTAAGTTAATGGCAGTCGCCTCTGCGGCACTTCACGTAGCTCAGCACGTCGACTTGAAGGAGGTACTGGTGTCTTGGAAGGACTTCAAGAAGGACAGGGACGTTGAAAAGGTCTTCCAGGCGGCACTTGCTGAGGTACCTGATCAAGTCGCCTCAAGTACTTAGTTAAGTCATCCCTAAGTACTTAGTCAGGTCATTCGTAAGTACTTAGTCAAGTCACCATAAGTACTTAGTCAAGTCATTCGTAAGTACTTAGTCAGGTCATTATTAAGTCGTTCTCAAGTCGTAACCAAGTTACTTGTCAAGTCCTTCAAGTCCCTTAATATAAGATGAGTGGCACCGAAGAACAACCAGAAAAGGCTCCCGTAGAAGATACCAAGATTACCAAGGCTAAATCTCCAGGCAGAGTTGCCGCGGGGAAGAAGCTCGCGGAGATGAACAGGAAGAACAAGGCAAAAAAAGAAGAAAAGGTGGAAGAGAAAGAAGAGGAATCCTTTATTAATCCTGGGTACGTCATTGGCGCGTTAGGAGTTGCTATAGCAGCAGGCAGCCTTTACTTACAATGGCGGGCAACGAAAAAGGTAGGACCACCAACATATCACGCGCCCGTGCACGCACCTGTGGAACCGGCTGTTAGAAAAAGTAAGATCCCTGAAATGGAGTAATAACCTTCTCGCTTTGTAATATAATGTCAACCGCGTTATTGAAAACTGTTGAAGAAGCAGCTATTATTACTTCCATCGTTGCGGGTATTGGTTGGGTAGGTAAGAAAGTGCTCAAAGAAGACTTTACTGAAGACCCAAGCAAGAGCTTCGCTAATTTTGCTAAGATGACCGCTGCCGTAGGCGGGGCTATCATGGTAAAGGATTACCTACGGAAGGAAAAGTACCTCCCTACGGTGTAATATATATGGCTAGCGTGGTCGCAGGTGGAGTTATTGCAGCTTTAGCATTCACTGGAGCTAATTATGGCGGTCAATATTTGGATAGATTAGTTAGAGGTGATCGCAGCGGAGATTTAGCCGCCGAAAGGAAGAGACACGACTTAGCGCTGGAGAAATATCAGCGAGACGTGGCGGCTTGGAATGAAAAAAGACAAGCTCACAGGGATTGGTTGGACAAGAACTACCAAGACAAGATGCAGGCGGATAAGAACTTCAAAAACACAGACTACGCCTTCAAACTTTATGCGCAAGCACACCCCGCGGCATCGACGGGGTTGAAAAGGCCTCAGTTCAAGAATTACTACCAGCCATCTAAGAAACAAAAAGACAATGAATTGGTCTTTGTAGGAGTCGCAGGACTGGCAGGGGGCGTAGCTTTGGCGTATCTGCTCTAACGAAGGAAACTGTGTTTCCTGAAATATATGATCGTCTTTTTGGAAAGCGACAAGAATGACTTTACCACTTACTTGAATCCCCCCATTAAAGCCCATAAGGTTCGGTTGGTTAGTTGCTCTTTGTACAATTCTTGGCATAACCTGATTAGGGGCATAGTCACTGAGCATACAGGAGGATCTAACTATCAAGCCGTATTGCTGCCCGATGGACATTACACACCAATCACACTGGCCAAGGAATTAGCAAAACACGGTTATACTCTCACCACGGGGTTGCCGCACGAAATGACCCTCAAACACAATATGCCAAACTATTCAATGACTTTTGGAAAGCTTGACCCATTGGGATCTTTATTATGTGCCTCAGGCAAGACGATTACCAACACAGCCATACCTGTGAAATGGAAAGTCGCATCCTCTTACGAAGTCTATTGCGACTTGGTCCATAGTTACAACAATGGAGAAAAGTCTTCTCTTATGTCCAAGTTTCTGCCCAAAGGTAATCCATTTGACCCAGTAGAATACACTCCCATTTCTTTGAGCTATGACTTGTCTAATTTGGTAGAAAGCGTAAACATCACCATTAAAGTGGACGGAAAGACGGTGGATTTCAACGGACGCAAGATCAATCTTGTTTTGGAATTCATATAATGGGCCGCGTAGAGGACAAACTCAAAAGGATTTACTATGGGCCTGAAGGCTATTGGAAAGGAGCGTCGGCCATCAAGAAACTCGCGACCGCGGCCAGGGTATCAGAAGAAACGGCTAAGAACTGGCTAAGAAAACAAACCCTCTGGCAGGTTTATCTTCCCGTGCCCAAGTACATTCCCAGGCCCAGCTTTACCGTAAATACCCCCAATGAAGTTCATCAGGCAGATTTGCTTTTCTTACCACACGACAAGGTAAGAAGAAAGACCTATAGATACGCTTTGACCGTAGTCGATATCGCAAGCAGATATAAGGACGCCGAACCCATAACCAGCAAGGATTCTGGAGAAGTCGCAGAAGCCCTAGGTAGGATTTATAAGCGCGTCTTGAAATGGCCTAAGCTGCTGCAAGTGGATGCGGGGACAGAGTTCATGGGCGTGGTTACTAAGACCCTGAAAGACCATGACACTAAGATTAGGAGAGCCGAAGCTGAGTACCACAGGGGTCAGAGCATTGTCGAAAGATTCAATAAGACCCTGGCTGAGCGTCTCTTTGGATACCAGTATTGGAAAGAGCTGGAAGATCCCTCCAAACGCAACAGGGAATGGACTCAGAGGCTCCCCCAGGTCGTCGCGGCTTTGAACAACGAGGCGGCCAGGGCTACGGGAATGAAACCCAAGGATGCCATAAAAAAGAAACACGTGGAGCACAAATCCTACGTCAGAAGTTCGAGGGCGGTCTTCCCCCAGGAAAAGAGATTAGGTGATGTCACGGTTCGATATCTCTATGAGCCGGGTGAATTAGAAGGAGGATCCAAAAGAGCTACGGATCCTAATTGGTCTTTGGAAACTTACCAGATCCGAAGTGCGCTAGCTAAGAAGGGTCAGCCCATCTTGTATTATCTTCATGATGGTCCCACTCGTGGGTTCGTCAAAGAAGAACTGCTTATCGTGTGATGTCCGAATGCTATCGTATGAATACCATCATCACACATCCATCTCTTACCATCAAATGCTGACAGTGACACCTTCTCCTGCGTAACGTTGTGTGTTTGATGTCCGTAGCTGCGCAGGCTGTTCATTTTATGTCGCTGTTCCTTACGCGTACGCAGGACCTTTAAGTAGGAATCGTGGGTTATGTCCTTCTTAACCACGTATTTTTTTACGCCTTTAGCTTTCTTTTCTACACCATCCATTTTGAGAACGCTGTACATCTTGGGTTTCAGGCCCACGTATTCGACGATGGGTTTTCCTTTCATCTCATCCTTCATTTTCCCGATTACTTTCTTGTTTTTAGGGGAGTAAAGAAAGTGGTCGCGTGGGTAATCGCTGGTGTCGTATTCATCGATGTCGGGAACACAGTCTTCGCAAATGTCTTCCGTCTGCACCTCTAGTATCAAGGAATCGGTGTCGGTGTATAAGAGGCGGCACTTATCACCGTATTTCGGTTTTAGCTTGTCGTAGTAAAACTCATACATGAGCAGCTTTGATAGGTCTAACACTGTAAACCCCGTGTATACGGGTTTATTCAGGAATAGGTTCGCTTTCTTCATGTGAATCACGTAGAAGTTTAACATTTCTACGTATCTAACGAATCCAGGCTGTGACACGTATGCTTCTGCTTCCTCTCTGGTGCTGGCTATCTTTATGCTTACGCGCTTGCGGATGTTCTCCATTGTCTTACCAAATACGCTATTGTTCATTAGTTTAAACAGGTTCTTTTCGAAGTCATTCTTTGCCTGCGTACGCTTTTGTGTGTTAAAGTCAATGTAGGAGCGCATCCATGGTTCCTGCGTGAACTTCAAAACGCGGTGGATCTTCTTCACGCGTAAGCCGTGGCGCACATAGAACTGCAGGTTGCGGTAATGCACCGCGTACTTCTTCTTGTCCATTAGGTTCATCGTTAGCTTCCTGTACGGTTTGTAGCCAGGGCACATTTCCCTCTGCAGCGGACTCAGCTGCTTAAATGGTATTTCTATTGCTTCTGGTGCTAACGGGAACTCATCGTGCGCGTCGTGCAAGTGCTCTGGGTATTCCAAATCAACCTCCAGCACGTAACCTTTGTCGTCTTCTTTACCTACGTTTAGGTAAAACTCTATGGGCTTTATGTTGTCCCATTCGAAGTCGCGTACAGGTAAGTACTGCGACATTGCCCAACCGTAGAGGTTGTTTGCGTCTAAGTAGAAGATGTATGTGGTTGGCTTCTCCGGGTCGTAATCCACCGTGGGATTGTTCGCTTTTGCGTATCGTCTGCTGGGTCCGCAAACACCGCCGCGGATACCGTCTTCCATAAAGCGGTACATGTCGTATTCCGTTAGGAGATCCAGTTGCGCGTTTGTCTTCTTTAGCAGCGCACTCCAACTAAGCCCAGGAGCCGTGTAGAAGTTCGCTGGATCCAACCCGTAGTATTCCATTGCCATCTTTCGAAAGCTTTGGAAAACATCTGCGAGCAGCACTACGTCTGAACGTAGGTAGATGTCGTGGTATTCTCCCATATTCTCACAGGAGTACTTTTCCCACACATCTAACGCATGCTGGTACTCCTCGTCCTTTATACCGGACTCGTTTAGGGTGCTGTAGAATCTCTCTTTGGGTGGTAGGGGTTCTTCGAATCGCTCCCAGGAGTCCATGTATTCGTATGGGTACACTCCTTTCCTTTCCGCGCCGTATTGGCTGGAAATGGGGAACTCCGTGTTGTATTTAACCAAGTTTGCTAAGGAGTCCGCCATGAACTGCTGCGAGTCTAAGAACTTCAGCTTGCCCACAGTTACGGACATGTACCTTTCTTTGTTGTTGGGTATGCACTTTACTTCGGAGCCGTCTGTTCCTTGTAAGAGTAAGTGACTGTCGTAACCCCTTAAATTGTGAAAGAATACAGGTATTTCCATTTCTGGATCTACTTTGAAGTTTATATTGCATTTCCAATGAGCCGCACCTCTGTATTTACCCGTGATGTGGCAGTGATCTCTAACCTTATCCACATAGAAATCCTCAACGAATGCTTTATGACAATGAATGCAGTGGGTGGAAGGCTTGTTGGGCTTTCCCCCCTTCCTTGCATACCTGCCACATTTAAAATGAGCTTCTCCTAGATACTTTCCATCTTCGTCCCACGCTTTCTTGGCCCGTCTTCCAAACTGGAGAAGCGTATGTTGGCAAATGTGGCATTTCTTTGCCTTGGTAAAAGCCTCCTGGTTCTCTTTGGTAAATACCATCTTCTTTGGGCGTCTTAATTGTTCTCTTATCTCTTCCTCCTCTTCTCGCAATGCTTCTAGAAACTTATTAGCTGCGTTCTTACCTCGGTAAATCACAGGAGGGTTGGCCTTACCATCTGATCTGACTACTATGTAACCAAAGGAGCAGATCTCGTGTAATCCCACCTTATTCGTGACACCACTTTTCTGCTCTTCCTTAGTTATCAACGCTTCAAAGTCTGCATATATCACGTAAGGCACCTGCATCTGCTTTTGATGGTCTGAGTACGATAGGTTCTTATCTGTGGGCATCTGGATCCGTTGCGCCACTTCTTCGACTCCGCGACATATTTCGTCGTGATCCTTTAGAGCTTTAACGCTGGTAAAGGATAACAAACAACAGTCGCAGAAGTATTTCTTGCCTTTGTGTTTGGTGTGTCTGTAAAATAGTCTGCTAACATGTTTGACCCACGAATAATGTCCGCCGTGGTAGAAGAGGTGTATTCGTTCTCCTTTACTCTTTGACAGCACTAGTGGCACTATCGTTTGGTCTCTGACTCCGTAAACGTTAATGGCTAGGTCATTTTCCTGCTCGAATATCGGTATGTCTATCAACTGCATTGGGAACTCTACGCCATCCCACTCCAAATCATCTGTTGGGTACTTGCTTGGTCTACGTGGATCCTTATCTACTGGATACAGTGCGGATCGTATTGCCCACATAAAGCATCTGTTGTCATCATTTTTTACGTTGACTATGGCTTTCTTCCTTCCTACCCACGTTGGTAGGGGGACGTAACTTCCTCCTCGTATTGGCACGTACCTTGCCATGCTAACCTCCATACCTTCTACCTCCTCCACTGTCCAACCTGATCCTTCTTTCGTGTAGTTAGACAGCGACTCCATTATTGCTTCTAAGGCTTCGCTGAGTGACCTATCCAGATTCGTGGACTCTAATATAACCAGTGACTTTGATCGCAGCATTGCTGTTGTCGTTACCTCATCTTTTGACAAACTTACTTCTACCATTATACTCGCTTTTAGGGCTCCTAATTCCTCTATACCTTTTCGAAGCGTTCTCTTGACCTTCCTTTCTGACTGACGCCAAAACTGTCTAACGTCAATCTCACCGTTACCGGGTATTGACACCGTTTCGAAATTGCTTTGGGATTCCATCTATATAATAGGAAATATCTTATACCTAATTCCAGACCCTTTTCAGATCGTCGTAGTCATACTCACAATCCTGACAATGCCAAAACAATTTAACCTTAGTCTCAAACTTCTTACCACATCCACAATCATAGCTGCTCATACATTTCGTCTTCATCTTCAAATGTTTCTTCAAGTCCACTTCTTTCTTAAAAGTCCTCTTACAATCTTCGCACTCCATATATAGACTAACATATTTAACTACATAGACACGGGATGCGGGTAATCGCGGTACGAATCGAGGAATTCACTTTAGACGGGTAATCCTCCGGTGGTCGTTGCGCTGGAACCCCCATCCCCTATACTACCGATGTGAAGCGCGGGGAAACCGATAGATGTACCCAACTAGCCATGGCAAATGTCGAACCAACCATGAACTAAGTTCAGTCGAAGCTATTAATTTCTAAATAGGCTCATGGTTAGCGAATGATGTTTGTCGCAAGTAAGTTCAACTCTATTGAATAGGTTTGAGTCCAGCACAAATTCGACAAGCCAAGTCGAATGTTTCGACTATGGAGCGACATACAGGGGCGGATCCAGGGGTAGTAAAATTGGGTGATTATAGTCACCCCCCTTTCGCTCACATTTCTCAGTATTATCCTTAGTAAGTCATCCCCTCTTTTCCGCAAGTTCTTGGTAAAACCTTTGTAATAGTCCCCCACCCCCCTCCTAAAATTCCTGGATCCGCTCCTGTCAATATGTAAAATAATGAATGAATCATGGAAATCGTAGGAGTTTTACCAACGTCGTGAAAACAACCACTCCCTCTCCTCCCAAACAATCATTCTCATCCCCTCCATGGGAGAAGTATGGATATTTTCTGGTACTACACAATATACCCTCATTAGACCCTCCCCACCCCTTGGAAATTCCAATCCCCCTCCATGGGGAAGGTATGGATATTTTCTGGTACTACACAATATACCCTCCTCAGACCCTCCCCACCCTTGGAAATTCCAATCCCCCTCCACGGGTGAAGACTATTTAATGGACACTAATGGACCAACCATATGAACCAACAACACAAACCAAACCACCCACCCAACCATCCTACCAACCCACTAATCCAGCCACTAATCCAACCCAACCACCAACCATCCAACCGACCCAACCAACCCACCCACCCACCCACCACACAAAAATAAATGCGCACTACGTCGCTTTGTTCAAGGAAACTGTGTTTGAATTGAAACAGGTGATGAAAAACTCATTCTATGAAGTTACGAAATTAAAGTTACTTAGAATGGCGCTTTTTCGCCAATTTAATTTTTTAAGTTTTCTTAGTTGAAAAATCATAGACTGAATTGTCGGGCGTGTAAGTGCAACAAAGAAAGTCGTTAGTATATCACAGTTGCTGCAGCTTTTGCTGATCCGTAGTAAATGCTACTGTTTGGCTGTAGCTATTATTAATAAACAAGACTAAAACAAAGAGAAAATAGGAATGGGAAAGGAAAAGATGGGAGAGGAGAGGAGGAGTGGAGACTAGAAGAGAAGAGAACAGAACAGAAGGGAAGGGAAGAGAAGAAAAGAGAAGAGAAGAGAGAAGAAGAGAAGAGAAGAGAAGAGAAGAGAAGAGAAGAGAAGAGAAGAGAAGAGAAGAGAAGAGAAGAGAAGAGAAGAGAAGAGAAGAGAAGAGAAGAGAAGAGAAGAGAAGAGAGAAGAGCAGAGCAGAGCAGAGCAGAGCAGAGCAGAGCAGAGCAGAGCAGAGCAGAGCAGAGCAGAAATAAAGGAGAAGTAAAGATAAATGAATAGACAAGAGAAGGGAAGGAGGGTGAAGAGAAGTGGAATGAAAACAAGACTTGAAAATAAGCAGGCTAGCAAAGAAAATAAAATAAAATACAACTGAGAAAGAATGAGAAAGAAAAAAGGAAGAGAAAAGAAAAAAGTGAATGAAAGAGGAATAAGAGAAACTTTGTATGTTAAATATCAAGATACCTTTGATAGTTTAAATGAATAAACTGTAAAATATTGGTGTTTTAAATATCTTCATTAACATACTTTGTTGTACAAGTTTGTTAAGTCTTAGAATGCATGCAATATATCCGTGAAACAAAACCAAACGTGTTGTCTAATTGCAGCTATTTTGTACAAAAGTGGATATTAACAGAGCAGAACATTGGGAGCAAAAAGGAAATACCTCAATGCGTCTTTATTTGGTTTATGAGTGAATTCTAAGTTATTTTACAACTAAATAATTGTTAACTAAATATTTTTAAGCACTACATAGTAAATGTTTCACAGATATATGGTGTGACTCTTCAAGTAACCTAAAGTAGGGTAACAAAGTTGCTGGTATTATAAAGTATTCCTTTCCAGGAAATGAAATAAAGAGGTTCAAAATATTACAATCTACAGTCAACTGTAGCCTCGTAGGCACTCCAATGTTACAGACACCTAACTATTGGGGACAGAAGCAAATATTCCCTGGTGGATAATACTGACAAAGAAATGCCTGTAAATAACTTGCGATATTGCGGAGGCTTGTTACTACAGGCACCACCGAGAATATCCACTGTAACTGGGTATTGAAATATATATACACTCAACATACATATCAAGTTAGTGACTTGAACCATTTTGTCCCAGTGCATCATGGGATACACTGGGTTGAGGTGTAACCATGTTTTACAGAACTGGATGTTGTAGCTTTTATACATGCTTAAATTAATTTTCCTGCCTTGATTTTGCTTTTAGCTTTAAATTTGATCTTTAACCAAGAAAAAGCATGGTAAAAGCATGTTACTGCTATTTTCATAAACATGCAAACTTGCTAGTGGGGAGCTGCTCACTAAAATTTGGTTTTCTGCTGCTGTCAATCAAAAGTAATCAGTCTGTACCTATTATATTTTGGACTGATGGCAATGAAAAGCCCCCAAAAATCATTGGCAGTAAAATCATTAGAAACCATGCATAGTTAAATACACATATAAACCAATTATCACCAAACTACCTTCTCTCTATGTTGCAAATAAATTTCTCTAATGCATACTTCTATGTCGATGTTAAATAAGAAATACATTGTCATCTGCAGCATATATCTGGTTAGCTTCTTGCATGATTTGAATGGCTGCGTCAAATTCCAGCTCGTCATACTTAGCGTCAGTATTGTCTTTGTTTATTGACTCCCTCAGTTGAGCAAGAGGCAGGGATTGAGCATGAGCAGCGGAGAAGGCATTTACCAAGGAGGTTTTAAACTTGGCAAGTCTGTCAAACAGAAATAATTCACATTTAAGTAACTCATACAGTGTTCATGCTGAGGTAACGACTTAAAATTCAAGGACTATTCAAGGTCGAGTATACAAGGACCCAAAAATGAATTTTCAAGGAGTATGTTCAGCTAACTATGCCAAGGTTTTACACGGTGGTTGCACAAGGCTGACTTTAAGATTTTCCGATATTTCTGACTAGATCTATTTCAGAACCATGCAAGTAATGATCAAAGCATAAATCCCAGGAGTTTCGCTAACATCGTAAAATTCAAGAGCTTTTCAAGTGCCCTTGAAAACGTGAATTAAATTCAAGGAGTTTTCAAGGAGTTTAAGGAGTAGCACAAACCTTGCTTATAATTAATGATAGTTTGTGAGGATTTCAAGGTATTAAAGATTTTTTTAAATATTACAAGTTTGGCTCATCTTCCCTCCACTTTGCTTCCTCCAGCACTATGTCCCACCCTCCCCTCCCCCACACCCTTTTTGTCATCATCGAAACACTTGCCATTGAAGGATACTATGGTATAACAATATAATTTCACAATACCTAATATTCATTTTGATTCAAAGATAGTTTAATGATGTCATTTCTTTGAGTATTATTTTTTCTCCAGCATCCATCACAAGATACACCAACGATCTTGCATTATTTTACAGGGTTAAACACATGGCCTGATACTAGAGAAGTAATATTTCAAAGCCTCCAATATCGGACTGGACAGGATTTCAAGTCCAAGCAATTAGTTCCAACTAATTGCGCGGACTTGAAATCCCGTCCAGTCCGATATTGGAGGCTTTGAAATATTACTTCTCATACTCATTATTATTCGACTTGGAGTAACTTGAACAAAATTAATTCAGTCCTAGGACTGAATTAATTTTGTTCCAGTTACTACAGACTGAATCCACTCCTTTCACAAGACTTTACCAGGTTTCAAGTAACATCATGTGACCCAAAAATAGCCCATTGATTGGCTGGTTTCCTCATGAATTATTAATGAGTATGAGAACATTGATTAAAGACTATTTCTAAAGCAACAGGAGTATTCAATACAGCAAAGCAGAAGGCAAAAGAACTGAAATCGTCTTACCGTTCATCTGTTATTGTTCCTTGTGTTGCTTCACTTGTGTCCATTTGTTCTTCTGCCTGGCTGTCATCAGCACTTGGCTTGGATGAGCGACGCTTCTTTATTTTCTCCACAACATCTGTGAAGGCAGGTGTTTAAGAACAGGTCAATTTTGATCCTAGTTAGAATGGGATTAGAAACCTTCAAGAATCAAATTACAGTGAGGACATCTTGAACCTTGAACACTTTTTGTCACTATCTATTTATGCATACTTTTGGAAATAAGATTTATTTTGATCAATTAGGATATTTGAACTCAATAATAATAATAATAATAATAATTACATGTTTTACCAGGGTAAGCTCGTCAGCAAACAGCTGTTATCAAGGAGCGCCCTGGGGGCAACAAAAATTATCAACAAAATAATAAGATAATTAAATATATATATACTGTAAAATACTAAAATGTTAGTAAAAATCAATACAATTCATTAAAACATTTAAAAAATATCTTTGAGATTAGACTTAAATAATAATAAAGAATTAATCTCTTTAAGAGAGCTAGGTAGACTATTGTAAATGATAGCTCCAGAATAATAAAACGTTTTCTTGGCTGATTCAGTCCTAACTTTTGGTATGATAATATTTAAACCATTTTGTCTAGTATTATAGCCATGTGAGACATAATTAAAGTAACCATTAAAAATCTCAGGTGCAATGCCATTTAAGCACTTAAAAATAAAAATAAGCTTATGAATTGAACATCTATTTCGAAGACTCTTCCAGCCCAATTTATCTATCACCTTATCATGGTCTAAGCTACAATCCTTTAAAATTATTCGGCCAGCTTTCGTTTGTAAATGATCTAAAGAGACATTAATAGAAGCAGCCAAATTGATATTCCATGTAAAATCACAATAATCTAATTTTGGTAAAACCATAGTGGTATAGATTTTGTTAGCTGCATACGTAGTGAGACTATTTCTCAATCTACTCAGTAAGCCAAGCTGACTTGAAACTTTCTTTATAAGTCTGTGGACATGTTCTTTAAAGGATAGCGATTGGTCTAGGTATACTCCTAAATACTTATAAAAGCTCTTACGTTCAAGAATATTGTTATCTAAATAAACATCAAAGTTTAAATTAGAGTCAATTTGATTAAGTTTCATATGAGTTCCAAATACCACGTATTTGGTTTTCTTGGGGTGGATGTAGAGATCATTTAACTTTGACCAATCAGCAAGGTTTTTAAGCTCGTTGTTTAGCTTTTGAGTTAACTGAGCCATGTTTGGGGCAGAGCAGTAAATAACGGTATCATCAGCATACATCAGTATTTTAGTGTTTTGTAAACAATTCGGAAGATCTGAAACATAAAGAGAAAACAACAAAGGGCCTAATACGGATCCTTGTGGTACTCCAGAAACCATAACTTGAGGATCTGACAATGAACCACCAAGAAATACTGACTGGGTACGATTTTTAAGATATTCGGCCATCCAACGTTGCTCTTTATCACAGATACCAAGTAGCTTCAGTTTTTCTAGTAAGGTAGCATGCTCAATAGTGTCAAACGCCTTTCGATAATCTACAAATACCGCACCTGTCAATAATCCCTCATCCATATTCTTTCTAATGGAGTCTGTAACGAAATTTATTGCTGCTTGCGTGGAGTACTTGCGGCGAAAACCACATTGGTATTTTGACATAAGATTGTGTTCATTAAGATACTCAATTAATTGTACTTGAACTGCCTTCTCTAGGATTTTTGATAGCACTGGTAGAATGGAAATTGGACGGTAGTTGTCCATTTCGTCTCTCCCTCCTTCCTTGAATAACGGTATAATCTTTGCATGTTTCCAGTCAAGAGGAATTTGTTGTGTTCTGATGGAAAGATTTATAATAGACGTTACAGCTGCACTAATGTACACAGCTCCATCTTTTAACAATCGTGATGGAAGACCATCAAGCCCAGTCACTTTGTTTGTCTTTAACTGCAAGAGTTATTTACAGACAAAGCCGATATTAACTTCACTCAAGTGGAACTTGTGATTAGTAGATCTGCTAAGGGGAAAGAAGATTGTTGACGAATGATTTCTATTCACGCCTGATATCCGAGCTTTTACATCTGTGAAAAATTTACAAAAACTGTTAGAGATGCATTCTTTATCCGTGATAGTTTGACCATTGATCTTTAGTTGATTGATTGCATCTGCTTTTGGAGATTTACTCGGGAGGATTTTTTTAACTGCTTTCCAAAAGTTTCTCGGAGAGTCCATATTTTCTTCAATAAAGTTCCTATTATAGTCAGATTTTACACGCCTTATTGCAGCAGTAACTCGATTACGACATGAGCGATAAATGAACCAATCTTCGTCTTTCCCAGAAAGCTTTGCTTTACGTAAATGATAGTCTCTAGTGTGTATTAAGCATGAAATTTCTGGCGTCATCCAAGGATTAGAACAACCACGAACCTTTCTTGTTTTCACAGGAGCATGTAAATCACAAATTTTGGTAAAAATGCTTTTAAAATTATTCCAAGCATCATTAACACTATTAGAATAAGACACTGAGTCCCACGAAGCATTCTTTAGATCGTTCACAAAGGAATCTTTGTTGTATTTACTATAAGTACGGCCCGAAACCATGCGAGCTTGGAACTTTAAAGAATTCATTTTTCGTACACAACCAACCATGAAGTGATCACTCAGACCAATAGGAACAATAGATGTAAATGGAATGTTATGTGGGTGTGATGAAAGTATAACATCTATCAATGAGTTAGAGTTTCTTGTTGTCCGTGTTGAATCCCTAATAAGTTGTGACATGGCCAGACCATTGAGAATATTTTTTAACTCCCTTGAGGTGCCAACTTCTCTTTGGCGAGGAAGAAAATTTGCATTCAGATCGCCAATTAGCAATATTTCCTTTTTCTCAGTTGTGGCGCCTATAGTAAGGGATTCTTCCAGTTCAGAATTAAAATTGTCACTTAAATACTGGGAACCAACAGGAGGTCGATAAATTGCCCCAAATAAAATATTCTTTGAGTTGTTTATAAGAATTTCAAGCCAAATACCTTCGACAGAAGTGGACTCTAGGTCCCCTCTTCTAAGAACTGATAGAGTGTCCCGTACAAAAACAACAACTCCACCACCTTTAGCTTGACGATCCCTTCGATAAGTAGTAAAACCATCTACTTTAATTTCATTATCTGAGACTGTCGACTTCAAGTGGGTTTCCGTGATTGCAAATACATCAATTTTGTTATGATGTTCCAATATTAAGCGTATTTCATCCATTTTAGGTAGAAGAGAACAAATGTTCAGATGAATAAATTTACCTCATTTAACATGGTTTGAAACAGTAGGAATTAATATCATGAAAAAAATCCAAGTGTTCACAGCTGGAGCGTCCTCGCTGTGTGATATTTATAAGGGGAGAGAAGATGGAAGGGAGGGAGGGAGGAAGGGGGGGAAGAAAGGAAGGAAGGAAGGAAGGAAGCAAGCAAGCGAGGAAAGAAGCAAGCAAGCAAGCAAGCAAGGAAAGAAGGAAGCAAGCAAGCAAGGAAAGAAGGAAGCAAGGAAGGAAGGAAGGAAGCAAGGAAGGAAGGAAGGAAGCAAGCAAGCAAGGAAGCAAGCAAGGAAGCAAGCAAGGAAGCAAGGAAGGAAGGAAGCAAGGAAGCAAGGAAGGAAGACAGGAAAAAGGAAGACAAAAAAAGGAAGGAAGGAAGAAAAGGAAGGGAGGATGGATACCAGTAAGAAGAATACCAAGAACAGGATTCTTATACTTGTTGTAAAGACCCAGACACAATGTCATGGTGCAACACTGCGTGCAACATTGCAGGCAATGCTGCTGAAGTAGGATAGTTTTCTAATTCAACAACATTGTGAGCACCAAAATGCGTTGTGTGTCATGGCTTCCAACATCAATTGCATGCAACATTGTGTGCAATGTTGCATCGTGTGTCCGTAGCTTAAGAGGACGTCATCAAGCATAAATGAAATACCAACCCTCTTGTCCCTCTTCTTCATCACTATCAAAATCAAATGGATCATAGCCTTCTTCTCCTTCTTTCTTCTTAGGGACCTTCTGCTTCTTTGCTTTCTTAGGTGTCTTAGATGTCTTTTTAGTTTTTCTCTGTGTTCCCTCATCCCCTGTGTCTTCTCCCTCTGTGCCGCTCTCTTCTGTGTCTGACTGCTGCTTCCTCTTGCTCACCTTTCTCTCCACCTGTGTTAAGCATTAAATGGAAATTTTATTCAATAACAAGCAATAATGGCAAAAAGCGCCAAAAACTAGACCTTTGTATGAGTTTTGATCCCAATTTTCGTTTTGGGTTAACACTCAAAACCTTTTTTAAACAGTTACAAACTGATGTACTATAATAAATGCTTGTTTGAAGCTGTATTTTCAATTGTACAAAGATGTTTTGTTGCATTTGTGTTAGAATGTTGCTTTGTCAGGTTTTTTTATAGAAAATGTATGGGAAATAAGCAAATGAAGGCCTAAACCTCATTTTCGCTTCAATTTTTTGCTTTGGGTTAACACTTTGATTCCACTTTTATCGGTCATCTCCACTTCCAAACAAGTTAAACTTTCTGAATAACAAGATTTTAGCCTTGTACAACAACAGCCTTTCTTCAAGAAAATAGTTTTGGCACTCACCGCTCGAATACGAAAAGAATTCTCTCTTAATCATCAGTCAGGGATGTGTTAGGTCAATGCATTTTTCAAATAAAAATTAAAAACTATTATATTGTATTAACTGCCTATCATCAGCTATGGGTTCCCTGTGGAACCAGATATTATGGGATGTGGAGACCACATGCAATGAGTCTCAACGAGTGCACCAAATTTGGAAATAAAAATCAGTTTTGTTTGGGACCTCAAACTTGAAACAGTGGTGCTTTCACCCCCAGTGACTTGGGAGCAGTTACATAATACTCATTTCATAAGGTTGGTGGAGTGAATACAGAATTATTATTCAATACACCCAAGCTAAAGAGGCCTACTTTATAAAACCCTGAAACGAATTTTGGGTTGACCTAAGTGAGTAAGTCAGAGTATGGAAAACTCACAGGTCAAATTATTATTTGGTGTGTTGGATTGGAGCAGAAATGTTAGGGACTGTTCATTAATTATGCCTTGGGGGGGGGGGGGGGGGGGGGGCTGGAGGAAAAGTAGGGGGCTTTGAAAAAATCGCACAAAGAAGGGGGGGCTTTAATAGTATTTGCTGACTTAAAGGGGGGGTTGAAACATTATTGAGGTATGTCTAAAAGGTCATAAGGAGAGGGGGGGGTCAAAATAAAATTGGGGGGGGGGGGGGGTGTGAATTTTTCCATGATTTTTTTCAATTTTTTCCTCCAGCCCCCCCGAGGCATAATTATTGAACAGTCCCTTATGACAATGTCTGTAAGGGGGGTTCCAGATCTCAATCAAGTGCTACTTTTCCCGGAATCCTATGACATTTATTAATGTTTTCAAATTTTTCCCAAAAATCCAAAAGCAAAATTCTGCATCACAACTGATGTCAATATTTTGAATCACGTAAGATTTTGTTCTAATTTCCCAGAACCAGAGCTAATAATATTTTATGCATTGTCCAAGCTCCCGCAAATACCCTTCCAGACCCTGTATTTACTGTTGTTTTTATAAGCATATACATGACAACATAATTTATATAAGGGGTCTCTATGAAGCCTCTAATGTCCTATCCATGCCTTCAATAAGGGTTCAGTGCTCCCTCCCATTAGACTCTTCCAAAATGCAATACTTACAGGAGCTTGGGAAACAACAAATATGTTGAATTGAATAAAGAAAAGTGTGATTTGTTTTGCTTGTATTTTACAGTGTATATGACACAAAAAAAAATTTATTGCTTAAAGTGCTACTACGACGAAAATCGCTCAAACTTGGATTCAGCTGAAACTTCCTAAAAATACTCTTTAAAGGTCCAATAATCACTGTATGAAGTGTTTTCTCGATATTCAGGACGAAAGTATGATATTTTTACGATTATTTTTTGGAGTCTGTGACGTCATACACTCAACATCAAACATTGCTACATATATTTCTTTGTATATAAATCCTTAATTTATTTTATTCCTATGAAGCCCAAAGGGTGGCTAATGTGCTTATTTCACATTACTTGAGACTATAATTAATATTTTGGGGTGTTTGGGTATTTCTTTCTCCCTTTACTACTGATATTTTGATCATAAACTACAAAGAAATGTATGGAGCGATGTTCGATGTTGAGTTTATGACGTCACAGACTCCAAAAAATAATCGTAAAAATATCATACTTTCGTCATGAATATCGAGAAAACACTTCATACAGTGATTATTGGACCTTTAAAGAGTATTCTTAGGAAGTTTCAACTGAATCCAAGTTTGAGCGATTTTCGTCGTAGTAGCACTTTAAAATGTATAGTTTGTTAGTAATAATAAGTATATCGTAATGAAATTTGTTTCAAAAGCTTATTTCTTGAGATATGTGAGAAAATTAAGCCCAATTTGTGACGTCATTTTGTTGACACGTACTCTAGGTTTGGTAGTAATGCACTAAATGTAAATTGTGGTAATTCGTATAAATTAACAACAAAAAACATAATCTATTTATTTTTTACGTAGTTCTCTTCAAATATTCGGAAACTGAAAAGTGTACTACCTGAAATTAAGATTCTACATTCAAACATATTTCGTGTATTTGCAACTAAATCTGGAGACTTGTAAACAAAATGACATCACAACTTGTGCTAAATGTTTTGGAATTTCTAGAGAAATATGTTTTTGAAACAAATTTAACCATGATATTCTTATTAGTACCAATAAACTACACATTTTCAACATTAAATTGTTTTCGTGTCATAAAAATATGCACTTTAAGAGTGATCAGATAGCCAACCTTGTGGAAGTAAGCAAACTGGACCATGTTGATAGCAGCTTCAGCATCATTCTAAAAACACAACTGATGGTTATTCATTCATTCATTATTTCATTCATTCTCTTAATATCTCTTTCTTCGATACACTTGTAAATGTATTCATGCATTTATTTTTTCACCCATTCGTTTATTCATCCATTTATTCATTCACTCATAAAAACATTTATTGATCAGCTGAGAAAAACCCCTCATATCTACAGCACCTCACCTCAGTAACCCCTGGTATCTACAGCACCTCACCTCAGTAACCCCTGGTATCTACAGCACCTCACCTCAGTAACCCCTGGTATCTACAGCACCACACCTCAGAAACCCCTGGTATCTACAGCACCTCATCTCAGTAACCCCTCATATCTACAGCACCACACCTCAGTAACCCCTGGTATCTACACCACCTCACCTCAGTAACTCCTGGTACCTACAGCACCTCACCTCAATAACCCCTGATATCTACAGCACCTCACCTCAGTAACCCCTGGTATCTACAGCACCTCACCTCAGTAACCCCTTGTATCTACAGCACCTCACCTCAGTAACCCTTGGTATGTACAGCACCTCACCTCAGTAACCCCTGGTATCTATAGCACCTCACCTCAGTAACCCCTGGTATCTACAGCACCTTACCTCAGTAATAGTTTTACTCATTCTTGCTTTAGCGTGAGCTGTTGAGAGGCGGATCAAGGTTTCCAGTGTTCTTGCTGTTACAGGGGTAGTCTATAGATGCAAAGGCAAACTTATTAATATTAAATGTTTTTTGACATAAATGATTTCTGGGTAGCATGAGTGGCATGCGCTACTATTGCACTGTCTCTCATCCATGTGTAGCTTAGTATGGGTCAATTCCCAACTGAGCCACATGTGAGTTGAGCTTGTTTGATTTGTTGTTCTCTCCCTTGTCATGTGGGTTTTTCTCTGCATTCTCCATTTTTCCTCCGTCCATAGAAATAAACACTTGAGTGTTGTGTGCTGTAAATAATGAATGTGGTATAAACACATCATTCTGTTGAGTATTATTTCTTTGTTTGATGGTTGCATATAAGAAGACACATGAATATGGATATCCTTTAAACAAAGAATCATTCATAAGGGAATGAAACAGTCTGAAATGTGCAAAACATTACACCTATGTAATTTTGATCCATTGAGTGTTGAGCAACCCTCGTGCAAGAACTCTTACTGGGAGTGATAGTTGTAAAATACAAGTCAAAATATGTTATGTTTTCTCTTTACAATATCAATAAGAAAAAAGACAGATAAAGCTGACGCCAATGAGTGCGCACTCATTTCATTGGTTGTTTTGATCAGTGAAAAGTTTTTTATCATTTTTGTTATTGTAAAGACAAATTGATATCAGTTTTTTGTGTCTGTCCTCTTATTGACGATAAATTACGTCATCACATTGTAAGAGGACAGACACATAAAAAACTGATGTAAAGCCTCAGTGGCAGAGCGGTTGAGATCTTGTCTAGCAAACGAGAAGTCAGTGGTTCGAGTCCCGCGAAAACCCAACTGAGGCAGATTTTTTAATCTGCTTATACACTCGATGTAGCATACACTTAACATATAGATGTCAATTTGTTAAATCTATGTTTATATAAGACACTATGCTCTCCATCAGGATATTGCAGCATTATGGTGGTTTTGTTCAAGGGCTCTCCTCAGGGAAGCAACAAGTGACAAGACTGCTTGCCACTCCCCAAAGCAACACAAATTTAATCCCAAACTCAGATGTTTATACAGGAGCCATGGGTGACGTCGAACTAACCTTTGCCCTTTCGTTGGACACGTTTTCTTGGTCCCTTAATTCTGAGTAGGCTTTGGATATCTTATCAGCAGCTTCTTTTGTCAAGGCAGGCTGAAAAAAAGTATTACAATGTCAAAGCAGGTCATATATTTTGACATATGAAGTTCTGCACTACTTGTAAATTTGATTGACAGAGCCTAAAATGCCGGACGCCTGAAGTCTGTTAGGTCACAGAAACATGAAACGGGTGGCACTTGAGACCACAAGTCTTTCCCTTAAAGATTATTTCTTTATTTGACAGTTGCACTTGAGAAGACACATGAATATAGAGATACAACTCAAACAAAGATTCTTATTCTCAAGAGAATGACACATGGTAACCTGGAGTGATATACTAGGAAACATATAAGTTTAAAATTAATCTCTCGTTTTCCAAATGTGACATAAATTAACCACTTTCTGGAAGGCACAGGAGGTAGATAAATTAATAGATCAAAAACAGCTTTCCGTATTTGATACTCTGATCAAAACACGTGGGATGTTGAGAGAACACAAGAGGAGCGTATAAAACCACAACGCGTAGCAGAGTTGTTTCCAGCTTCTTGAGTGCTCTCTCAACATCCCAAGTGTTTTGATCAGAGTATCAAACACGGAAAACTGTTTTTTGATCTGTTTCATAAAATAACAAACACACCAAAAAAACGAAAAAAATATCATATTATTCTGAAGTATTTGTAAAGGATGATGCGTATGAACGTTTATCAAAACCAGTTTTCATCAGCACCTTAGAAATCTTTTCCCCCTGGACATGATGGGACCACAGGCAGCCCAATTGCATGACAAAGGTTGCCCATTCTTAAATCCAACATAAACACATGGTCCGACGATTAACACAGAGCATGTCTATGCAGTCAAGTGATTGACCATCAGTGCACATACACATACCTTAATGGCTTTAGCAACATGGATATACTTCTTCATAAACGCAAGGGAAATAAATTTGTCATTCTTAGACTTGCGTGGACCATATAACATGGGGTCATGCTTCTCAAATATGGGTGTATCCTCATCTTCTTCTTCAGCTTCTGGGTCTCGGGTAGACAGGATATCTGATGCTTCTCCAAATGGAAGAGCTTCAAAAAAAATATAACAGAATTTCTCAGGTATTTGATATACAAATGATACTTATTCATTTTTCTCATGATTGAGGGTCATTTTGAGGTCATTACCCTCAATCGTGAGACAAGTGAAAATCATTTATATCATTTATTAGTTTTCCATAATGAATAATATTCTTCATTCTATTTGATATACAGTCAATGTCATTAACGTTGTCCACCGAAAACAGACATTAACACATTTAGACATTTAGACTAAAAGATATATCACGTGTTTCATTATGTTTTCTTTGCCTTGTGTGCGTCAGCCTGAACTTTAAATGTAAAATTCAATTCGTGAATCCAAAATCCAGAATGCCCCGACCATTTAGTGAGGATTTAAGATGGAGAATGGTATTTCAGCGTTTGTTTTATGCCAGAACGTTCGAGTAAACACGTGATAGTATTTCTTTTAGTATATGTCTAAATGTGTAAATGTCTAAATGTGTAAATTTCTAAATGTCTTTTATCGGTGGACAACGTTAATGACATTGACTGTATGTTATGCTGTTCACTACAATACTGTCTCTTGTGGCATCTATTAAAGAAACAAGCTAGATTTGCAGCATACAGCTATTTCAAAAAAACACTGAGTAATAATGATAGATAATAACTAATGTATGTAACTTTTTACCTTCCCCCTCTTGTTCGCCAGGCTTTCTAAACCTGTGAATTCGCAAGACGTGTTCAGAAATTCTTCTGTCATTGTCAGGGTCCATCTGTAGTAATAACATAGATTTATTTATTACCTTGAATGATCAATATGTCTTAATCCTAATCAGGTCTCATATGAAGTCAAGCCTACACCCAAAGCCATGACTGCACACAGTCACACCCACACATAAAATTAACACCCTTGCTCAAATCTAAATCCCCTCTCACACAAAGCCACCCCAACACACAAAGTCATGCCTTTGAAGAGTGTCAAGCCTACACTCAAAGCCATGCCCATACACACAGTCACACCCACACAAAAATTTAACACCCTTGCTCAAATCCAAATCCACTCTCACACAAAGCCATCCCAACACACAAAGTCATGCCTTTGAAGAGTGTCTCCATACCTGATCCAAGACGATAAACAGCAAGTCAAAACGGGACAGCAAAGAATCCTGCATGCCAATGTTATCCATGGGATTCTTGTATTCGTCATACTGAAAAACACAACCCATGCGTGTTGAGTTACATCATCGCACGACAGCTAGCAGTCAATATTTTAATAACTTTGTCAGCCCCATCCAAGTGATATCATATTCTAGTATCTTACCCTTCCAGAGACAGGGTTAGCAGCAAGCACACTACATCTAGCACACAACAGGGTGTGTCCCAATACATGTCCCTTTTTCATACACCCCATTCAAGTGATATTATATTCTAGTATCTTACCCTTCCAGAGACAGGGTTAGCAGCAGCAAGCACACTACATCTAACACACAACAGGGTGTGTCCCCAATACATGTCCCTTATTCATACACCACCATCCAAGTGATAGTATATTCTAGTATCTTACCCTTCCATAGACAGGGTTAGCAGCAGCAAGCACACTACATCTAACACACAACAGGGTGTGTCCCCAATACATGTCCCTTATTCATACACCACCATCCAAGTGATATTATATTCTAGTATCTTACCCTTCCATAGACAGGATTAGCAGCAGCAAGCACACTACATCTAGCATTCAGCTTGGCATGGATTCCAGCCTTGGCAATAGTAACACGGCCTTGTTCCATCACCTCATGGATCGCTGTCCTGTCAATGTCACTCATCTGAATTATATATTAAAGATATTCCATTATGATCAAATCCTGGTTGATCTAAGTTAGGTCATCCAGTTGTACCTTGTCAAACTCATCAATGCAAACCACACCCCTGTCGGCAAGTACCATGGCTCCTGCTTCCAGATGACGGTCACCTGTCAATCAATACAAAAAATATAATTATACTTCATTTTGGATTTCCCAGCAAAAATTTCCCTTGAAAATTTCAATCACCTCCCATAGGGGAGGTACACAATATATCCTCAACAGGCCCTTCCTACCCCTTGGAAATTCCAATCCCCCTCCATGGGGGAGGTATGGATATTTTCTGGTACTACACAATATACCCTCCTCAGCCTCTCCGCCCCCCTCCATGGTGGAGGTATACCACAATATTATTACTGACCTGTTTCAGGGTCAGTAGTGACGGCAGCCGTCAGACCCACCCCTGATGATCCTCGACCAGTGGTTGGGATGGCTCTTGGCGCACAATGTAGAACATATCTAAAAACATAGCAGAAATTTTAATATCCAAGAATTAATTATCCAAGAATCTCAAGTATTTGTTGAAGATGGTTGCTGTATTGTCATGGATGGTTGGTATTAGTAAAGTTTATAAAACAACTGTCATAGATAGAAGTAACTGTGCAATCGGTTGGTGTTTCCCAGCTACTAGTTACTACACGCAGGGTACCATTACAGCCCTTTCCAATCACATGCATGAAATTGTACATTTCGCTGATGCAACAAACTCGATTTTAGTGGACTTCAATCAAGGCGTTTTCACTACATTACATAGGCATGTGCTGTTGTAAACTTTGTATTTTCCTGCAATGTCATGGAAACACTTTGATTGATGTCCACTCTTTCATTGAGACAGAAATCGTACTAAGCCTTGTAACTTGTAACACAGCACAGTGTTCGACTTTTCTCCCTTAGAGAAAAGATATCACCCACGGACCCCAACAGCTGCTTTATATTTCATTGACTGACTGTGTTTTAGCAATGGTTAGTCTTTGTATTATAGTGGTTAACAGATCTAAAATACCAAAGACGTGGGTTCAAGTCCTGCCAAGAGCATATAATATTTTCCTAGTAAGGCCAAACAAAAAATAAGTGTATTTCCTGTTGTGCAACTGACCCTAATTTTCTTGCCAATATTTGCCGACCCTAATATTTTTTTTTTCATTTCCAAAAGCACCACAGGGTTCCCAGTAAGCTGTTGTATCAGTAAGAAAAAAAAATCCGACCTACTGAACCCAATTATTATTTTCTCATGCAACAGGAAACACACTTATTTTTTTATTTTGCCTAATATTTGTTTACATTGTAACAATACCTTAGCATTTGTGACTTGGCAGTAGAAGGATCGCCAATCAGAAGGATGTTGATGTCTCTGTTAATAATAACAATACGTTATTTATATTTGATAATAAATAATAATAATAATAATAATAGTAATAACATAAAATTTTTAACAAACGCATTATACAATGTTTATATTTGATAACAGTATACAGTCTTGCAATATATGACGATTTGAACAAGGGACAGGGCCTTGCATGTAATACAGCATACAATTAATGCACCATTGGGAAACAGTTGGCATAGCATGAAAAGCGCTCGCCTCTCCCCAATACGACCCCCCTGGTTTGACCTTCAGACTAGTCCTATGTGAGTAGAGTTGTTTGTTGGTTCTCTCCTGTGTAGTATGTGAGTAGAGTTGTTTGTTGGTTCTCTCCATAGTAGTATGTGAGTAGAGTTGTTTGTTGGTTCTCTCCTGTGTAGTATGTGAGTAGAGTTGTTTGTTGGTTCTCTCCTGTGTAGTATGTGAGTAGAGTTGTTTGTTGGTTCTCTCCTGTGTAGTATGTGAGTAGAGTTGTTTGTTGGTTCTCTCCATAGTAGTATGTAGTAGAGTTGTTTGTTGGGTTCTCTCCTGTGTAGTATGTGAGTAGAGTTGTTTGTTGGTTCTCTCCATAGTAGTATGTGAGTAGAGTTGTTTGTTATTTCTCTCCTGTGTAGTATGGTGAGTAGAGTTGTTTTGTTGGTTCTCTCCTGTGTAGTATGTGAGTAGAGTTGTTTGTTGGTTCTCTTCCATAGTAGTATGTGAGTAGAGTTGTTGTTGGTTCTCTCTGTGTAGTATGGGAGTAGAGTTGTTTGTTGGTTCTCTCCATGTGTAGTATGTGAGTAGAGTTGTTTGTTGGTTCTCTCCTGTGTAGTATGTGAGTAGAGTTGTTTGTTGGTTCTCTCCTGTGTAGTATGTGAGTAGAGTTGTTTGTTGGTTCTCTCCTGTGTAGTATGTGAGTAGAGTTGTTTGTTGGTTCTCTCCTGTGTAGTATGTGAGTAGAGTTGTTTGTTGGTTCTCTCCTGTGTAGTATGTGAGTAGAGTTGTTTGTTGGTTCTCTCCATAGTAGTATGTGAGTAGAGTTGTTTGTTGGTTCTCTCCTGTGTAGTATGTGAGTAGAGTTGTTTGTTGGTTCTCTCGTGTATAGTATGTGAGTAGAGTTGTTTGTTGGTTCTCCTCCTGTGTAGTATGTGAGTTAGAGTGTTTGTTGGTTCTCTCCTGATGTAGTATGTGAGTAGAGTTGTTTGTTGGTTCTCTCCTGTGTAGTATGTGAGTAGAGTTGTTTGTTGGTTCTTCTCCTGTGTAGATGTGAGTAGAGTTTGTTTGTTGGTTCTCTCCTGTGTAGTATGTGAGTAGAGTTGTTTGTTGGTTCTCTCCATAGTAGTATGTGAGTAGAGTTGTTTGTTGGTTCTCTCCTGTGTAGTATGTGAGTAGAGTTGTTTGTTGGTTCTCTCCTGTGTAGTATGTGAGTAGAGTTGTTTGTTGGTTCTCTCCTGTGTAGTATGTGAGTAGAGTTGTTTGTTGGTTCTCTCCTGTGTAGTATGTGAGTAGAGTTGTTTTGTTGGTTCTCTCCTGTGTAGTATTGTAGTAGAGTTGTTTGTTGGTTTCTCTCTCCTCTGAGTATATGTGAGTAGAGGTTGTTTGGTTGGTTCTCTCCTGTGTAGTATTGAGTAGAGTTGTTTGTTGGTTCTCCTCCTGTGTAGTATTTGAGTAGAGTTGTTTGTTGGTTCTCTCCTGTGTAGTATGTGAGTAGAGTTGTTTGTTGGTTCTCTCCTGTGTAGTATGTGAGTAGAGTTGTTTGGTTGGTTCTCATCCATGTAGTATGTGAGTAGAGTTGTTTGTTGGTTCTCTCCTGTGTAGTATGTGAGTAGAGTTGTTTGTTGGTTCTCTCCTGTGTAGTATGTGAGTAGAGTTGTTTGTTGGTTCTCTCCTGTGTAGTAGGTGAGTAGAGTTGTTTGTTGGTTCTCTCCTGTGTAGTTATGTGAGTAGAGTTGTTTGTTGGTTCTCTCCTGTGTAGTATGTGAGTAGAGTTGTTTGTTGGTTCTCTCCTGTGTAGTATGTGAGTAGAGTTGTTTGTTGGTTCTCTCCTGTGTAGTATGTGAGTAGAGTTGTTTGTTGGTTCTCTCCTGTGTAGTATGCGAGTAGAGTTGTTTGTTGGTTCTCTCCTGTGTAGTATGTGAGTAGAGTTTGTTTGTTGGTTCTCTCCTGTGTAGTATGTGAGTAGAGTTGTTTGTTGGTTCTCTCCTGTGTAGTATGTGAGTAGAGTTGTTTGTTGGTTCCTCCTGTGTAGTATGTGAGTAGAGTTGTTTTGTTGGTTCTCTCCTGTGTAGTATGTGAGTAGAGTTGTTTGTTGGTTCTCTCTCTGTGTAGTATGTGAGTAGAGTTGTTTGTTGGTTCTCTCCTGTGTAGTATGTGAGTAGAGTTGTTGTTGGTTCTCTCCTGTGTAGTATGTGAGTAGAGTTGTTTGTTGGTTCTCTCCTGTGTAGTATGTGAGTAGAGTTGTTTGTTGGTTCTCTCCTGTGTAGTATGTGAGTAGAGTTGTTTGTTGGTTCTCTCCTGTGTAGTATGTGAGTAGAGGTTGTTTGTTGGTTCTCTCCTGTGTAGTATGTGAGTAGAGTTGTTTGTTGGTTCTCTCCTGTGTAGTATGTGAGTAGAGTTGTTTGTTGGTTCTCTCCTGTGTAGTATGTAGTAGAGTTGTTTGTTGGTTCTCCTCCTGTGTAGTATGTGAGTAGAGTTGTTTGTTTGGTTCTCTCCTGTGTAGTATGTGAGTAGAGTTGTTTGTTGGTTCTCTCCTGTGTAGTATGGAGTAGAGTTGTTTGTTGTGGTCTCTCCTGTGTAGTATTGTGAGTAGAGTTGTTTGTTGGTCTCTCCGGTGTATAAATGTGAGTAGAGTTGTTTGTTGGTTCTCTCCTGTGTAATTAATGTGGAGTAGAGTTGGTTTGATTGGTTCTATCCTGTGTAGTAGTGAGTAGAGTTGTTTGTTGGTTCTCTCTGTGTAGTATGTGAGTCGAGTTGTTGTTGGTTCTCTCCTAGTAGCTATGTGAGTAGAGTTGTTTGTTGGTTCTCTCCTGTAGTTAGTATGCTGAGTAGAAGTTGTTTGTTGGTTTATCTCCTTGTTGTAGTATGTGAGTAGAGTTGGTTTGTTGGTTTCTCTCCATGTAGGTTAGTATCGTGAGTAGAGTTGTTTGTTTGGTTCCTCTCCTGTGTAGTATGCGAGTGAGTAGAGTTGTTTGTTGGTTCTCTCCTGTGTAGTATGTGAGTAGAGTGCTTGTTGGTTCTCTCCTGTGTAGTATGTGATATGGAAGTTGTTTGTTGGTTCTCTCCATAGTGAGTATGTGAGTAGAGTTGTTTGTTGGTTCTCTCCTGTGTAGTATGTGAAGTAGCGTTTGTTTGTTGGTTCTCTCCTGTTAGTATGTGAGTAGAGTTGTTTGTTGGTCTCTCCTCCTGTGTAGTTAGTGAGTAGTGTTGTTTGTTGTCTTCTCCTGGTGTATATATGGAGATAGAGTTGTTTGTTGTGTTCTCTCCTGTTTGTAGTATGTGAGTAGAGGTTGTTTGTGGGGTCTCCTCTCCTTGTGTAGTATGCTGAGTAGAGTTTGTTTGTTGGTTCTACTCCTGTGTAGTATGTGAGTAGAGTTGTTTGGTTGGTTCTCTCCATAGGTAGTATGTGAGTAGAGTGTTTGTTGGTCTCTCCTGTGTAGTATGTGGTAGAGTTGTTTGTTGGTCTCTCCATAGTAGTATGTGGAGTAGAGTTGTTTGTTGGTTCTCTCCTGTGTAGTATGTGAGTAGAGTTGTTTGTTGTGGTTCTCTCCTGTGTAGTATGTGAGTAGAGTGTTTGTGGTTCTTCAATAGGTTGGGAGTAGCTGTGGTCTCTCCTGTGTGAGTATGTTGAGTAGAGTTGTTTGATTGGTTCTCTCCTGTGTAGTATTGTGAGTAGAGTTGTTTGTTGGTTTCTCTCCTGTGTAGTATGTGAGTAGAGTGTTTGTTGGTTTCTCTCCTGTGTAGTATGTGAGTAGAGTTGTTTGTTGGTTCTCTCCTGTGTAGTATGTGAGTAGAGTTGTTTGTTGGTTCTCTCCTGTGTAGTATTGTGAGTAGAGTTGTTTGTTGGTTCTCCTTCCGTAGTGTATTGTGAGTAGAGTTGTTTGTTGGTTCTCTCCTGTGTAGTATGCGAGTAGAGTTTGTTTGTTGTTCTCTCCGGTGTGTTGTGAGTAGAGTTGTTTGTTGGTTCTCTCCTGGTGTAGTATGTGAGTAGAGTTGTTGTTGGTTCTCTCTCCTGTGTAGTATGTGAGTAGAGTTGTTTGTTGGTTCTTCTCCATGATGTAGTAGGTGAGTAGAGTTGTTTTGTTGGTTCTCTCCTGTGTAGTATGTGAGTAGAGTGTTTGTTGGTTCTCTCCTAGTAGTATGTGAGTAGAGTTGTTTGTTGGTTCTCTCCTGTGTAGTATGTGAGTAGAGTTGTTTGTTGGTTCTCTCCTGTGTAGTATGTGAGTAGAGTTGTTTGTTGGTCCTCTCCTGTTAGTATGTTGAGTAGAGTTGTTTGTTGGTTCTCTCCTGTGTAGTATGTGAGTAGAGTTGTTTGTTGGTTCTCTTCCTGTGTAGTATGTGAAGTAGAGTTTTGTGTGGTTCTCTCCTGTGTAGTATGTGAGTAGAGTTGTTTGTTGGTTCTCTCCTGTGTAGTATGTGATAGAGTTGTTTGTTGGTTCTCTCCTGTGTAAGTATGTGAGTAGAGTTGTTTGTTGGTTCTCTCCTGGGTAGTATGGTGAGTAGAGTTGTTTTGTTGGTTCTCTCCTGTGTAGTTATGTGAGTAGAGTTGTTTGTTGGTTCTCTCCTGTGTAGTATGTGAGGAGAGTTTGTTTGTTGGTTCTCTCCTGTGTAGTATGTGAGTAGAGTTGTTTGTTGGTTCTCTCCTGTGTAGTATGTGAGTAGAGTTTTTTTGTTGGTTCTCTCCATAGTAGTATGTGAGTAGAGTTGTTTGTTGGTTCTCTCCTGTGTAGTATGTGAGTAGAGTTGTTTGTTGGTTCTCTCCATAGTAGTATGTGAGTAGAGTTGTTTGTTGGTTCTCTCCTGTGTAGTATGTGAGTAGAGTTGTTTGTTGGTTCTCTCCTGTGTAGTATGTGAGTAGAGTTGTTTGTTGGTTCTCTCCTGTGTAGTATGTGAGTAGAGTTGTTTGTTGGTTCTCTCCTGTGTAGTATGTGAGTAGAGTTGTTTGTTGGTTCTCTCCTGTGTAGTATGTGAGTAGAGTTGTTTGTTGGTTCTCTCCTGTGTAGTATGTGAGTAGAGTTGTTTGTTGGTTCTCTCCTGTGTAGTATGTGAGTAGAGTTGTTTTGTTGGTTCTCTCCTGTGTAGTATGTGAGTAGAGTTGTTTGTTGGTTCTCTCCTGTGTAGTATGTGAGTAGAGTTGTTTGTTGGTTCTCTCCTGTGTAGTATGTGAGTAGAGTTGTTTGTTGGTTCTCTCCTGTGTAGTATGTGAGTAGAGTTGTTGTTGGTTCTCTCCTGTGTAGTATGTGAGTAGAGTTGTTTGTTGGTTCTCTCCTGTGTAGTATGTGAGTAGAGTTGTTTGTTGGTTCTCTCCTGTGTAGTATGTGAGTAGAGTTGTTTGTTGGTTCTCTCCTGTGTAGTATGTGAGTAGAGTTGTTTGTTGGTTCTCTCCTGTGTAGTATGTGAGTAGAGTTGTTTGTTGGTTCTCTCCTGTGTAGTATGTGAGTAGAGTTGTTTGTTGGTTCTCTCCTGTGCTTAGAGGGTTTTTCTCTGGGTTCTGCGGTTTTCTTCCCTCTGCAAATATTAACTTGTAAATTCTAATTTGATCTAGAAAGCATGCATGTGAGCATATGCATATGAAATATGTGCATTAAAAATATCAAGCTTCATTAGTTTTATTTAAGTTTACCATTTTTTACCACTAGGCTTATCAACTATCATTGGCTCACCCTCTAAGTCTGGTGCCGTTTTCAAGGATCTTTTCAGAGCCTCCAAGAAGGAGGCAGAGAACAGCTTTCTTGATGTACTCATGACCATGAATGGATGGCGCAAGGGATTTGGACAACATCTCAAACACATCCTGATATAAAATGTATCTGTTAGCCAAGAATGGATGGATGGATGGATGAGATGGATGGATGGGATGGATGGGAGGGATGGATGGATGAATGGGATAGAGGGATGGATGGGATGAATGGGATGGAGTATCATGACATCGCTATATTTCATACCTGTTTGCTGCGGCTGAACTTCTTGATCTTTGCAACGTCTGCTGCAGAGAAGTTGGGTGCAACTTCTTTGCTCATGACTTGAACATTATTAGCTATCAACACGGTCCTGAAAATAAAACAGACATAAATAACTCGGCTATCCCTCTTTCTTATAAAAAAAGAAAGCTGCATGTCTTTGTTAAGGGACTCCCATCCAGGGTAGCATGGGTGGCACAGCACTTTCCTCTCAACAATTCAACGCCACACAAGCTTTGATTTCCACATAAAAACATTATGAAGAGCATCAAAACTTCCTAATAGACCTCTTCAGCTTGGGGTAATATTTTCCCATTTCAGGCCACGTGTCATTCCCTTGAGAATAAGATTCTTTGTTTGAGTTGTATCCATACTCATGTGTCTTCTCATGTGCAACCGTTAAACAAAGAAATGATACTCCAGCGAATGACATGTGGTCTGAAATGGGAAAACATTACGTCAGAGCTGAAAAGATCTATAGTTCTGGATTCCATTGTCTTACCAACCTGAATGTACCCGCTGTGAATCCAGCCTTCTTTGACGGCAAGCAACGGAAAGTACCAACTATTTGTACTCTATCCCCAGGCTGTGATCAATTAAACAATAAAGAAAACAGTTTATTACAGCTGCCAAATGACATGAAGTGTTCACCCCTTACACTGCATTATTCAGTTTATTATTGGATTCTTGGTTATTTCAGTCTTAAAGGGCACTTGGATGAAAATGGATAAAAATTGGAAAAGACTATAAACTTAGTTAAAAGTATCTGTATGGCCCCAATAGTATCCAAGCAACATATTTTCTTTACAGTAAAATGTCTCAGATAGAAATTATCAATTTTATTTAGCATATAAATTGTGAGTAAATGACGTCATTTACTCAACCCATTTTCTTTTCTCTTTTAACCCAAAATTTCTCAACTGCAAGTGGCTCCCAGGCAAAAATTTTCACTAGTCTGGTTTACATAATCATAATTGAGTCAAATAATTATCCACAAATACTTCAATTATTTGGACTTTGAAAAATTGGGATGTTTTCATCCAATTTAAATTTTATCGACCCATGTATCACTCCGAGCACATTAGATGATTGCCGCATGTTGGAATGTAGTCAAGCTCAATGTTGATTGGCTAATTTTGCACTATTTTGACAGTTTATCATTTTTTGTCTCAAATGTGCCATAATATATTTTTGAATACATTGACGGCAATTGAAAATGAAGAATTAATTATAATCCAATAATAAATTGAATAATGCTGCTTAGTGGGACACGCTATAAAGCATGTGGTGGTTGGCAGAATATGAGAAGTGGATACAGAGAGCAGTGCACTGCTCACAGCACAGCAAGCAATTTTGTGAATTTTTTTAATGAAATACAAATTAGATTAACTGTTATTTTGTATACAAATGACCAGTAGAAAGTGTGCATATGTGCTGTGTGCTCTCATAATTCACACCCTCCCAACAAATCAGAATGCAAGATTCACAACTGCTATTTTATAAATGAGAGTGAATATTGCACTGGACTTGGACAAAATGTTTGGCTAATATGTACCTTGCATTTATCGACAAGATCATTATCGGCGATGATGTCCACTGATCTGGGTAACTGCCCTGCTGGTGCCCTCTCTGGCATTTCCTGCGAGAAAAAATAATATTAAAATAATTCACTTTTATTTCATTATTTTTGTATATTTCTAATCAAACACTAAATCTCACTGATAATAGACCAAATCCTATTGGTCGTATGTCTGGCCCATTTCAGACCACGTGTCATTCTCTTGAGAATAAGATTCTTTGTTTGAGTTGTATTCATATTCATGTGTCTTCCTCATGCACAACCATTAAACAAAGAAATGATACTATAGGAAATGACATGTGGTCTTGAGAATAAGATTCTTTGTTTGACTTGTATCCATATTCATGTGTCTTTTCATGTGCAATCATTAAACAAGGAAATAATACTCTAGGGAATGACACGTGGTCTGAAATGAAAAGACAGTAAATTAGGCATATATGAGGCTTAAAATGGCTGATCAGTCACCAGTCAAATTAGTTTTAGCTCAGAGCTACCGTGTTTCTGGCTCAACATTAATGGTCATAATGACTTTGAATTTCTGGATTTCTTCAAAATGAATTTCTTTGCAAGGCAAAGATTTGACTGAACAAGATCTGATTCTGGCTGGACATTGTTTTTCAACAACATACCATAACACTCCATTACCTGAATAGTGAATGTTTGATGATCCCTGTATGTTGAAAGGCCATATTCAGTCTCTAATGGATTCCCATCTTCGTCCTATCATGATGCACCATCATTAATAAGTCCATTTGTAAAGACATCAAATAACGTTTGTAAGTACACTGTAGATTTTCGTTGATGATAATATTTTTTATTATCATATAATTACCAATGAAATATCTATTTTTCTCTATTTCGAAAAATTGATATCTTCACACATGAAAATAACACCATTGCGATGGCTATTCAAAAATACACGGAAAGAATTGCCTGAAAAAGCCACAACATACTTTCATTGATAATTATATAATAAACAGAATATTACATGGGCGCTTGGAGATACGAAATTTATCTTCTCGTGTTGAAAATCTCTCACTTGTTCGCTGCGCTCACTTGTGAGAGGTCTTTTCAACACTCGAAGTTAAATTTCGTATCTCCGCGAGCCCATGTAATATCCTCTATTTATTATTGACTATTATTATTATTATCATTATTATTTGATTTTTTATTTGATATTTCATTTGATCATGAAGCAACAGGGTTTTCGTTAAGTTTCGTAATAGGAGAAAATTGCATATCCTAAATGTTACCAAGTAAATGTTACCAAGTAAATGTTATGTATTCTTTTAGTTGCTAATATATCATATTCTATAATTTTTTATTAGCTTTGCCTTGAGTTTAATGGTTTTAATGCTAGGCTACTGGATTTAGAGTTACTAACCCAATGTCTAGTATCTGAACAAGATAGTGTCAACGGTACTATCCCCTCCCCCCAAAAAAGTGTCATAATGTGAGTGTCTTAGAGCCTGACTATCTACAGTAGACAGATCTTTAAAGTATAAAGGCCAACAAACCTTTGTGGGATAGACAGAGCTTGTTGGTGCTGCATCTAGTGATGTCATATCTGTATATCTTCTCACTAGTGTTTTCTTGGTCTTAGGACAGTAATGCACGCTGCGTACCACCTTGGGTCTGACCAATGAACCTGGTAAAAGCAAGTCAAGGTTGATATTGAATGTTGATAGATGTAGGGATAGTGGTGGTCTTACGAAAATTATACTATGATATTATAAATGATGATGATGGTGATGGTGATGCACGTGATCCTCAGTATAATTATATTAAATGTAGTTTCATGTTACTAATGTATTCGCTTCTTGCCACATGCTCTAGTAAATGCTTTCATGAAACACACTTAAAAGTCTCCAGTCTATTTTATATACTTTGTGGCAACCATACAGTGGTGGTGTTGCTGATGATGGTGACGATGATGTTGATGATGATATTGATGATGATGATGATTATAATATTATTTATATAGTTTTATGCATTGCTGTTCTATTGCCCCTAGATGTAAAAGCATGTTGTGCTGTGCGCATACCTTATGTCAGTAATATGTATGTTTCCCAATCATATGAAAATTGCTCTACTGCATGGTTGTCTGAATGTTAAGTAGTGTCGTGCACAATACTTACATTTTGTAATGATTCCCTCAAGGCACACTACAGAGCCAAGAAATCTTGAAGATAGCGATCTGGGGGTGACATGTTTAGAACCAAAACTGGGGGCAAAATAAATGAAATGCAATGTTGACTGCTGCTTTATAAAATAATATACTAATATACCCCTTGCAGTACGGCAGAATGCAGCTCAATAAGAAGGACAAAACAACAAATAAATAAATGACCTTATTTAATGTGGAGAGTACACTTAGCTAACTGCTGGTTCACAGTGTAGTCCACAAATTAATAAACTGAAATGAATTAATGATAAAAGAAACATAAAGTGTGTTAAGAATCCCAACTGGCAAGGAGGCAAACCAGTTGGCTATTAACAAGTATGGTCGAGAAACTGAACCTGAACTAATCAGAAATCAGGACAAATACAGTTTCAGCTAGTGGCCACAGAGGGATTGAACATAGCACCATCAGATTGCGAGACCGTTGCTATGACCACTTGA
Source organism: Actinia tenebrosa (assembly GCF_029948245.1). Classification (NCBI taxonomy): domain Eukaryota; kingdom Metazoa; phylum Cnidaria; class Anthozoa; order Actiniaria; family Actiniidae; genus Actinia; species Actinia tenebrosa. The sequence goes on along the minus strand of NW_028292573.1, from coordinate 7,962,822 downwards.
CCATGCTGCCTTCTCAAATAGGTTTAGAAACGATAGGTATCCAATTCTCAGGAGATCAAAATTCTTTTGTTTTGTTCTCCAAATTGTGATCCTTTGACATCACATGCAAGGAGTCTATCGAATGAATGGCCTTACCTTCCTTCAAAACCAATAAAGAATTCTTCGTATTTTTTACCGTAAGCTGTATCAACGGTGCCTACAAACTCCTTTAATGCATTCTGAAAAAAAATTAAATATGGTGGTCATCCAGCTAATCTGAAATAGTGACACAGAAATGATGTCACGCAAAACTGAGATGTCATAAAGCCTGCGAAAATTGACCAGCGAAAAATAAAAACATGCCTGCTTCACTATATAACCCTGTATAAGGTGGACGTAAAGGATCCACTGAAGACGCTGGTGATGACCATCTTCAGTGCCCGTGCTAACCAGCTGCCTTATCAATTGGGCCACAAGGCCTGTTAGGCATCAAGCTGTCCACCCAGGATTGGTAAACGCATCAGAATTAGAATTAGAATTAGAATTGCAATAAAAATATAAAATTCACTCATTATTGTGTCCTGTTATCAAGCCCATGTTAGCAAATTTTTTTTTTTCATTTTGTTGCCTGAAAATCCATAATTTCAAGAGGAAACGTAACATCTCAGTTTTAAAAATTTTCTTGGTTTTGAATGGCTAACATTAGCTGGATGCAAGTCAAAATAGGATTCATGTGTCAAATCTCCTTTTTACCCTGGGAAATCAGAATTCAAGGGGATGAGAAATAACATATAAAACACCACTACAGATAAATAAAAATCTAACAATTAAATGTTACCTGAAATGCCAAAAGCTCTTCAAATCCTTTATTTAGTAATCTGGAAAACAAATATACATTGGTGAATAATTCTATGTTTTCCCATTTTCATAAAATACTTCTGTATTTCTTGATAACGAGATCATTTGAAACCCCAAATTTCAGTCTCTAAACATCAATGATGAAAAGGTAAATTATACACCGTGAAAAGATGAAAAAACTTACTGACGTTTCAGACGCTAGTCCTTCGTCGGAGTAAATCTCTTTTACTCCGACGAAGGACTAGCGTCCGAAATGTCAGTAAGTTTTTTCATCTTTTCACGGTGTATAATTTACCTTTTCATCATTACTGTTTCATTAGAAACACCGACGCAGCTCACACTAGTTTTTAGCTAGTTATATCTCTCTAAACATCAACAAACTGTTGGGTTGTAAGCATTCCCAAGAGAGTGAAAAGACAAAAGCATGGCGGCCATTGTGGTGCGAATAACAATGGATACTAATAAGAAATCTTTTGTTAAATGGTACCAGCGCTCCCTTGAGAGGCCGCGATGATGTAACATGCAATCGAAGAATACCAAAGATAAAGTAAAGAATGCAAATTTCAACAAATATTATTCAAAGAAGTTCCAAATGCTGACAGCATATCATGTGGACATTATATTACACTCATATATTTGGGTCAATTTCAATACATTTTGTTGTATTGACCCAAATGTTTCACTTTTAAACAATTGTTGTTTGAAGGCAATAGTGTGTAACTCTAATATCTGCTATTCTATACTCACAGGTTTGTTCGTTTCTCATTTTTTCGCCGCAGGTCATTGACATTCACAATCAGACGACATTCATTTCTAGAGATCATGTCCCTCACTTTGCCATGGTACACCCCTTGATCCTCCTACAACACAGCAACAATAAATATACTTCAATATAAAACTACTGCGTAAGGTGTTGTTAGGAATCAGTCATTATTTAAGATGGGGGGAGTGGGGGTGGAGGAGAAAATGAGGGGCCCTCAAATTTTTTTTAGTGTAGTAGTGTTTAGCAAAAACGAAGATTGGGAGGATTGGGAGGATTTTTTAAACGATTGAAGGGGGTGCCCAAAACACATGAATGCTATTAGGTTGGGGTCTGGAAAAAAATTTTAATTCAAAAACGTTTCCACCCCCACCCCCCTCCAACTTAAATAATGACTTGTTGCTTAATGGACTTCTTCCACAATATGGTGGCAATCTTAGAATGAAAGGCATGATGGGGCATGGTGGGTGTAAATAAATAGAGGTTATCAGTTGGCTAAGCATCTGATATGGCCGGGGTTTTTTTATGAGTGACTGAGTATTTACAAAATATAAGTGACAAGTAAAAATGCACAGCCATATCAGATGCTTACCTACTGATAAGTTGTTTATTATTTAATTCTGCAAAGAAATGCTCAAACTCCCTCTAAACCTTATCGTACCCAGCGCGAGCAAATGACAAGTGCTGATGCGGTCTCATATCAGGAATGGTCTTTTCCCATATCATCACACACATTCTTTGCATAATCAAATTGATAAAGCTATGTTATAGTAATGATGCTGATCAGTATTAACAGCTCACCACAAGAGAAAATAACAAAAGATGAAAATTAAGACTAAAAAAATATTTAAAAAATTATTATCATTATTATTATCACTTGTGTGATATAACATGAGTCGTGAATATTCATAAGGTATAGTAAACGTTAAATTTCACAACAATATTTTGAGAAATATTTTTTTTCAAACAATCGATCTAGCTGTCTTTCATTTAACTTTGAATAATGTTTAGAATCATGGAAGATAAATCGAAAACATTGAGGAAAAAAACCCAGAAAATTTGAAAATCATTACGAAGAAACATGTGACTCGATGACATATTTTCCCGGGAAAAATAAAGTTCCAGTTAAAACTCTTCAGTGGCAAAGATTAGTTAAAACCTTAACATTTTCGCTAGAAGGAAGGTATAGAGGTGTTATAGCGTTGTTCAGAGGGAGATCGAGTGACAAAAGAGTTAACTTTGAACACATTTTCTAACGTTGTACAAACTTCAATCAACAGCCATCGCGAACACATCAAAATATCTCACAAAATAAACTAGAAAGTTAACGAAATCCTACTTACATCGTCGTCAAGGAAGTCAAGATACTCTCTCTGAATCCCTCTGAGGTATTGCTCGTTGTCTAAACTCATGATTTTTGTTGAATTTTGGAAGAATTCTTCAGTAAAACAACGAGGTTTATGTTCACTTCAACACGAACCAGCTCTGCTCTTCACCCACGTGATTAGATTTTCCCGCCAAACTCGAACCTTTACCATATATGGAATAACTTACACAGGAAGCCCACTTTAAGGGGATGTTTTCCTTGTAATTTTCTAATATGACAACTTCTAATGACCACAAACTTCTCAATAGAATTATTATTAATGAGCTTAGATTTCTTAGATGTACAATTTGTCAAATATTTTTGCCTTAAAGACCGAAAAATGATAAATCAGCCTTTATGATTATAAAATATTTCAAATTAATAATTTAGTAATTTCCAATTTGTATCTTTTTTATGAGATGTCAAAAGTTATTCTATAAAAAAAATACAAATTTAATAAAGCACTAGAATTGTTTTCTCAAATTAGGATTCCTGCTTTTTCCGACTAATTTACGACAAACTCTCGAAGTATAAGAGTAAAGCTCGGAATGCATTCGGGTAAATTTCGTGGTTCTTCGTTCTTGTTTTCAAAATGGCTGGCGAAAAAGTGATGAAAAATATAACTGGGGTATATGGAAGACTTTTTGATCACAGATCAGTGATTGGAGGGGAATGTAAATACTTCCTTAGAGAATTTGAAGGCAAGAGGAATGATCGTGAAGTAGAGAGGTTAACAGAAACTCAGCAAAAACTGCATCAGATCGAAGATGTGATACCAAAGTCTATCGACCAAGCAGTTTTGCTTGAAGACTTGAAAGAAAAGTTGAAAACTGCAAGACAAAGCTGTCATAATATTCTTGTTAAAGAAGAGGAAGACACACACCAAAAACGAAGAGAGAAGATCAAAGAAGAAGCGAGGAAAGATTGGGAAAATTTTCAACAAGAAATGATTGAGGAGGAGGAGAAAATCAAAAAAGAGTTTGAAACAGAAGCTCAAAAACTTAGAGAAAAATATGGAATAACAGAAACCAAAAAAGAACATTGAAAACTATTCCAAAGTACTAAAGTAAAGAAAGAAGGCAAAGATTAGTTTAAGAAAAAGACTTCTTTTGGTTGGCTGATGCAAAGTATTTTGTAAAACAAATTCAGCCAATCATAGGCAAGCATTTTCACAAATAATAATAGTTATTATTATCATTTAATTCAGCAAAGAATGTGCGTGATACAGGAAAAGACCATTCCTGATATGAGACCGCATCAGCACTTCTCATCTGCTCGCGCTGGGTACGATAGGGTTTAGAGAGAGTCTGAGCATTTCTTTGCAGAAGTAAATGATAAACAACTTATCAGTAGACTAACCATCTGATATGGCTGTGCATTTTTACTCATTACATGTATTTTGACTCACTCAAATACTGGACTGCTTAGCCGACTGATAACCTCTATGTATTTTTACACAAGTGAATACAATTATTTCAATAAAATTAGTCATCAAAAACCTAGAAAGCTGTGATCGCTGAGAACCATGGGGAAATGTTTTATATCAAACAAGTAAAGCTTTTGACACAAACTGCAATAGTTGAGGATGCTCAGAGGAGGTTAACTTGTAACTGGTAGAAGATCTCAAGTCCATCACAGTTATCAAGTGATTGAAACATGTAAAATGTATCTACCCATAATGCTTGCCGGTCTCAGCTTTGTAGCTTTTCAGGTGACTAACTTTATTGAAATAAGTTTGTAATAAATCCAGCCTACAGGTGAATATAGCATGCATATCTCTTGCAGAGATAAATAACATCTTTAAAAAAAACTCTCTCTCCGTTATTTATTCAATTCACTTATGTTAAAAATACTTGAAGATTCACATCTCAATAAATATTCCTTGATATTCACTGAGCCTGAGGCAAATAACTGTTTATTAATGCATTAATAGTGAATAAAAAACAAATGGACATGCCCAATGCTACTGACAAGCAAGGTCTATTCAAAACACATCAATTTGATTGATGGCATAAAAACGTAGGAGACCCAGAACAAGAATGCTGTTTATAACATTTATAATAATATAATTTAAATAATTGGATTAACAGTGGAATCCACAGAGTGGCTCTTCTTCCACTGTATTCCAATTAAAATTTAGAAGTTGATTTTTACGGAGAGAGGAAAGTCAGAGAACCCGGAAAACGGTCGAAGCACAGGAGAGAACCAACAAGCAACTCTACTCACATACTACACAGGAGAGAACCAACAAACAACTCTACTCACATACTACACAGGAGAGAACCAACAAGCAACTCTACTCACATTATTCACAGGAGAGAACCAACAAGCAACTCTACTCACATACTACACAGGAGAGAACCAACAAGCAACTCTACTCACATACTACACAGGAGAGAACCAACAAACAACTCTACTCACATACTACACAGGAGAGAACCAACAAACAACTCTACTCACATACTACACAGGAGAGAACCAACAAACAACTCTACTCACATACTACACAGGAGAGAACCAACAAACAACTCTACTCACATACCACATCAAGCTCTGCTTCTCCAGAACTTTCAATAATATTTGTAGTAGGTGGTTAGTCCTAAAAAGTAGGGGGATGAAGCCACTGGTGTTTGTATATAACTTTATTTGGCAATGAATTAATTTTTAGTCAAAATAGCCTGCAGTTTAAGGTGAAGTATCCGGTGATAAACTGCCGGTAGCCACCTCATATTGAAAGCTCTGTTCTCATTGGTAAGAGGCAAGCACTCTCACCGCTGGATGAGGACAAGCTATCAAATCCTAAGGGTTCTAAGAGTATAGCCAAAACAAAAGAATATATGCACAACATGTAGAGAATTAGTTGTTTACCTCACAGAAACATTACATTTGGTTCCACATCAATTAATTTAATTTACACCTTCAGGTTCCAAACTGTTTGAAAATTCTCAAGCTGGCAACCAACTTCAGAACTTCAAAAAAAAGTTCGTTATGACCTTCTTAGCTTCCTGCCGAAGTTGAGAATGTTGTTGGCTTCTTTTGCAGCAAACAAACTTGATTTTTAACCAAAAACTTCTGGGTTTCCTTTCAGATATTCTGGATCAGTTCGGACTGTAAAAACATCTGCATTTTGAAAGATTACATAGCATGTTAGCAATTTCTCTTTTAATTCCTAACTCTGTTGAATCATGTTTTTTCCCTAATTTGATCATGCAAATAGCAGCATGATGCTTCAAGCTCTCCTCCACAATCTAACAATTTATTATCCCAAGGTGTTTGATAGCTGTATACAGTTTAGCTTGGTGTAATGTTTTCCCATTTCAGACCATCTGTCATTTCCTAGAGTATGATTTCTTTGTTTAAATAAATAAGTGAAATTAAATTGACTTTATTTAACGAGGGTGACATACATTACTGGTAACCCAGTAGTTTCCATTATGGCCCTCCTACAATTAATTAATGAAACTGAAATGAATGATCAAAGAAACATAAAGTGTGTTAAGAATCCCAACTGGCAAGGAAGCAAACCAGTTGGCTATTATCAAGCATGGTCGAGAAACTGAATCTGAACTAATCAGGAATCAGGACAAATACAGTCTCAACTCGGTGTCCACAGCAGGACTCGAACCCGGCACCACCGGAGTGTGAGACCGATGCTAAGTTAACAGTTGCATATTTGATCATCAGAAGACTTAAGCTTGTGATTATGGATCTAACTAAAACGAATAATGACACATGGTCTGAAAAGGGAAAAATTTATACCCAATCCTAAACTACCAAGTTCTTCTAATGATAATAATAGTAATAATAATAATAATAATAATGGGGTTCTTCTATAGCACATTATCACATGTCTCAATGCGCTTTACAGTGCAGTGGAGGACTTTACGGGCTACATGTTAAGGCACTATTAGCAGCCGTGTGGCTTACAATCATGAGTGATTTATTAGTACGTTAGTGTTGTGCCTCCAAATTGGGATAGGCTGTTGAATGGGGAGACAATCCCCTACTCTTACACGAATAAGATAAGATTTAATTTTAAGATTAACTTCCAATAATAACAAATGATAGCCTCATGATATATAAGTTTTTAATTGTTGTGACAGATGTTCCACTACTTACAATTAGTGAACTATGGTTTGTGTTTTAAGTCATAAAAATACCTCTTGTACAATCTAAGACCATTAAGTAATATTTTAAAAATTTGCTAACTAAAAAATTTAAATTAATGTAACTAAAAAAGGGTTAAACATTTGACAATTAATTAACAAGTTCACAGGTAAATGTGAGGTAAAAACTTTGTCTTCTCTATGTAAATGGAATTTCACTAATGACCTTGAAGATATAAATCTCAATTCCTGATGTTGAAATAACTGTCCAAAAGCTAGGACAAGTACAAATCAAACTTATTTAGAAGGAGAATTAGTTGTGGCTTTTACCTCACTTGAACTTGCATAGGACACTACATATATTGATAATTTTGATAAAAGTATACCTATCTAAATAAAGTATTTACACAATCATACATATGATACACAGTTATATAAATAAGATATTTACATTAGGGAATATTCACACTTGAAGATGCATTGCTTTCATTCCGTGATGTAGGGCCTGCCCATACTGTATGTGCATCTCAAGTCTTGAACCTTAAAAAGGTCATAAGTAGTCGACATTTTTCTAAATGTTATAACCGCCGCATGCGTTCTTTACTCTTTCTACTCCCTACCAAATTTTCTGTTCCTTTCCTTCTAGTCTTACTTCTTGTTTCTATTCTCTCACATGGGTTATCTAATCCTCTACAAACTTTTTCTTTATGGGTCTTGGTATCTTGCAGACACACCGAACAAAATTCAAGTCCACATCTTTGACAGCAACAATGACTACCAAGTACTCTAGCATAGTTAGACGGTGAACAGCATTTTGGACAAGGACGAAAGTTTTCAGAGGGACTAGTTACAGGTGTAGATATTTGTTGCTGTAAAATCGGTAATTGAGTTTCCCTGCTTGTTTTCGCTACACTTGAAGTGACCTTGTTCGCATCAATATTTACCAAGGGTGTCCTTTTGATCTGCTGTGAAGACAAGTCTGGTTTTACACTTGTAGGTGAACCAAGATTTTCCTACAAAAACATAATTATGGAAAATGAGGATTTTTGAAAGCCTTGTTTTCTAATGTATAAATATATCTTGACTTTTTCTTGACTGATCTAAATAAGAATATGCCTATCAAACCCTGAACTAACAACCTCTGGGCTGATCTAAATCAGGGTACAGCTAACTCACAGATTGAACCCTGAAATAACCTCTGGGCTGATCTAAGTCAGGGCATGGATAACTCACAGATCAAACCCTGAAACAACCTCTGGGCTGATCTAAGTCAGGGCATGACTAACTCACAGACCAAACCCTGAAACAACCTCTGTGCTGATCTAAGTCAGGGCACAGCCAACTCACAGACTGAACTTTAGCATGTTAAGTTTTGCAGAAGTGAGTGTACTACCACTAAGCCACACACAAAAGAAACTTGTCATGGCTAATCACCACCAAAAATACACCAGTGGTGCAATTCAACGGGGTCAAAGTCAAAAGCATATATAAGAAAGTGCCTTTGGCAGTGGCTATACAGTCCATGTATAAGTCCCCGGAGCAGCAGCTCAAATCAATTTGAATTGATTCCTATTGCAAGGAAATTTATAGCATAAATAACAATGAAATTGGATCGTGCCTCCTTTTTTCCTTCCCTCTGGACACAAGCAAAAAACAGAGCTGTACTAGGAGGGCAATAAGAATTTTTAATTTTAAAACTGTTCTTGAAACAATCTTGCTACATATTAGCCAAAAATTGACTCACAAAGGAATAAACAAATATGATTTTCTCCGTTGGAGGGAAATATACAAGAGAAAAGACTAGAAGAGTCATTTTTATTATTGCTTTGGTGCTGGTGCAAGAAATGTAGTGAAACATACCTTTCCTTTCAGAATGCAATACTCTTTGCGCTGCAATAAATAAAAACTCAACCGATCGCGAATCTGAGGCTCTTCCTTAACAAAACTCCTCCAACTCTTACTCACTGAAGCAAACCTGTAGAATTATTATAAAAATAAATGTTGATCAATAATCATTTTGAATTTGATGTGCAATTCAATTTTGTGAAAACAACGCGTGCTTTGTTGAGATATTTGGCGCGAATTTGCTTCTACGAAAAAAAGAAAATCAAAAAAGGCACAATCGCTGCAATAGAATAAAACTGAGGGATCAGTACTAACCTGGAGAGTTCTCGATCGTTCAGATGTTCACAAATACTTCGACATATCTTGAAGCAGTTGCGTTGTACTAATTCTGTAATTAAATCTATCCTTGTCCTTCCGATCTTGTCTCTGTGTAGCAAAGGAGATCTCAAACTCCTTGAATCAGAAGATATCCTTGTTGAGTAATCATCAAAATGTAGTTCAAGCTTTAGTGGATCTTCATGAGTAGAAATCCCAAAGTTTGGTAAGGATTTCCTTTCCAAAGACGGAGGAGGACTCAGAAATACAGACGAAGACTGATCTTGTGTTGGCGTGACTCTTCCAAAACTGTGAGTCTTTTCATCGCTTTCTGGCGTTAAAAAACAGCTTGGAAGAGTAGCAAATTGCTTCATAGTGTTCTTTGGAGTCTTATTTTGCTTGATTTCTGCTGAACTCATGATAATCGCGAGAGATTTTTGGGGAAATTAAGGCAAAATTTAGGCAGTCAACATTGTTTGATGGCGTTTTCCATGTTTGATTTCAAGAGTTTTTGATTTCTGCGCCACGAACCACTTCAGCCAATCAGCGATCAGCATCTCAACCCTCCCGTTAAAAAAATACCACAGGTAACCCATATCAAGTATTTTCTTCATAATACTAAATTTCATTTATGACAGACTCATTTTTGTAACATTTATTCACGCCGAGTCTTGTACGTCTCGGTTTATTAATTGAACATTGTTTTCGTGACTAATAACTAAGAACTGAGATAAAAACTTTTAAATTGTCAAATTACACAGGAAGCCCATTTCGAATTCTCGTACCCAGAGCCTTCTCAGAAAAATCAAAGGTTTGAGAAGGTTTTGGCAACGAGAATGGATAAAATTGTCAAACAGCATTATTGAACTCTCGCCCAAGAAACTACCATTAACGCTAGATAACGTTAAATCTCATTTAAAATGAATTATAATAATGATATAACAATGTTGTCGCATTGGTTTTTCAATTCCTAGTGACCTAAATCGCCAGAGTTCCAATTTTCCAAAGTTCCATTTTTCTAACAAAAGATTACAAATGTTGACAAATAAACTCAAATGCTTTAGTCATATGACGAGTTAAGAGTTAAAATACAATCAGTACTGTAAATATCGTTTCGTTAGCGGTAATAGACACTTTAAGTAATAAATGCACAGCTGCCTGTAGTGTATGCATGTATGGTAAACAAGCAAGAGAACAATCCCCTTGCCCCATCATGTGCACACTTTGATGCTATTTTTAACTCGTTACCATACCCGCGCGATAATCATGCTTCCCTTTAATGTCTCGTTTCAGGACACGAAAAGCGCCATATTTCGCTACGTCCATGACAAAAACACAGGCTTTGTTTACTGAAAGTCTGGAAGACGTCTACCCTCAAGAAATCAACCAATCGGGTTCTTCACTCAAAATATCTCCAAGCTAAAAATAGCATCAAACTGTGCACATGATGGTTACAAGGCTATATAGGTAGGATTCCTTCTCTTAGTTCATATTCTCTTGAAACAAGTTATTTGTGTATAGATAGAGTCACTCTATAGCCTAGCATGAGCTTGTATCGAGGATGTCTTTGGTTGAAGGGGGCATTTTATTACTGGTGTCCACCTATTCATTGGTAAATTTCTACGAGAGCTTTGCCTGAGAAAAAGGTGCCTAAAACAGCAGAAAAGATTCCCAGAAGTATAATAGAAACATTGCAAAAACGTATGCACCAGCTCAAAGAAGCTCCCTTGAGCTTAAGGTGAAACAAACACGGAAAGACAAATGAAAACAAAGACGCTATCATACTCCCAAAGAAGGCTAGAAGAAGAGCGAAGTGTGGGACTACAAGAGCCGTTACCAAGGTAACGAACAGTAAGAATAAACGAGTCAACGAGAACGAAAGCATTCTGGGTAATCTGTGAAGGCATGAATCTGACGCGATTGATTCTTGGATAACTTGATAAACGACAGAGACAGGAAAAGCATACGAGCAAAGAACATTAAGACTAAGAAACACACAGATAACGTGGTAAAGAATGTTTACAGGAAAATTATTCAAAATTACTTCTTGAGTTAAGCCGACGAATGTCAAAAAAGATGTCAACGCGAAGACAACTTTAATAAGAGTGACAAATAAGAATGAAAAGCCAAGGACCTTACTGAAGGATTTCTTGTATATCATACATCCTTCTAGGCGAGGAAGAGCCGGGTGAGCTGTGTAACTAAAGACTATGATCCCAAAAGCTACAAAAAACCCTTGGCTGTCCCAAAACAATAGATTTTCCAATTTCCATGAAGATGCATGCGAAAACCCGTGCCATAGAACAAATCCAATTGGTACCATGAGAACTACGACCCCTAGCAAGCTAACCCAGGCAATTCTTGATAGATGTTTGAGAAAGATAGTTGGTAGAACACCAACTGCGCCCACGATTATCCACATTCTCTCACTCAGCGGTAATTTTGGAAACGCATGCGTAAGGAATGATCCACTTAGAACCAAATATGACGTAGACACCATTAGGAGTCCAATGCTTTGTAAGATGATTACGAGTTTTTTACCATATTTGGGAAAAGACGCCTCGCCCAAGTCTTCAACGGTCGAACGAACTCGAATTTTCCTCTTTTCGTTGTCTTCTTCGTATAAACACTCAATCATAGCTACTCCAGTGTAGTGACATATAATTGGTACGACGAGCAGTGCTATTAACGACGCTATACCCCCTTTTAAGATAGCATATGGTAAACTTAAGAGACCAATCCCTTCGATGTCGCAGATGAAGTTAGCCGCAGCCTTCCAGCTTGACATCTTTATCGTGCGTGGAGCTATCTCTTCGACATTAACGATGTCAGTGTCGTCAAGATTTTCGTCTCCTCTTTCTCCAACACTATTTCTACTTGAAGCTAGGTTATCAAAACTCAACATCTCGTGGTTTGCTGAAATTGAAAAGAGTAGTGTCATTTTAAGGCACTGTTTTCGTCGTACGCACTAACTTGAGATGACACTTAGTCGCGAAAGGGAAATAGTCCCCTTCACAGTTCCCTGCGCCATCTTGAAAGGTAGCCGTGCCTTTGCATCGAAGTGAGACGAACAGTGAGCTTGCAATGATAGAGACATGGGAATAATTGTTCAAGGTGTTTAAAAAAGGTCTCTATCATTGCAAGCTCACCGTTCGTCTCGCTTCGCTGCAAAGGCACGGCTACCTTTCAAGATGGCGCAGGGAACTGTGAAGGGGAATATTGGGCAATAGCCTGCCGTACGGTGGCCCAAAAGGAACATGCAGCAATTAGACGAGTTGCTGCATGTTAGACGAGTTGCTGTAAATAAGAAACGAGTTGCTGCATGTTAGACGAGTTGCTGCAAATAAGAAACGAGTTACTGCATGTTAGACGAGTTGCTGCAAATAAGAAACGAGTTACTGCATGTTAGACGAGTTGCTGCAAATAAGAAACGAGTTACTGCATGTTAGACGAATTGCTGCAAATAAGAAACGAGTTGCTGCATGTTAGACGAGTTGCTGTAAATAAGAAACGAGTTGCTGTAAATAAGAAACGAGTTGCTGTAAATAAGAAACGAGTTGCTGCATGTTAGACGAGTTGCTGCAAATAAGAAACGAGTTGCTGCATGTTAGACGAGTTGCTGTAAATAAGAAACGATTTGCTGCATGTTAGACGAGTTGCTGCAAATAAGAAACGAGTTACTGCATGTTAGACGAGTTGCTGCAAAAAAGAAACGAGTTGCTGCATGTTAGACGAGTTGCTGCAAATAAGAAACGAGTTGCTGCATGTTAGACGAGTTGCTACAAATAAAAAACGAGTTGCTGCATGTTAGACGAGTTGCTGCAAATAAGAAATGAGTTGCTGCATGTTAGACGAGTTGCTGCAAATAAGAAACGAGTTGCTGCAAATAAGAAACGATTTGCTGCATGTTAGACGAGTTGCTGCAAATAAGAAACGAGTTGCTGCAAATAAGAAACGAGTTGCTGCATGTTAGACGAGTTGCTGTAAATAAGAAACGAGTTGCTGCATGTTAGACGAGTTGCTGCAAATAAGAAATGAGTTGCTGCATGTTAGACGAGTTGCTGCAAATAAGAAATGAGTTCCTGCATGTTAGACGAGTTGCTACATGTTAGACCATAGTTAATGAAGCGGAATAGTTTGGAAACCCCTTATAGAACAAAGCGTTTGAGGTCATTTGAGGTTGAACCGTACCATCATGTGATACTGACCGTGCACGATGGACCAAAGCAAGTATGGCTGAAAATACTCATTTCCTTATTATTTTCATGTATGAACATTTTGAAAGTGAAAACTTTCATTTGATGACCACAAACTATGCGAATAAATATTTCCGCGCAGATACAGTCAAGATACTAGATGATAAATAAGAAAGCATGGAAAAAGGCACTTTCCTTTTCAATAAACAATTAATATCAATCATATAGGGTTAATTAACAAATAATAAGTATTTTAGAACGTTTTTTTAAAAGAGAAACAACTTCTATACCCTTATTCTGTGAACAAACGGAGCAACTTTTCCTTCTCTGTGCACGGTTAGAGGAAAACAAGTTTGTTAGTGTTTTTACACTATTAAGTGTACATCCTCTTTAAATCATAGAGCGGGTGCAATTAAACCGTGAAATAAAATCAAACTAAATACTGACAAATAGTATCTAATAGTTGCTATCACTCAACCAGAACATTCCAAGGGCGGATCCAGGGGGGGGGGGGCAAAGGGGGGGGGGGCTAAAGCTCCCCCCCCCCCCCCCATTTCAACAGAAAAAAAACAAAATTTTTTATATTGTTTTTAGTTGTGTTGACGGAAGAAACTCAATTAGCCCCCCCCTAAACTCAATTAGCCCCCCCCCCTAAAATTTTGGCTGTATCCACCCTTGCATTCATCATACAAAGACAAATTTATTGTTTAATAAAAGTTCTGGTTTTGTTTGATTTTATGTGGATAAAGTCGAACAAAAACCTAGAACAGTAGGTTTCCCAATAAACATTTTGCGCGCAGTTTACCGATTTGCACTGAATTCTAGAAAAGCTTAGTTTAACTTTCCATATTTTGCTAGATAAACTTCAAGCGATTCTCAGCTGCTTAAGATTTCAATTTCATGTGTTTGTCTTTGCTCGATTTGACGCGTTTGTCTTTCCTCGGATCAGCAGACTTATGCTTAATAGTGTAGTCAAAACATTTTTTATGTTACTGCAGCCTTGCTTTAATGTTCGGCTGTGGTTCCAATCCAGGCATTGCATTTGAATACAGGATTCCTTATTATTGTTTGAAAACTTATTGATTTCATTTTAAACTATTTTACGGAGTTTTTGGCTGACTCGTCGAAACTCAATTGAAGATTGAGGCCTCTTCTTTGGTACCCGGTTCATATCTTAGCTGCATGTAAGTTTTTAAATTTGAATTAAAATCTAAGTAACGATTCCTGGTCAAAGAGTGACTGTATCAAGCTTCTATGAGAAGTATAGTAGAAATATCATACGGAAGGCGATTCTAGCCCATGAGCGTGCTATTACCATTATCACTGAAAACTTATCTTGGTCAAATATGAACTTATCAAAAATCATATATATATTTTTTCTTATAGTTTACCAGTGAAGCGTGGATTTTTATCGGCCTCTGTTCGTTCCACGTCAGCTTTGTCGTTATTGTTAAATGTTTGAAGTTGTTTAAAGGAAAGAAGCTCGATCGCCATTGTTCTTCGATAAAATGTGTTTCCAGCATCAGAAGCATATAGATCTAGTTAGTAACTTGCAGCTAATCAAACAAACTTTAAGGTGACGTCTCTATAGAGCTTTTAAGCGTGACGTCAGTCAAATCCACACGCAGCCCAAGCTCTGTCGGGTTCAGAAACATAGAACATAAAAGCTGAGACCGAAATGGCAGTTGGGAAATGACATAATTATATTATTATTTATTTATTTGCGCCATCCATGCAGTCGGTTTAGGATGCCAAACGCGTATTAAAAACAGTGGATGATGCCACGGGTCGCCGGTCACATCATGCATCTAATTAACGTACTTCCCATGTGCCATTTCAGTCTCAGCTTCTATGTTCTATGTTTCTGAACCCGACAACGATTCTTTAATAAGCCTGAAGCGAGATGACGTTTTACCCCCGTCTCTAGACCATAATTCTTTTCACATTGCTTTTGCTCTTTAATTATGACTATTGTTCTTGTGTTCTCTAAGGAAACAAACATTTTAATATGAAAGAATTTAAAAAACTATTATGGTATAGAGTCGGGGGTAAGACGTCATCTCGCTTCAGGCTTATTGAGTGAACATGCATCAAGAATTTTGCGCTACTGCTCTAAGCGCATGCTCAATGGATCAAAAAGTGGTATCCTGGGCCCGGTAGTACGAAGCCTGGATAGCACTATCCAAGGGATAAATCTTATCCAGTGGATAAATATATTTTGGTTTGCAGCATCGACTTATCCACTGGATAAGGATTTATCCGCTGGATAGCGCTATCCAGGCTTCGCACAACCGGGCCCTGGGTTGTAAAAATCAATTGACTCCATTGAAGTCGAAGACGTCTTTCGTAATTGAAGTTCAGACGTGTAATTCATCACAGAATTCGCTTCCAAACTCAACAAAATATCAAACTAAACAAAGTAGGTGTTAAAAGGAAAATAAATAAAAGGACGTTTTCTGATCTTACCAGCTAAATTGAATATTTCAAATGTGAAACTTCTGAAAAAAGCGCAACTAGTATTACCACGAGTTCGCCACAGGGCGGTTTGATTTAAGGCCTCCAGGCGCCCTCTGGAATGTTTTCATATTTCCATATCTTCGACAGTAGCTCGTGTATCACGTGTGCTGAAAATTCAACGTTTGCCTTAAGTACAATGCACTTTGGTATTGGAATGAACTATTCAGTATGCAGTCAGAGTACAGGGATTACTGCCATTAATCCATGCAACAGTTAAAAAATATGAGGTTATGATAAGTAATATGAAGGGAAAGTAATGATTCTTAAACTAACGACGACTATGAAATTCTTGTGATATTTTTTGTTGCCTGTGATCGTGATTGTGATTGGTCGATTAGGTCACGTGCCACTTGATCAACCTCCTCTGGCACGCAGACACGCTCACGCCAAGGTCACGGCAATGCCAGACCAATCACATTGCGCGTGAAAAAAAACAGCCAATTAAAATTCTAGAAAGCATCAAGGTCATGGTACGTCACGCTTACGGCACTGAGCTTTTCACAGTCATAAGAAAACTGCGGCTCTAATCGACACGAGTGAAAAACGTCTGATAAACGTGCCTGATAAATTGGACTTCACAAAAAGCCAAAACTTAGTGTCCATGCTTGAAACTTAAGGCTAATTCTTTCATATTGTGTATGTTAATACAGTATCTTGATCTGACGAAAGTATACTTGGAGAAAACAAACATTTATTTTCTCATTCAAACGCTTCAGATTCTTAGAAAACGAAATCCACGCATGCGCAAACGTTTTTCTTGAGTGTCCTCTGGTGCAGTAATCAGTATGATTCAACGCGTTTTTTGAAATAGCTGTATGCTGACCCTCCTCACCAAAAGAGATGCGTAGATCGAAGAGAACTTTAGCCAAATGCTTATTATTCGGTTGCTTCTTTATTACAGTTGCTAACATCACGGTTTGGCTTAATACTTCAGGTAAGAATAAGAAAAAAATAATTTTAACAGTTAAATAATATTCTTCCTTCCTACCGGTTCGA
Source organism: Actinia tenebrosa (assembly GCF_029948245.1). Classification (NCBI taxonomy): domain Eukaryota; kingdom Metazoa; phylum Cnidaria; class Anthozoa; order Actiniaria; family Actiniidae; genus Actinia; species Actinia tenebrosa. The sequence continues at coordinate 7,945,884 of NW_028292573.1, read as the reverse complement.
GCTCCAGGGAAGATAGTGAAACAGCGAAGTGAATCTTCCGTTTATTCTAACACGAGATTATACCTCCAATCTTGCCAAATATTAGACAGATTACAAAGATTCAAGGGACCGTTCATTTTTTATCGGGAGGGGGGGCTGGTGGTTTTGAGAGGGGGGCCACCCGAGGAAAATTGCCAAAAAAGGGGGGGGCAGGCACAACATGAGGCATTGAGAGGGGGGGCTACGCTTTTTATAAACATACTTTTCCTTAATAAATTTTTATTACAGTCGATATAGAAATTAAAACAGGAACAATGTGCTATAAATGTGTAAAAATAAATATCTATAGTATATATTAATAACGAAAGTGATAAAGCTATATCAGCAGTCCATTAAAAGTCTTCCTCCTCACTCTCGCCATCTTCATCAGTGCCAGCAGCATCGTCACCATCGCTGTATTCATTTTCATCAGTATCATCATTGACATTGTCCTCACTGTCATGTAAACCAACTTCAATATGGGCATCAGTATTTGAATTGGTGTCCTGCTCTTCGGGATAAAGGTGAGAGAAGACTTCATCCGCTATCTTTGTTCGTAAATTTGTGAGCAGTCTACTAGCAGCTGCATTTGTGAGGTGATTTGCAACTATTTGAGCGACACACTTTGCTTCTATGCCGCCTTTCACCGAAGCAATGTTTTCGACAGCAATGAATAGTTCGGGGACCTTGATGGATGGAGGGTAAGAAAAGAAGTTGGGGAGTTCAGCATCTATTGGATTTGATATACAAATACTGTATACTCGCTTAATATTGGCATCATATCGCTGCTGTCTTCTATTTTTTGTTTTCCTCTTATTTTCTTTCTTCTTTCTCTTCTCTGAGGTAAACTTCTGTGCAGAGCCTTTAAAAATCCGTTTGCAGTCGTCCAGCAGCCGCTGTAATGCTTCTTTGTGTTCAGTCACATTAGCAATTACTTTTTCAATGCCCGCTTTTCGTTTTGCATTAAATTCATGTTGGAATGTGCTCCCTTCCTTTAGGTTTCTCCCATTTGTGCTGAACAATGTGTTGTCATGTTTTTTAATTTCGTCAAGTGTGTCATTGAGCTTGTTTATAATGATAGAATGTTCATCAATGGCGTGGTTTATTTGTCTTCCGTCACCTGGTTTCACAGTGTAATTCGGTTGCAAAATCTTGCTGTACCTGTTTGAGCAGGGAACAAAGCACCAGAGTCTGTTACAGCCAACAGAGGAAAGTGGATTAGAGATAAGAGCCCTTCCAAGTCATGATTTTTGTGATTCACGTCTGTATGTAACACCGTCAGCCTACCGAATTATGTCGCATGAAGACAACCGGTAAGAAACTTTATACTTATACCCTTCGACTATCTTTAACGAAAGTAGATAATGTAAACATGAACAATAAGATAATTCCAATAAGTCTGTCATATCCCCATCGGTGTGTTGGACAAAGTGTAAAAATTTAAAGTAGACAGCTGTTGTAGACAATAGGGACGTCAACAGGAAATGCAACACCATATATTTATCTGAAGTATGGAATCTAACAACAAAAAGTATGCGGAGATATCATAGTACTGAGGAGACAATGATCGATCAATTAGATGTTAACCCTATTACAATGGCAGCCTTGAAATGTATATACTTTAGAATGTGAGTACTCCCTGTTACTTTGATTATCAATGTAACGTTACAATTACAGAACTCACTGAATTGTACACAAACATATATATGTATTTTTGAGGAATTGGTAGAGGGGGAGGGGGGGGGGGGGGGCATCTAAATGAAATATGAACGAGAGGGTGGGCCATACAAAAAATTTGTACCAAACTAGGCGGGCTATACATTTTTTTCTGAGAAAGCTCCAAAAACCACCAGCCCCCCCCCCTCCCGATAAAAAATGAACGGTCCCCAACTGAAAACAAGCCCAAAGTAGTAAAAAAGATACATATGTTATACCTCGAATATCGGCGAAGAAAGTCGAGAAGGAAGGACAGGAAAGCAAAATTACCTTAGAAGGATATTGATTTTTCGTATCTTTCGTCATGAAATAAGAATTTTCCTTTTCGTGTTACATTTTATCTAAATATGCTGGTATTATCTAGCGAACTCAGCAGATGAGCGAGGAAATATAGCATGGCCCAAAAATTATGCCAAAAAAAGAATGCAAGCCATTTCGCACATTCAACTGAAACAAGACGCAAGCAGTAAAAAATAGAATATTGGCAAAGGAAGTCGAGAAGGATGGACAGGAAAGCCAAACCTTACTAGGATATTGATTTTTCGTATCATGGATCCTGAACGAAGAATCTTCCTTTTCGTTTAGTCATCATCTAGCGGACCCAGCGGATGGGCTTGGAAATATAGCGTTGTTGCTCAAACATTATGCTAAATGGACTGCAAACCTTATAGCCGTGAAATAGCACAAAACACAGAGCGGGCCGGGGTCAGGCCAGGGTTATCTTATCATGCATCATTTTTACATCATTAATTATAATTTATGTGAATGAGAATATATATTAAATATATATTTGTACTGCGGTTGTCATGTATCAAATTGAGCTGATATCATCGCAGTATGTGAAGCAACTTATGCAGCTGCAAATTGAAGGACTGAATCTTGAACGGGATTTGATTTAAATCTTTAATTGCTTTTGGAATGTTTAAGTTTCTAGTTTTCTAGTTTAGTTTTCTAACTTACTTATGTTAGAATGTTAAGTATTAAGGATTTATCTAGCCTCCTAAGAACTGCTGCAAAGGAGGCTAGGATTTATCAAATGCTGGCTTATTTTTTATTGATATTAGCAACCATTAATTTTGATTTGTTAATTTGTCATTTTTTGTATTTTATATTAAATAAATTATTGTATTGTTATCATTGCGAGTGAGATATAACATTTTCCTATTTACAATAAGCAGCTAAACTTAATATATTTTCGAATTTAAACAATCAATTGTACTTAATTAGATGTATGTCATACCTGTTAGCGTTATATATTTTCTAAATTCTTTAAGAAATTAGAGATAAACTGCAGTACTTTTGTCCAGTAGGTTTGCCTTTGACAAATTACGACACAACTTCACAAAATGCTAAAAGTGCCTATGACACCTAGCTGATTTTCAGCATTGATTCTAAAAAAAGTAAATAGTTGAATGAAAAAAACATTTTATGGTTTGAGTGATGCACCTTGGAGATATCAAGGTTTATACCCGCAGGATATTTTACCTCTACAGAAAAGGTTTGTATATTTAATAATGCCTCCTTTAAATAATTACCAAGACACGAGTCTTCGAGCGGCGAGGTAAACATTCTCCGATATTCACTGAGGCTGAGGCAAATAATTGTTTTAGTATAAATACACAGGTGATTCTTCCAAAAAAAGAAAAAAAGAAGAAGGAAAAAAAAAAAAAAAAAAAGAAGATAAAAAGCATTTTTTCCGGTAACAGCAACAAAGCGGCTGGACGCCATTTTGGTTTATCGCTGGAGGCGACTATCGTGTGATAGTGTGAGTTTCTCGACCAATCAGCGCGCGAGATTTTCAAGAACCACCTGTCTATTTTTTACTAAAAAACACTTATACCAAGAGAAAATGAACTAAGAGAAGGAATCCCCGCGCCCCATCATGTGCACACTTTGATAATATTTTTAGAATCAATCATTATATAGTTTGTTTTTCTGCACGCTGCAAGTTTGTTTCTCAACCTCCCATACATTCGGAGCTAGGACTACCTGTTGTCAGTCGTAATGAAAAACTACCTCTGGGTCACAAATAATTCTATACAGATTCATTGTTAGCTTTTTGTTAGTTTTCGTAGCTTTCGTAGCATGGCGTTTTTGTCTATCTTTAGACATAGCATCATTTTCATTGTTGCTCTCCGGCTGTCGCATTCTCGTGGTCACAAACCATTGCATTCACAATATCCACTATTCATCAGTATACGCTTTCACTAAAAGAAATGCGTAGATCAAAGAAGACTTTGGCTAAATTCTTGCTATTCGGCATCGTCTTTATATTACTTGCAAACGTACTACTGGTTGGTTGGATTAAAACTTCAGGTAAGGATAGAAAAAAAAGCTAACTTTAAAAGTGAATGAATCTATTCTTTCTCGCCTGATCGAGCTGCAGAGTTAAAGACAGTGAAAGATGATTCCTATTTAACCGCTAAAACAGCGAATCAAATTGTCATTCTACACAGACTTTATCTACAATCTTGCCAAGTACTAGACAGACTAAAAACAAGCCCAAAGTAGTAAAAAATATACTTATTTTATACCTAGAATATTGGCGAAGAAAGTCGAGAAGGAAGGACATGAAAGCAAAAGCTTAGGATACTGATTTTTCGTATCATGGATCCTGAACGAAGAATCTTCCTTTTCGTGTTTCTGATATCTAAACATTCTTGTACTAGCTAGTGCTCCCTACAGGTGGGCTAGAAAATATAGCATGGCTCAGAAGTTATGCGCAAAATAATGCAAGCCATATATCCGTGAAATAGCACAAAGAATAAATAGCTCTAAACACATCTATCTCTTTCGCTTTCAATTGTTTCATTGGTGCTGTTTTGTACTAGTTTTTAATAGTTACAGGGTTCGTGTTACTCCTTAAACTCCTTGAATTTTTGTTTTGATCATTAGAGTACAAACACTATAAGTGTGTAACATAACTGATACCACTAAATACTGTTAAATTATTGTTTTCTATTGTTTAATTAGCACTATTTACTACTAAATAGTGCAAAGTGTTACACACTTTTAGTGTTTGTACTAGCTCTACTTGCATGGTTCTGAAATAGATCTAGTCAGAAAGATCGGAAAACCTGAAAGTCGGCCATGTGCAACCACCGTGTAAACCTTGGCATAGTTAGCTGAACACACTCCTTGAATATTCATTTTTGGGTCCTTGTATACTCCTTGAATAGTCCTTGAATTTTAAGTTTTTACTTTAGCGCGAACCCTGTAGTTAGTAATATGGATTGCATTCTACTGCAGCTTAGAATAGTTTGTGTCAACATTTTGACTGTTAGAACGACATTTACAAATGTCAGTAATAATCATAGTTGGTCTAGGCCTGGTTCTGAGAACATAGCCCACTGCATCTAAATATACTGCCCAATATCACAGTACCATAATACAGTGTGTTCATTCTCATTGAAAAAATTTAAACATAGCTTTTTATGCTTCTTATGTTCATTTATAGTATTCTTCTCTAGTTTAGGATCCTATTTTTTATTTTATTTGATGCAACATGAATCGATCTTTTTTCTTGATTCTTTTGATAACCCGAAGAAAGCTATGTGCGAGTGTGAGCATGCTCAGTGCTAGCCTGTCCTGGTGCTAGATATCCTCCCACATCGATAAATGGAATTCCAGCTTCTCATATGCATAGCTTGTCAACCCTTTATTGGATACGAAGTTCGTACGTGTTGGTATTAAGTCCGAAAATAACTAAGCGAGACCTTTTTTAAAACCTTGGACAATTATTCACATGCCTCTATCATTGCAAGCTCGCCGTTCATCTGCCTTCGATACAAAGGCACGACTACCTTCAAAGATGGCGTAGGGAACTGTGAAAGAATCCATTCGTTTCTACGAGAAGAGTCTTTTATGCCCACCTTATAAAATCTCATATTTTGACTCATAAATTATTTTAGGGTTTGGTGAAGGTGTCACGACAGAAGCTGCTAAAAAGTCAGGTACGTGATTTATAAATATTTCATAATATCAAAAATGGTAATTATATACAAGAAGAGAAGAGAAAATGGAGTGGAGTGGAGTGGAGTAGAGTGGAGTGGAGCGCAGCGCAGAGAAGCGCGGTGCAGTGTGCAGTAGTAGGTGAATAGTGCATAGTAGGTGCAGTGCAGTGCAGTAGAATCGAGTCGAGTCCAAAATGCGCTATCTAAATATCTCATATTTTGACTCAAAAATTATTTCAGGGTTTGGTGAAGGTGTCACGACAAAAGCTGTCAAAACGTCAGGTACGTGATTTATAAATATTTTAAAATATCTAAAATGGTAATTATATACAAGAAGAGAAGAGAAGAATGGAGTGGAGTGGAGTGGAGTGGAGTGGAGTGGAGTGGAGTGGAGTGGAGTGGAGTGGAGTGGAGTGGAGTGGAGTGGAGTGGAGTGGAGTGGGGTGGGGTTGAGCGCAGCGCAGTGGAGTGTGCAGTGCAGTGCAGTGCAGTGCACTGCAGTGCAGTGCATTAGAGTCGTGTGGAGTCCAAAATGCGCTATCTAAATATCTCATATTTTGACTCAAAAATTATTTCAGGGTTCGGTGAAGGTGTGACGACAAAAGCTGTCAAAACGTCAGGTACGTGATTTATAAATATTTTAAAATATCTAAAATGGTAATTATATACAAGAAGAGAAGAGAAGAATGGAGTGGAGTGGAGTGGAGTGGAGTGGAGTGGAGTGGAGTGGAGCGCAGTGCAGTGCAGTGCAGTGGAGTGCAGTGCAGTGCAGTGCAGTGCAGTGCAGTGCAGTGCAGTGGAGCGCAGTGCAGTGCAGTGCAGTGCAGTGTAGTGCAGTGCAGTGCAGTGCAGTGGAGTCCAAAATGCGTTATTTTAATATCTCATATTTTGACTCAAAAATTATTTCAGGGTTTGGTGAAAGTGTCACGACAGAAGCTGCTAAGAAGTCAGGTACGTGGTTTATAAATATTTTAAAATATCTAAAATGGTAATTATATACAAGAAGAGAAGAGAAGAATGGAGTGGAGTGGAGTGGAGTGGAGTGGAGTGGAGTGGAGTGGAGTGGAGTGGAGTGGAGTGGAGTGGAGTGGAGTGGAGTGGAGTGGAGTGTGCAGTGTGCAGTGTGCAGTGTGCAGTGTGCAGTGTGCAGTGTGCAGTGTGCAGTGTGCAGTGTGCAGTGTGCAGTGCAGTGCAGTAGAGTCGAGTGGAATCCAAAATGCGTTGTCTTAATATCTTATACTTTGACTCAAAAATTATTCCAGGTTTTGGTGAAAGTAACATAACAAAAGCTGCTAAAACCCGAGGTAAGTTAAAATAGTAAATAAGGTTAAAGTCAAAAACAGTTACAGTTCTTTCAATTCATCTTTCAGCTTTCCTTGTGATCGGTGTTCCGACAGTTAGGCGACCAAAAGCGGCCAGCTACCTCAGCCAAACGTTAAAAGAGTTAGTGGAAGGATTGGAAGAACATGAGAAAAGCGAAGTCCTTATCTTAGTCTTCATAACAGACTTCAATACAACTGTTATCCAAAGCATACGGAAAGAAATATCCGATTCATTTGCGAAGGAAATGAATTCTGGATTACTACGGGTGGTCACGGCGCCTCGGTCGTTTTACCCAAGCCTCGAGAACCTTCCGCGACTGTGGGGAGACTCGCCTGAGAGAGTAAAATGGTGATCCAAGCAGTGCTTAGATTACGCATTCCTATTTGAATATTCCAAAGATTTGGGTGAATACTATCTTCAGATCGAAGACGATATCTCAACAAGTAAAGGATACCTCAAGACAATTAAGAATTTCATAACAACCAATGAGAAGAGAGCGTGGTCAGTATTAGAGTTTGGTGCGCGAGGATTCATTGGTATAATGTATCGAACCACTGATATTGGTCGATTGTCAATGTTTGTCAAATCTTTCTTCTGGGTACTACCTATTGATATATTGAATCGACAATTCAACGATTTCCATCTGCATGGGAATCCTGCTTGGGCGAGGTGTCGTCCCCCAATCTTTCGTCATGTGGGCACATTTTCATCTCTCGTTGGCCAAGTGCGCCCGCTTGAAGACATTAAAACTACCTATCGGATATACAAAGACAGTCACAATCCTCATGCTGAAGTCAATACATCAATAATAAGCTATAACAGACACAATATCACATCTGCGTATGACACTACTTTCCATGGGATGTTCTGGGGTAAAAATATCAAGATAGGAGACTACATTTTAGTGCGTTTTTATACTCCAGCACGTGTTTCTAGGCTGATTGTCGAATCTGGTGGAGTTAGCGCACCTGAGGATTACTTTGGAGGAGCTAAGTTATCTTACAGCAACAGCGATGGTAGGGGACAGTGTGGTCTCTTTACCCTGTGGCAGGAATACAAAGATACTGGGCAATTAAAGGCACAGAGCAACAGTGCTAAAGGAATTCTTTGTCAATGTTTGAAAATTGAAATCACTGAAGTACGGAAAGATCAAATAGGTAGAACGAGATGGCTTGCTATACGAGAAATAGCTGTATGGACTACATCTAGCTAGGTATATACTTCAAGATATATATGGAAAGATCAAATAGGTAGGACGAGATGGCTTGCTATACGAGAAATAGCTGTATGGACTACATCTAGCTAGGTATATGCTTAAAGATATATACGGAAAGATCGAATAGGTAGGAAGAGATGGCTTGCTATACGAGAAATAGCTGTATGGACTACGTCTAGCTAGGTATAAACTTAAAGATATATACGGAAAGCAGCAGTAAGGGGGACTCGCGAAGCGCCGGCATTGCCAAAAATCACAAATCGAAAAACACCAGGGGGGGGGGGGTGGGGTTTTTGGAGCAGTGACGAGGCCCTACGGGGGGTCTTGCGCGATCGGGTGGCAGCGCGAAAAGTCCCTTACTGCTGCTCTGTTGGGTACCGCAAACGGAGGTTAAGATATTTGTCGGATATACGATGCATGAATGCACCAATGACTTCTGTGTGATTTGCCTAAGATTCAAAGTTAATATTCCAAAACCCAAGGGTTTCTGGTGTTGTGGTAAAAAAATGCAAATAGAAGACGACACGTCAGCACAGTGTTACGAGTGTGGTAAGAATATTCGTAATGCCGTACCAAATGCTACCAAAGAGCAGTATTACGCAAACGGAGGTCGTACGAAGACCCCATACAAGAGAATAAAATACTTCCGAGACTGGATGAGTCATATCCAAGGTTTACATCCGGTATATTTAGGCGATGAAGTAAGGCAGAAAATCATAGACCACTTAGAAGAGTCAACCCCGCGAAGTCTACGAAAGACATTGAAAAAATTAAAGCTAGGAAAATATTACAAAGCTATTCCCTATCTTTTGTCTGAAATTACCGGTAAGTCTATTCCCGGGGTTTCTGATATGAGCAGAGCCGAGTGGATGTTTTGTCGTCTGGATAAGGATATTCCTTATTACCCTGACGTAATCTACGAAATATTCCAGCAAATTGACTCCAATCACCCGCTGTTAGAATGGATTCCGAGAAGATGAAATGTGCAGCCGAAATCCCCCTACGTTCTTTTCAAAGCAAATGTCTACTGAGCGAGTTTTCTTTGCAGCTCCTCTTTTGCCTCCTGATAGATCTTTTTGCGAGATTCCTCGGAAAGATCTTTCACGATGGTTTTTTTATTACCCGACTTTAGCTCGCCGTATTTCTTTTCCTCCGCGAGGATCAAAGAGAACTCCGTGTCGTCTATGCGGCGGTCCCGCAGAGCTTGGGAGACTAAGTCGGCGATGGTGTTAGCCTTTGCTCTTGCTAGGGCTATGTGTGTGTCGTGCTTGGATATCTTACCGGACAATTGCTTTATAATACCTGTCGTAACAGCGGAAACGATGCCACAGACGGCTCCAACGCTGGCCAAAGGAACGCCAACGACTATTCCAGGTCCGGTGAGTGAGGTAGCAACGCCAGTGCCTGTTAACGCCACGGACATGGAGCCGGAAGTTATTGCGATTTTATGTAGTATGCTTCGGGCTCTAGCATACTTTTTTCTAACCTCTTCGTAGTGTTTCGCTTGCCCTTCCAAGTAAGCCAGTATTAAGTTTGCTTTATTCAGACGAAAGTTCTCGGCATTTAATTCGTTGGGGCCCTCCTTAGGAAGTTCAGGATAAAGTGGAGGTGCTGATGGTATAACATCCATTATATATACTAATGTACGACGCCTTTGGGAATAACGTAGAGGAGCAGCCGCATCACGACAACCGGGATTACTGGAACTGGAGGGCCTTTAGGAAGATGTTTCCACATGCAGACCCCAGTAAGTTTGAAAGAAGACCCGATGGGATTTACTATAACGGCGAAAGAATGTACAGTAATGAGGATTTGAAACCTACGCTGGTTAATCAGATAGACAATCAGTTGAAGAATCCTGGTTACGTTAAACCCACGCCTACGGTATCTGTGCAGCATCCCACGGTAACGCAAGGTTGGTCAAAGGAATTATTGCTTGGTACCAGTACTTATCCGATACCCGCGGTTCCATTTGACAAGCACCCAAGCTTGGACCTAACGTTAAACATGCGGATCTCTAACGAGCATTCCTTTCCGTTAAAGGTGCGAGATATCTTCAAAGACGTACCCATTAATCATACCACCGCTAAGGAATCTCATGAATGGTTAAGTGGTCCTAACATGCGTTATTGGCCGCAGCAGTTGAACTTTGCGGTTTGGTGTGCCACTAGCGGCTGTGGGGTAAGCGCAAACTTGATGAAGAATTCAATATTTATGTTTCACTTTCACTTCACGGTTAGAAGAATACTGCATGAAATGGGGGTGGTTGCATTACCGGGAGATGCCACGTTTTATCCTAGAGATAACAAATACAGCGTGCCGGCTTATGATAGACTTTGTAAGGAGTTTGGCGTTGTAGGGAAGGATTTTAGATGTACCGCGGGTGCTAACAATGGTCTGGGACATATTTGGGCTTATTGGGGGATTGGTGGACATGTGCTAAGTGATAAGGAAGTTCATTCGCTGCAGTTGCGATGGAACACTGGGTATCACAAAGAAACTCACGACAGTAGCACCTTCTTTGAACCAAATGCTAAGACCACTAAGGAAGTTAGAGACGGACCTCTGTTCAAAGACGAGGGTGGTAAGTATGCAGGGGCCAATCCGCTGATTATCAAAATTACCAACGACGAGCAAACGAAGCAATACTTTAACTTTATACCCCCAGAAGGTAAAGGACTAACCAAAGCTGGCCTTGCCCGTTTAAACCGCAGCATAGAAGCTTACGTGTATTCCATTTTGGGAGCTCAGGTAAACACCCGATCCAGCATAATCGGAAATACGGGCGCCGCAGAAGAGACGCGAGCCGAAGCTTTGATCTTATTCGAAAGTTCGATCTTGGAGGGCGACATTAGCAAGGGCGTACAGCGTTACCAACTAGCTATACAAAATTCTAAGGCGAGGTTGGACTATGCAGTAGCCCCTGGTTGTTGGTTAATGCCTAGTAATTTATCTATAAATACTGGTTCTGTAGTAGGATACAACAACAAACTTCAACGAGCTACTAAGGATATGAAGTTTGGGGTAAATGACGTGAACTCTGACACCATCAGGAGGCACTTAGTTGAACAGCCTAAAAAAGTGCACCAACCACCTAAAAAAGAACCATACCGAGCGCCTAAAAAAGAACCATACCGAGCGCCTAAAAAGGAGGAGGAATATGACCACAACCTACTAAAGGCCGGCTTTACAGCTGCAAGCATTGGTCTGAGCTATTATATATGGCGATGAACAACCCCTACGTAGCTGGAGTAGATTGCGTTTACACGACTTACACAGGCGAGAAAAAATACACCCAGGCATCTTGGGTTGATGTCACGGGCATGTCCGTGAATTTGAACTACTCGGGAAAGAAGTTAATCCTTTGTAGTATTTGCATTGGCGCGAGCAGCCACGCCAACGTGGGCTTCAGGTTTTTGGATGCGAACGGTATACTGCAACCCATACGCGCGAAGACGAACAACAGGGCGGCCACACATTTTTCAGTAGAGCCGCCAACGGCGAGCGTCGAGAATCTTTCCGTTTGGACTTTTCACATGGTTGCCGACTGCCACGGGAAAGTAAAGCTGCAAATGCGCGTAGATGACACCGGGAGCGTTTGCGTAAATAGTATGGAAAATCAAAGAAATGCGGCTTTTAATCACGCCACCATTAGCACTCTTACGGTGTTAAGTATATGAACCCACATGCGAAGGAAGATTGGTTTCTTCATTACTTAGAGTATAAAAAATATACGGGTGGTGATAGTTGGCGCGACACTGGGTTGTGGGTTGAGGTAGGAGGCTTAGGATTGATTATTTGCACTATTAGCATTAATACGGGAGATAGTTGTAATGTTGGGTTTAGAATCCTAGACGAGACTAATACCCCGTTACCACCTTATAGGATAAAAAACGATAATAGGAACCCAGCCCATTTTTCATTTGAGCCCAACACACTAAGCGGAGAAGATTTAACGCCCGCGACTTTTCATATGATAGCTAATTGTCAATATGCAAAGCTTCAAGTTCGCCCCAGCGATGCCCGCGGTGGTGGTAAATACCCCGGCATCCTCCGAATAAATGGGCAATATGAATGGAAGGACGCTGTCTATAATCATAAGGCCATTAGCACCATGAGTGTGCTGCCGCTAGTTCCGCATTATCAAGGCGGTGCGAATACTATCTTTACTTATCCCCAGTCTAGAACACCTCGGACGCCTAACGACGATTATAAGCCGCCAGTAATACACAAGGATAAGATTAACCCTTCATCTTCTTCAGGAGTACCACCCCAATAGCGACAACCAAGATCCAAATGTTATTCCCCACGAACTTCAACAGTTCTCCGCCGGCCCTAAGTGCCAAGGAAACAACCGAACCCAGCAGCCCAGGCAAGCCGGCTGCCATCTTTTTTCCCAAGTCCGTCAGCCCATTGCCTAATTTCTTTACGCCAGCGCCTGTAGCCTTAAGCGTGGACAAGATTACTCCTACTACGCTCGAAATAGCGATCGCAAATGCCAGCGGCACGCCATACTTCAAAAGGGCTCTTTTTATCTTTTCCTTGGTGGTAAGCCCTAATTCTCTTTCCAGGTTTTCCCTTTGCGCTTGTAATTCCGCAAGGCGTACCTCAAGGGCTTCTACTTCCTTCCTAGCAGCCTCCCTTTCCTCTTCGGAGCGAGTTTGGTCCACAGCTACTTCCTGCTGCCGCTCTATTCGACCCTGCAGGTCTTCGATGGTCTCCTGAAGTTGTCTTATTTCCAGATCCTTTTCAGCCATTTGTGCTATAATACGCCTTTCCCTGTCGTGACTCTCCACTAATTCATTTCCTATGCGTACTAGCTGCTCATCCTTACCAGCCAAGCGGCTAAAGGCATTCTGAAAGTCCTTCACGGCAGTGGTCTTTTCATCTAACAACTTAGATATCCGCTGCCGAAAGTCGGCAACTTCGGCGGCATGACTTTCAACAGTAGCTTGGTTTCCCCTCATGAATTCGTCTTCCATTTCCTTAAATCTTTCTTCGAGGACGTCGTTTTCCAGCTCTAGATTCTGGAAAGACACCTTAAGAGCCGCCAAATCCTCACTTGCCCTTAAGAGGTCCTCGCGCTCCCTGGTGATTCGTTCTAAGTCGTTATTAACTGCCTCTGTTCGGCTAGTAATCTCGGCCAATTCTCGCTGCGCTTCCGCTAAATCATACGCAGAAGAGGCTTGCTCGGCAAGGCGTGCTGGTAAGGTCTGTATTTTATTTATCTTGGCCTCCAATTCCCGTTTTTGAGAGTTCAGCGTAGCAACTTCCTCTGTCTTGGTTTGGAGTGACTCACTTAGCGTTCCTACTTGCGCCCTTAATTCTTCGTATGTTCCATGGCCGCCTGCAAAGGCCGGTAATCTAGCTGCCGCCTTAAAGATCTTATTGAAATCCAGTCGCATTTCCTCCCTAGTCGAGCCTCGCTGCATGGTCAAGTTGGGCGTTCCCAGCGCATTTGTGACTCCTTTTGGAAGTTGGTTGTTAAGCAGGCTGGAATTCCTTCTTTGATACAGGTTGTGCCATTTTTCCCTACCCGATTCTCTAACTTGAATCTGCCCTTTGTCTCCTATTTGGATGTCTAAGAGAGCCAGGTTTAGGCTTGGGAATCGCTCTCTTAGGTCCTCGATGAGGTCCGCCATTAAGTCCGACCGCACGCCAAGGGATTCCATTTCTAAGTATTCTGGAATGGGCGTGTGGGGGTTCTTAGACCTAAATTTATCTCTCAAGGAACGCATAGCATCGCGGGCCCTCCTACCATACTTACTACTTAATTTCTCAAAGAGACTTCGTCCGTCTACGTTGTCATTAGGAAGTAAAGACTCGTATTCTTCATCGTTAATATCAACTTGGCCTTCTTCGGTAAGGGGGTCAAAATCCGTTCCTTCTACTTCCATTATATATGATAAGCTCAAAGTTAAATCCCAACGTATTACCTAAGCAGGTTGGCGGGCTGAAAGCAGAACGCACCTTTCACCGGGTCACCTTTACGCCCAGCAGCGCAAAGCCAGGTGAGACGCTGTATGTAGGCGTGCCCCGTCTAACGGATAACCTAGTATTGGTTCCTGGCACTCTGGCGTTAAGGTTTGACCTAGCAATACAACCAAGCACCAAGGACAAGCGATATACCGTCAATAACGTGGGTAGGAACCTCGTCTCTAAGATGAGAATCAAGTTCGCAGGGGAATCCCTCTTGGATTTGAATAGGTACGACCTGTACACCACGTATAAGGATCTGTGGCTAACAGCCTTTGACCGTGCACAAAAGATAGAGCAGGGAATTGGAAGTGTTATTCTTCGTAAGCTTCGCAGCTATACTAACCCGGCGCCTACTGATTCCAGTGGAGCAACCGCAGTAGCAGACGCGACGAGGGTAAAGACCGCCTATGGTAGCAAGTACGTCATACCTTTGGACTTTGAAGTGATTACGAACCATGGTGTGTACTACCCCAGGCAGTTATCCGAGTTACAGTTTGAAGTAACCTTGGCGGACACTACGAACGTCATAGGAGGAATGGACAGCGCAATTAGCGGGGCTGTTGATCCCTACAAGATAACTAACTTGGAATTACAGTACGAGACAGTCTACTCTGAGGAGCTGGCTCGAAGTGCGGGTATGGAATATAGCGCCGGAAAGGCATTCTTATACGACCACGTAGTAATGTATAAGACATTTAGCTTCCTAGATAAGACGGATGAGGTTATTAACCAAAGTATTAACATCCCCCGAAGAAGTCTCACGGGGTTGATGTTGGTGTTTGCTAAGCCCTACGAAGCCGGTAAGCGCGACTCCGAAGCCTTTCACAACCCCAACATTACTAACGTGGGGGTAAACATAAACGGAGTCCCAAACAAGGTCTACTCGCAGGGGATAAAGCCCGCAGACATTTACAGGGAGGCAAAGCGTAAGTTTGGCGACCAAATTAACCCTGAGGAATTCTTTAAGGATAAGTATGCGCTGTGGATCGATATGCGCACCATCAACGACGAAGACCTACATGGTCAGGGTTTACGTCTAGTAAATACGCAGGATGGCATAACATTGGAGATCAAGCGCACCAAGAACACCGATGCGCAGGATGCTGACAAGATAAACTGCTACATCTTCGTCGTCTCAGACGCGCAACTGAGCGTGGAAATGAACCAACTTAAAAGTGTTGCCTATTGATGGCTATAAAAAATATGCTATATATACAATGCTTCGCGTATTTGAAAACAACGAAACCAAACTGCAATGCATAGTGCAAGGCGAAACTTTGTACTTCAAAGCAAAGGAAGTGGCAGCTGCGTTAGGATATGAGCGCCCTAGAGATGCAATTAAGGATCACGTCTCTGATAAATACAAGAAAAGGTTGGATGAGCTAAGGGGGGCTCCAAATCACCGCTCCCTTGCTAACGCACAGCCACATTCCGTGTTCATTTCCGAACCTGGTTTGTACGAACTGATATTTAGTTCTAAGCTACCCAAAGCTGTGGAGTTTCGCGATTGGGTCTTCGAAGAAGTCCTTCCCGCATTAAGAAAAACAGGTAAATATGAAAGGCGGTTTGACGGTCCAAACAAGTTGGTATTCAAAATAGAAAATGAATTTGACCTACATAAAAAGGTGGTGGACTACATCCGCAGGTTTTACCCTAAGATACTTTTAGCCCCTGGTCTAGGTGAACTGCAGGATTCAGACGGCAAACGTATAAAGTGCTGGCAGAAAGGATATCAACGCGGTCAACCCGACTTAATGATCTTGAATGCGCACACACATTACTGTGGATTCTGCATAGAGCTAAAGACCCCGAAAGGCAACGGCAGGTTATCTGAGGATCAGCAACTGCTCTTACAGAGGTATGAAGAAAACGGCTATAAGGTGCTCATAAGCAGCGACTACGATGTCATTTGCAGGGAGATCACTGCGTATGCTGAACACCTACGAATTCCCTGCAGGTGGTGTTGTAAGGTCTTTAAAACCTCGGAGACTTTGGCAACACACTTAAAGATATTTCATAGAATATATGGACAAGGATAAATTTAACGAGTTAAAGTTTATACAAACACACTGGAGGGATTTGCAGGTGGGGGAGATTTATGAGATAAAGAATTACGTAGTCTTTGAAGACTTGGACCGCCTGCGTTTGGTCTTAAAGAATAAAAAAAGAATATACACCCTTTGGGCGCCCGATAGGATAAGGTACGCCATTGAAGGGCAGGACGTTACCCATGTTATGAGTCATGGTAAAAAGGATGGCAGGTGGGTATTTGACGTGGTTAATTGGGAGCCTGAGAGTCCTCTGCATTCGTAAGGACGTCTAATAGGGTCCGCTGCGCTTTAGGATCCGCGGAGCACCAATGCCCCACAAAGGATCCTTCCAGGAATACCCTGTCGCAATGAAGGCAGGTGTATTTTTTACGCGGTTTTGCAGGCGTAATGCAATCGGCTGGTAGTTCGCACGTAATACAGTCCATATATTGAAAGGGCGATTAGGAATGCCTCCTAAGAAGGCTGCTGCGTAGGCTAGCATATACCTTTAAAAAGGGGTTCCTATTATTCTTGTTGTTTTGTTGATGATACTTAACAAACAACAAGAAAAATAAAGTCGTATTTCGAGACTCTTTGCACAAGTCATACTTTACTACCTAGGAATATGAATCGACGTCTTTTGGGACACGAAAAGAGGTCTATGCCTTATTTGTTCTTAGTGCGCAACCTCCTTTAAAAAGGGTCCTTATTTTTATTGTTGTTTTGTTGATGATACTTAACAAACAACAATAAAAATAAGATCAGGATTTGAGACTCTTTGCACAAACCCTATCTTACTATCTTAGGTCCCCTTTCTAACTTCTACGGGCTTTCCTTGCCGCCTCGTTACTGGCATGCCAAGCATCAAAGCGATCTAAGTACTCTTTAAAGCCGCCTTGACCCTCATACAAACACTGCCAAATATGTTGACCGCTCCTTTGACAGCCGCAGCGCTCACAAGTTGCCTCCCAATATTCCCTATCTTCCCACCTTACACCTTCTACGAGGTCAAACTCCGCAAACGTTTCGTCTATTTCTTTCTTCCTTTGCGTTAACTCCTTTGTGGTTTCCTGCGGACAACATCTGGCGGCAACGTCACCGTGCTCCTCACATGCTACGCCTAGCAGATCGTAATTACCAAGGCATCTGTGTCGGTGCCAGGCGTCGGTAACGTCCTCGTCGCAGCGCACGCATACATTCTTTAAACAAACCCTTTTATTACGATGGTACTCCAAAGCCTGCGCGCTGCTAAACTGCTTATCACAGTCTTCGCAAACGGTAACGTTGTTTACTTCCTTACTGCATACCCGTCTTTCGACGTGATATTGCAATCTTTGCTTGCTGCTGAACTCCCTTTCACATTGCTTGCACTTCATTATAACTAAGTGTTATTTAAGCCTTATAAGGGATACTTAATAAAGTCCTTAATGCTTTCTTTTGCCCAACCGGCCATCGTCAACAAGGCACCAAACCTTTCCGCGCGCTTCAGACCGCACATTTCATCGTACAATTCCTGCACGCGCTCCCGCAGCCGATCGATCTCTTCCCTTTGCATTTCTATGGTGTCTCTTTTATCTTTTGCGTCGGCGACAATTCTTCTTACTGCGTCCACTGGGTCCATCGTATATATAATGGATCCGAACCATATTCCCTGTAATGCTCTGATCGTAGGACCCACCGGCTGCGGCAAAACGCAGTTCGTCGTGGAGCAGCTATTAGGACCCTTTAGATACCGTTTCGACTACATAGTGCTATTATGCCCCACCTACGTGAATAACCGTACCTGGGAAGGCATAGGAGTGAAAGATGACGACTTCTTTGTGGACATACTGGATCCTAACGAGTTATCCAGCCATTTGAAGTTCTGGCATAAGCAATTCCCCAAGGACACGCAGACTTTACTCATATTGGATGACATCGCCTGCGGGGACGACGTAAAAAAGCGCACTTCCGAATTAGTGAAGCTCGCCTTTAGCGGCAGACATGACAATATCAGCGTTTGGTTGCTCTCGCAGCAGCTTACCAGCGTCTCTAAACCCTTTAGGGAAAACATAGGCTCCCTGGTCGTCTTCTACACTCCGAGCCGTAGTGATCTGGAAACCATCTTAAGCGACTACGGCGGTGAGATAAGCAAGGAACAGTTACACGAATACATGCGGCATTTAAAGACGCACCAACATTCCAAGATGATCTTCTCTTTGAGGTTTCCCTACACGGTTGGAATCTATGATTCCTAATGTATATGGATATTGAGCAGTTGATAGATGAAGTCCCCACACAGTTAGACGAAAGTAACCTTAAGGAACAACTTAACATCCTTGTGTCATCTGGGAAGTGCAAAGAAATGATAGGCAAGGAACTTACCCATGAGCAAGTTAATAAGTTGTCAGAAGAGGAAGTCAAAAAGTTCCATAAGAGATACGAGGCTGCCCTTGCAAGTAAGACCACGGACGCCGTAGCAGACTCCGCTATCCGACTTGCCACCAAGCTTCTCGGACTTGCACTGCCCATAGACGACGTGGAGCAACTGCGGAAGGACATAAGCGAGGACTATGTTATCGCCCAAGAACTTAAGATAACCTGCGGCTGGTTGTCCTTGAAGTGCGGTAAGTTAATGGCAGTCGCCTCTGTGGCTTTGCACGTAGCTCAGCACGTCGACTTGAAGGAGGTACTAGGTTCCTTCGGAACATCTTGGAAGGACTTCAAGAATGACAGAGAAGTCGAAAAGGTCTTCCAGGCAGCACTTACTGAGGTACCTGATCAAGTCGCCTCAAGTACTTAGTCAAGTCATTGTCAAGTACTTACTTAAGTCGTTGTCAAGTACTTAGTCAAGTCGTTGTCAAGTCGTCATCAAGTACTTACTTAAGTCATTCTCAAGTACTTAGTCAAGTCGTCCTTAAGTCATTGTCAAGTCGTCATCAAGTTACTTGTCAAGTCCTTCAAGTCCTTAGATATAAGATGAGTGGCACCGAAGAACAACCACCCGTAGAAGATACCAAGATTACCAAGGCTAAATCTCCAGGCAGAGTTGCCGCGGGAAAGAAGCTCGCAGAGATGAATAAAAAGAACAAAGCCAAAAAGGAAGAAAAGGTAGAAGAAGAGGAATCCTTTTGGAATCCCGGCTACGTCATTGGCGCGATAGGAATTGCTATAGCAGCAGGCAGCCTCTACTTACAATGGCGGGCTACGAAGCCAAAGGTAAAGTGGGAGGCCCCAACATATCGCGCACCCGTGGAGGTTAGAAAAAGTAAGATCCCTGAAATGGAATAACCTTCTCGCTTTGTAATATAATGTCGACCGCGTTGTTGAAAACTGTTGAAGAAGCAGCTATTATTACTTCCATCGTTGCGGGTATTGGTTGGGTAGGCAAGAAAGTGCTAAAAGAAGACTTTACTGAAGACCCAAGCAAGAGCTTCGCTAATTTTGCTAAAATGACCGCTGCCGTAGGCGGGGCTATCATGGTAAAGGATTACCTACGGAAGGAAAAGTACCTCCCTACGGTGTAATATATAATGGCTAGCGTGGTCGCAGGTGGAGTTATTGCAGCTTTAGCATTCACTGGAGCTAATTATGGTGGTCAGTATTTGGATAGATTAGTTAGAGGCGACAAAAGCGGAGATTTGGCCGCTGAGAGGAAGAGACACGATTTGGCGCTGGAGAAATATCAAAGGGACGTGGCAGCTTGGAATGAAAAAAGACAAGCTTACAGGGATTGGTTGGACAAGAACTACCAAGATAAAATGCAGGCGGATAAGAACTTTGAAAATACAGACTACGCCTTTAAGCTTTATGCGCAAGCACACCCCGCGGCATTAACGGGGTTAAGAAAGCCTCAGTTTAGGGATTACTACCAACCGTCTAAAAAACAAAAAGACAATGAGTTGGTCTTTGTAGGAATCGCAGGGCTGGCGGGAGGCGTGGCCTTGGCGTATCTAATATAATGATCGTCTTTTTGGAAAGCGACAAGAATAACTTTACCACTTATCTGAATCCTCCCATCCGCGCGGAAAGGGTCCGGTTGGTTAGTTGCTCTTTGTACAATTCTTGGTATAATTTGATTGGCGGCTTTGTCGTCGTGACTTCCCAAAAGCCAAAGTTACCAGATTCCCATTACACCCCCATAACACTGGCTAAGGAGCTAGCAAAGCATGGATATACTCTTACAACAGGATTACCCCATGAAATGAAATTCAAGAAAAATAGTGGAAGCGCTAATTTAAAGGGCAGTCCATTGGTAGAACTCCTGGGCCTTACTAGTACCACGATCAATGGTCAACTTGACGTAAAATGGAAAGTCGCATCCTCTTACGAAGTCTATTGCGACTTGGTCCATAGTTACAACAATGGAGAAAAGTCTTCTCTTATGTCCAAGTTTCTGCCCAAAGGTAATCCATTTGACCTGGTAGAATACACTCCCATTTCTTTAAGCTATGATTTGTCTAATTTGGTAGAAAGCATAAACATCACCATTAAAGTGGACGGAAAGACGGTGGATTTTAACGGGCGAAAGATTAATCTTGTTTTGGAATTCATATAATGGGCCGCCTGGAGGATAAACTAAAGAGGATTTACTATGGGCCTGAAGGCTATTGGAAAGGAGCGTCGGCTATTAAGAAACTCGCGACCGCGGCCAGGGTATCAGATGAAACGGCTAAGAACTGGCTAAGAAAACAAACCCTCTGGCAGGTCTATCTTCCCGTGCCTAAGTACATTCCCAGGCCCAGCTTTACCGTAAATACCCCCAACGAGGTTCATCAGGCGGATTTGCTTTTCTTACCGCACGACAAGATAAGAAAAAAGACCTATAGGTACGCTTTGACCGTAGTTGATATCGCAAGCAGATACAAAGACGCCGAACCCATAACCAGCAAGGATTCTGGGGAAGTCGCAGAAGCCCTAGGTAGGATTTATAAGCGCGTCTTGAAATGGCCTAAGCTGCTGCAAGTGGATGCGGGGACAGAGTTCATGGGCGTGGTTACTAAGACCCTGAAAGACCACAGCATTAAGATTAGGAGAGCCGAAGCAGAGTACCACAGGGGTCAGAGCATTGTCGAAAGATTCAATAAGACCTTGGCCGAGCGTCTCTTTGGGTACCAGTATTGGAAAGAGCTGGAAGATCCCTCCAAACGCAACAGGGAATGGACTCAGCGGCTCCCCCAGGTCATCGCGGCTTTGAACAACGAGGCGGCCAGGGCTACGGGAATAAAACCCAAGGATGCCATAAAAAAGAAACACGTGGAACACAAGTCCTACGTCAGAAGTTCAAGGGCGGTCGGACTGAAGGAAAAAAAGCTACCCCGCAACATAGTGGTCAGATACCTCTATCAGCCGGGGGAACTCGAAGGTGGCAGTAAGAGAGCCACGGATCCTAACTGGTCTTTGGAAACGTATGAGATTTCGAAGTCCGTCACCAAGGAAGGGCAGCCTGTGTTGTATTACCTAAATGGCCCAAGTCGTGGATTTGTCATGGAAGAGCTGCTCATAGTTCCTAAAGACTCAGAGTAGCGCAGCTCCACGCGCCCGATTACACTCTAGGCATGTCAGTCTTACATTGCCTCTGCAATGCCCGCGTTTATTATTTATACGATCCACGGAGAACTGCTGATCGTCATTCGGATCGAAGCTCCATAGTAGAGGTATGTTACATTTGGCACACCTTGCCCCTTTCTTATAGACGTCGTCTACGCATAGGTCGAACGTCATATTTTTTTCTTCGTCGTGCCGCTTGTAGCGAAGGAGTTTCTTAGCAATGTTCTCCTTAGCTACGTCTTCTGGCGTTTTATCGTAACGCAGTTGCGGACCCCAGGCTCTTTTTAACTGTTTGGCATACTCCACACGGCTTACGGCGGTGTAGATAAGGTTGCTCCAACACAGCCGCTGGTCTATGATCCATAAGGTTTCTTTTATGGTAAGCCCTTGCGCGCTGTGGACTGTCATGCAATAACCCAAGCGCCAGTCTGGATGGGAGGTAATTCTTTCCACCTTTTCTATGGGTACCCAGGCTTTATCATGCGTTACTGCGTTCTGCAGTTGAACATTCGTGCCTGGTACCCAGACATCTTTTCTTTGCATGCGGGTGTCGTGGGGTTTATAGCAAACGGGCACCAAATGACTAGGGAAGCGCTCTCGGTGTATATTTAACAAATCCTTTTGTATGCGAGACTGTGCTGCGCGTTTGCTGCTCAGCACCAGATCCTTTGGATGCCATGCGTAAAGGAAGTCCTCGTAGGACTTCGCTCGTACACGTTTGCGCAGTGTTTTGCATTGGTCGGCGTCACTGAGGCCCCTTAATTCCGCTTTCAGATTTCTTACTTGATCCTTACTGCGGTAGTCGGTGTTAATTTCCTCCGCATGGTCTACCATTTCTTTTAGCCATTCGTGGGGCATCTCTCCGGCTATAGGAGAAGGCTGGCAGGGATCTCCGGCAAATATTACTTGACATTTCCCGCGGAGGAATTCTACGAATTCTTTGAGGATTTCTAAAGGAACGGTGCAAATCTCATCCCAAAGTATTACCGGAGGTATGTCATGGATGGCTTCCGGCACCCACTTTTGGCCATTCCAGCGAAAGAAGCTGTGGTACGTTTGTGCGTCGTGGCCCTGACTGCAGAGTTCCCTTTCCAAACGGTGCGTTGGCGTTAGCACTTTTAAGGCCGGAAAGAGTTCCAAGACGCGCGTAGTCTTACCACTGCCTCCCGTACCGTACAGATAGGAAAAGCGTTGGTAAGAAATGGGGTCCTTTACGGTTGGCATGGGCCTCATTGTGGGCATTACGACGCCCCAAGTATTTTCTCCGTGATATTCCACGCGTGCTCTCCATGCTTTTATCTCCTCATCTTTAACGCGCCATTGACCACTTTCCGCCAACTCATCTTCGGTGTAGAATTCCTTCATCTTTTCTAACACTTCGGGCTTTACGTACAAGGAATCCGTGGCTACGCGCGGGATGTCCTCTTTATCAAACCGCAGGAGCATCGCGAGAAGGTTAATGTGCGCATAGGCTAACATGCTGGCACGCAGGTGGTAATACTGCGGTCGATGGTCCTGGTAGTAACACAGCGCATTCCATTTGTGTAGTTTATCATCTACAAGGTAATCCCATTTCTCCACGGATACCATCGTTCCTTCATCATGTGCACGCTTGATGAGGAAGCTTAGCTCACCTTCGTCCGTTATCAGGCGCCGCTGCATGTGTTTTTCGCCCTCCTTAGCGCCCTGCGTGAATTTACCTATGACCACACGCGCCGTGGGGTTATGCTCCGGTAACCATTGCGTGAAGGCGCTGTGACAAAGTATGGCTTCATGCGCTGTGTATTTTAAAAGTTTACGCTCTTCAAAGAACTTCAATAAGGGTATGGGTATCCATTCTTTCTCCTGCAGGTGCTTCCCGTACCACGCATAGATTATTGGATGTAAGCCCTTTGCTAACTTCCATGAGGTTAATCTTACAAACCCCGTAGCTTGAGCGTCATAGCTGCCGTCTAAGGACACACGAAAGAACTGTGAGTCTGGATGTCCGTAGCGGTCATAATACTCCTTACAATCCCCCAATCCTTTAAAACTTGCATGGTAACAGTGTTTCATGTCTAAGGAGACGTATTCGTTTTCGTCATACTCCATGTTCCACAGACCTCCATGACCGTGTTCTACGCAGGCTTTGGCTATGTCGGCGAATTCCTTAGGCGTGGACTTCCATCCGTTCCTCTTCTTTGCGGCTAAGAAGTCCAAACTACGAGAGCTAAGGACCTCGTCTGAGAAGTCTTCCCCTAAGGTTTCACAGGCACTTTG
This sequence comes from Actinia tenebrosa, assembly GCF_029948245.1. NCBI lineage: Eukaryota > Metazoa > Cnidaria > Anthozoa > Actiniaria > Actiniidae > Actinia > Actinia tenebrosa. The sequence continues at coordinate 7,921,861 of NW_028292573.1, read as the reverse complement.
AATGCGTTGGTGTTCAATTTCGGGGCGGTAAAGAGTACCATCCTGCGTCATAAACTGACTTCCCTCCGCGTCCATCAACCAAACGGAGTTTTCATGAACTAATTCTGTCAATGGTGAAGATTTATAGACCTTAGTTTCCTTCTTTTTGGGGAACCTAAGTTCTCGCCAAGCGTGTCCATTGTGTTGGTAAATGATTATGGGGGCACCTCTACCTCCGTATTTGTGCGTACCTGGGTAAATGAACCCGTCAGTGATATCTTTTACGCGTATGCGGCGTTCTAAGGCAGTCTCTAACTTCTTGATGTTGTCTATGGTGGCTCCGGCCTTATGTGTGTCTTTTTCCCATTTCCTGATGGCTTCTCTTCTCTTTAAAGTTAACTTACCACCGCGGGTGGAGTCCTCAAAGAACTCTCTTACTAACTTCGCAACACAGTTACCTGGATGTCGCATTGGTTTGAGCTTCTTAACGTCGGGCTTCTTAATCTCGTAAGCACCGTAAATGACCACAGTAACTGGATAAGCGACCTCGTAAAACATCATGTCAATGCCTACCAATGCTCCCGGGCGCGTATTTTCACTTAAGACAAACAGGTCCTTCTTACCAGACGCCCGTATCGGATTGCGCCCCTTTTCTATCATCCACTCACCGTCTAAATACTTTATAAATGTTAACTCCAAACGGTATTCACCTTCGGGCATTAAGTTAATTATTCTTTCTGCTCTTTCTTCTGTCATCGTCTCATCTGTATCTCCCTCCATAAATGTTGTGAAGGCAAAGTCGGCGTCCAGGCGATCCAACACCTGAGTTCTTAGCTTGCGCACAGTTTTGTTACGAATGCTTTTGATGGCGTCCATCTATATCTAAGGAATATCTTAACCTCCGTTTGCGGTACCCAACAGAGCAGCAGTAAGGGACTTTTCGCGCTGCCACCCGATCGCGCAAGACCCCCCGTAGGGCCTCGTCACTGCTCCAAAAACCCCACCCCCCCCTGGTGTTTTTCAATTTGTGATTTTTGGCAATGCCGGCGCTTCGCGAGTCCCCCTTACTGCTGCTCGGAAAGATCAAATGTCATGCGAAGATTAAAAAATGCAGGTCTGAAAAAATTTTAGTAAAGCGTCTATTTCGTAGGATATCTATACATGGCCGCGCGGATATACGGATTTCATCTTCGAGTGCTGAGGTGATCAGTGTGACTAGTGACTGCTTTTCAAAGTAAAACATTTAACCCGTGAAACAAAAAATGATATCATTTCACGTGTTGAGGCACCTCCCTCTGGGTTCATTGATAAATAAATTCAATCATCAATAGATTATAATGCTTTACATTAGCTTAACATTAACATTCCAATTTTGCTATTTCATTTATCCTTTTTACTCTATATTAACATCTATTCAGTATATATTTTTTCGTTTCTAATAATTAATCAAAAGAACTATATATAGATGTTTTGCACTATCACGTGCACACGCCAATAATACAGCTTAGGCTTCCTGTGGTTAGATGGCAGAACAATAAAATCCCTTTGCTCTCGGGAATTGAATTCTTTCTACTGTAAAACGATATTATTCCTACCATCTAACATGGCTGCTGACACTTGGTGGTGCAAAGCCTCTATTGTATTTTATCTATTTGTATTCATATGACAATTGTGTTGTATTTGTAAATATTTTACCATTCAACTTGCCTGGATTAGTCTAATATCACTAACATATTGGAAGTATAAACACTATAACAAGAGAAAATGAACTAAGAGAAGGAAGGAATCCCCTGGCCGCATCATGAGCACTCTTTAATGATATTTTTAGAATCATTCTCTACTTTCACATCCCCATAATGCCTTGCGTCTTGGGGGTAACCAATCAAAAAACTGTCCCAAATTGAAAGGTTTCTTAATTGAATTTATACTATACCTGCTTTCATCTGTACAATACTGATAACCAGTTTATTCCAAGTTATTTTTGAGTGTACAGATCATCAAGAGTTTTGGTCTTACAGAAAATGTATTGAATTTACCTTAAACGTCTTCAAGCTTCTATCCTTTTCTGTTTTTTACTTCTTCATTTTATCTTTGGATACCAAACGAGGTATTGTCAACATTGTCTGATCAGCCTTCAGCAAAATAAGTGGGTTTTTACCCTCTAGTTACCCCCCAAAGACGCAAAGGATTATGGGGATGTGAAAGTGGAGAATTAATGCTATTTTAAGATACAATCATTTAATAGTTTGTTTTTCTGCACGCTGCAAGTTTGTTTTTCAAGCTCCCATACATTCCGAGCTTGGGCTACCTGTGGTCAGTCGTAAGGAAAAACTACTTCCGGGTCACAAATGACTCCGATTAAATTCAATTATCCTCTTTTAACACTTAATCTTTATCCACACTCCCCCAAGATTCATTAGCCGTTAAAACCCAACTTTGCGTTTTTGTCTGCCTTTTCAGTGGACAACCCTGTTTTGTCTATCTTTAGACTGCCTCATTTTCATTGTTGCTCTCCGGCTGTCCGCATTCTCGTGGTCACAAACCATTGCATTCACAATATCCACTATTCATCAGTATACGCTGACTTTAAGGTTTTCACTAAAAGAAATGCGTAGATCAAAGAAGACTTTGGCTAAATTCTTGCTATTCGGCATCGTCTTTATATTACTTGCAAACGTACTACTGGTTGGTTGGATTAAGACTTCAGGTAAGGATAGAAAAAAAAGCTAAAGTGAATGAATCTATTCTTTTCCGCCTGATCGAGCTGCAGAGTTAAAGACAGTGAAAGATGATTCCTATTTAAGAGCGACTGTCCAGAAATATCGAGCACGGGGCGGCCACAGTCAAAAAAAAAAAGTCCTTCATTTTTGGTCTGTAGACACTATTAGATGAGTTTATGAACGTACTGGGGTCGGTTTTTCGATCTACGTAAAAAATCCGGATTTTTTTGAAAAAAACGATTTCACCCCGTGTCGGTCTAAAAATTGCTAAAGAAACGGATGCGAATTACGCTTTCAAAAACATTCTCGCTCCAAGTGAAAACCTAAGTTACAATCAAATTTGCAACTGAATTCAAGAAAAGGGGTGTTGAACAATTGTTCCAGGTGATTTTAGACGTTTTAAACTAAACTTTAGATAGAAAAAATTGCATTCTTCCAGCACAGTTATTCACAGTCTCGATTTTACCTCACATTTATAAAAGCGATTTTTCGCATGTGGCCATTCTCCAATTTTTACAAAACTCAAGCTGTACAATGTTCAAATGATAGAATAACACGAACTACAAAAATTAGTTTGGGTTTTTCAACAGGCCTTATGAAAACTTTATGCGAATTTGGAAAAATTTGCCATGTAAATATGCAAATTAGCAGTTTGTTTACATCTCTACACCACAGATCACGGCCGCGAAAAAAGTCATCTAAAATAGTTTTAACAGCTTATTAATCCACACATTAGCCTATCTAAGGACTATCTAAGCATGATTGGCCTTTGTTATTATTTTAAACGATTATTTGTTAAGCCTACACTTCCGATGTTGAAGACACTCAGCTTGCTTGCCTCGGTGGCATTCCATCGGTGCGTAGTAAACTTAGTAATCATAAATGACTGTTAACATGCTCTATAAACGTTACTATTCCTCACTAGTGGTATCCAGCTTATCACATAGTATTTTCACATACTGAGTATGCTTGAAAGCTTTCATTACTTTGTAAATAAGCAGGGATCAAACCTGTCAAAGCGGATTATGTGAGCTGATGGCGTGACAAACAACAGTTTGCGCGGAGCCGGACGTGAAGTCGTTTTGTAAAGTACGTTTTTTATTGCCCGAACATCTTGTGATTTGGCATAAACTAAAGAGAATCACTCGTTATCAAGACTCTCTATGAGCTTTCAATGATATTGTTCTTTACGACAAAAAGACCCCGATTTGAATAAGGCTACGTTCATATTGTATGGCAGAAGGGGCGGGGGCAAATGACAAAACAATTCTTAAGACCACCCAAAAGTCCCCCAAAAAATAATATACCCCCCCTGGCAAACTCTTGTAGCTTCTTCTAAAAATTTTGCATCCCCCCCATTTCTCTGAAAAAAGGTTTTCAACCCACCCACACCCCCACCCCCTTTTATTGGTAAAACTTTTTCCGATCCCCCTAAATTTCATCTGCCCCCCCCCCCCCCCCCCCCCCTCACCACCACTCTCTGCCATACATTATGAACGCATCCTAATGTCTCATGGAATTCAGACATCAAAGAACTAGTTTATATAATAAGTTCATATAATAGAATCATCGAACCACATCCCACATCGATTTGCAATCAAGTAGCTTGCGTCCCTCGTGTTTTTCGACTTAACAAAGTCAATTCTTCCATTCGTAAGATAACTTCACTCTCTTCGTTGGCCTCCCCAAGACTATTTTTATATGTGCAAGGGACTGGTCATAAAGTATGGGGGGGGGGGGGGGGGGTTGGGGGGCAAAATCAGGGGATGGGACACATAATTTTGAACTCCTTAAAAGGGGTGGGCTGTTGATAAAATTTGACAACTAAAATGGGTGGGCCTGCAATTTTGCTTCTAAACTGGTTTTGGGTCATCAGGATTTTCAGCATCATTTTATGTGGGCCACGATAAAAAACACTGATTCTATTCTGATTTTGCCCACCCCCACCCCCCCTATATTTTATAACCAGTCCCTAATCAATGATGTAGTAGCGTCAAGCTTGCACAATTTCACGACTGAGCACTGCGCAAGTAGTCATGGCGTCGTATAGACCGTATATATTAGTCAATTTAATGCTAACAATCCACCAACCTTCCTGAACCAACAGTAAGAACAACACCAGTCTCTTTTAACACAGTTTTCGATCCACTTTTGCTCAAACCCCACTCTGCTTTTGGATTCCTTTTGACATCGGCTTTGTGCTGAGAAAGAGTTACGGGTACAGAACATTTCGCTGATGTCCGTTTCCAGCTGACGCCCAAACGCACGGTGATTCCGACAGATTGTAGGGCTGTCTATGTTTCTAGAGGGCTCAAAAATACATACTCTTGCGAGAATTAATTCGACCTCGGTTTCAACTTCAACTATACTAAAACATCGTTTGTCCTCGGCGATATCCCGTTTACATCTTGTCAAAGGAACGTTAGTGACAGATCTACTTCTTTCTTTTGGGTCAAACCCACAATGACCGCAAATGATAGCTTGAAAAGAACATGATTCACGAGCCTCCATAACTGATGCTCACCATAATTAACAAATTTCTATACTGACTATAAACACTTTGTTAAATGCTGCTTTTATTTTTGTCTACCTGGTAATGTACAACAAATTTTTGGAATTTGATTGAAACTATCAAATTCCTGGACATTTCGGCCACACACACGTCATGTTCAGATCACAGTTCTATCAAATCGCACTATCGACATAAAATGTTATATACATACTTTAAAATGTATTTTCTTTTTTCTCATAGTCTTATATCAGATTTACGCTTCCACGAAACCAGGCGAGTCTATCATACATTCGATCTATTGTACAGCCATGAAGCTAGTGGGGTAGGGGAAGGGGAATTGTATATCAGGCTACAACTGCACTCATTATACATGTAACCAATTTTAAACATGACTTCGATCAAGCAAGAAAACATATGACAACTAAAAAAACAAATCTTGATAATGAGTGATTCTCTTTAGTTTATGCCAAATCACAAGATGTTCAGGCAATAAAAAACGTACTGTACCAAACGACGTCACGTCCGGCTCCGCGCAAACTGTCGTTTGTCACGCCATCAGCTCACATAATCCGCTTTGACAGGTTTGATCCCTGCTTATTTACAAAGTAATGCAAACTTTCAAGCATACTCAGTATGTGAAAATACTATGTGATAAGCTGGATACCACTAGTGAGGAATAGTAACGTTTATAGAGCATGTTAACAGTCATTTATGATTACTAAGTTTACTACGCACCGATGGAATGCCACCGAGGCAAGCAAGCTGAGTGTCTTCAACATCGGAAGTGTAGGCTTAACTTCAACAAATAATCGTTTAAAATGATAACGAAGGCCAATCATGCTTATAGTCCTTAGATAGGCTAATGTGTGGATTAATAAGCTGTTAAAACTATTTTAGATGACTTTTTTCGCGGCCGTGATCTGTGGTGTAGAGATGTAAACAAACTGCTAATTTGCATATTTACATGGCAAATTTTTCCAAATTCGCATAAAGTTTTCATAAGGCCTGTTGAAAAACCCAAACTAATTTTTGTAGTTCGTGTTATTCTATCATTTGAACATTGTACAGCTTGAGTTTTGTAAAAATTGGAGAATGGCCACATGCGAAAAATCGCTTTTATAAATGTGAGGTAAAATCGAGACTGTGAATAACTGTGCTGGAAGAATGCAATTTTTTCTATCTAAAGTTTAGTTTAAAACGTCTAAAATCACCTGGAACAATTGTTCAACACCCCTTTTCTTGAATTCAGTTGCAAATTTGATTGTAACTTGGGTTTTCACTTGGAGCGAGAATGTTTTTGAAAGCGTAATTCGCATCCGTTTCTTGAGCAATTTTTAGACCGACACGGGGTGAAATCGTTTTTTTCAAAAAAATCCGGATTTTTTACGTAGATCGAAAAACCGACCCCAGTACGTTCATAAACTCATCTAATAGTGTCTACAGACCAAAAATGAAGGACTTTTATTTTTTTGATTGTGGCCACAAATTTTCGATTTTGCTCGATATTTCTGGACAGTCGCTCTTAACCGCTAAAACAGCGAAATTAATCGTTCATTCTACACAGACTTTATCTACAATCTTGCCAAGTACTAGACAGACTAAAAACGAGCCCAAAGTAGTAAAAAATATACATATTTTTTACCTAGATTGAATATTAGAACGACATTTACAAATGTCAATATTTATAGTTGGTTCTGAAAACATAGTCCACTGCATCCTAATATACTGCCCAATAGTAGAATACCATAATATAAAACTGAAAGTCAATTGCGAAAAATTAAAGATACAGCCCGGCACATTTCGTGTTTTTGCGACAGGCCCATCGAGTGCATAAATACGCGGGAATATTTATCGGTTTTGATCAACGGAACCCAAGAAGCAAGACTTCTGGAGCCGGTTAGGTTGATCGTTGAAACATAACACGCGCTGTAAATATGAGTTGGAGTGTTATATAGTTATGAGTGAATATATATTGATGTTTTTATATACGGTTTTACTTACTACGGTAATCAAACTACCGCACGTACAAACTCGTGGATAATTCTGAATCCTAAGTTCTTGCACCCTTGAAAAATTGGGTTTCCTCTGGTCCTCATACTTCCTGGTTACATGAGCCTTGCATTATGCGTATCAAATTACTACATTTCGACCTTCTAGCAAGTGTCTCCTCTAACATTTTCATATGATGCAATATATTCAATCAAAAACTATTTACTTACACTGTGAAATAAGCGGATATTCTACAAAAATTCTTTTAGAAATGCTATTCAACTTGTCTTCATTCAAGTGTGTATGATAAGAACGTGTTTTTTTCTTGTTCCATGATTTTCCCTAAGTAAATCGGAAGAATTCCGTAAAATTAAAGAATTATTTTTACTGTGTTCATTCTCATTGAAGAAATTTAAACATAGCTTTTAATGCTTCTTATGTTCATTTATAGTATTCTTCTCTAGTTTAGGATCCTTTTTTTTAATTTGATTTGATTTGATGCAGCATGAATCGATCTTTTTCTTGATTCTTTTGATAAGCCGAAGAAAGCTATGTGCGAGTGTGAGCATGCTCAGTGCTAGCCTGTCCTGGTGCTAGATATCCTCCCACATCGATAAATGGAATTATTGGATACGAAGTTCTTACGTGTTGGTATTAAGTCCAAAAATAACTTTCCCTTAACATTCGTAAGGTGTTGATGTAAGCCGAAGATTGATACAAAAGGTTTACCGGAGGGCGAGTGCAAGCGTGCGCCATTTTGAAAGGTAGCCGTGCCTTTGCATCGAAACGAGACCTTTTTTAAAACCTTGGACAATTATTCACATGCCTCTATCATTGCAAGCTCGCCGTTCATCTGGCTTCGATACAAAGGCACGACTACCTTCAAAGATGGCGTAGGGAACTGTGAAAGAATCCATTCGTTTCTACGAGAAGAGTCTTTTATGCCCACCTTATAAAATCTCATATTTTGACTATTTTAGGGTTTTGTGAAAGTGTCACGACAGAAGCTGCTAAAAAGTCAGGTACGTGATTTATAAATATTTCATAATATCAAAAATGGTAATTATATACAAGAAGAGAAGAGAAAATGGAGTGGAGTGGAGTGGAGCGCAGCGCAGTGGAGATCAGTGTGCAGCGCAGTGGGGGTCAGTGTGAGTGCAGTGGCGTGCAGTGCAGTGCAGCAGAGTCGAGTGGAGTCCAAAATGCGCTATCTAAATATCTCATATTTTGACTCAAAAATTATTTCAGGGTTTGGTGAAAGTGTGACGACAAAAGCTGTCAAAACGTCAGGTACGTGATTTATAAATATTTTAAAATATCTAAAATGGTAATTATATACAAGAAGAGAAGAGAAGAATGGAGTGGAGTGGAGTGGAGTAGAGTGGAGTGGAGTGGAGTGGAGTGGAGTGGAGTGGAGTGGAGTGGAGTGGAGTGGAGTGGAGTGGAGTGTGCAGTGTGCAGTGTGCAGTGTGCAGTGTGCAGTGTGCAGTGTGCAGTGTGCAGTGTGCAGTGTGAAGTGCAGTGCAGTAGAGTCGAGTGGAATCCAAAATGCGTTGTCTTAATATCTCGTACTTTGACTCAAAAATTATTCCAGGTTTTGGTGAAAGTAACATAACAAAAGCTGCTAAAACCCGAGGTAAGTTAAAATAGTAAATAAGGTTAAAGTCAAAAACAGTTACAGTTCTTTCAATTCATCTTTCAGCTTTCCTTGTGATCGGTGTTCCGACAGTTAGGCGACCAAAAGCGGCCAGCTACCTCAGCCAAACGTTAAAAGAGTTAGTGGAAGGATTGGAAGAACATGAGAAAAGCGAAGTCCTTATCTTAGTCTTCATAACAGACTTCAATACAACTGTTATCCAAAGCATACGGAAAGAAATATCCGATTCATTTGCGAAGGAAATGAATTCTGGACTACTACGGGTGGTCACGGCGCCTCGGTCGTTTTACCCAAGCCTCGAGAACCTTCCGCGACTGTGGGGAGACTCGCCTGAGAGAGTAAAATGGCGATCCAAGCAGTGCTTAGATTACGCATTCCTATTTGAATATTCCAAAGATTTGGGTGAATACTATCTTCAGATCGAAGACGATATCTCAACAAGTAAAGGATACCTCAAGACAATTAAGAATTTCATAACAACCAATGAGAAGAGAGCGTGGTCAGTATTAGAGTTTGGTGCGCGAGGATTCATTGGTATAATGTATCGAACCACTGATATTGGTCGATTGTCAATGTTTGTCAAATCTTTCTTCTGGGTACTACCTATTGATATATTGAATCGACAATTCAACGATTTCCATCTGCATGGGAATCCTGCTTGGGCGAGGTGTCGTCCCCCAATCTTTCGTCATGTGGGCACATTTTCATCTCTCGTTGGCCAAGTGCGCCCGCTTGAAGACATTAAAACTACCTATCGGATATACAAAGACAGTCACAATCCTCATGCTGAAGTCAATACATCAATAATAAGCTATAACAGACACAATATCACATCTGCGTATGACACTACTTTCCATGGGATGTTCTGGGGTAAAAATATCAAGATAGGAGACTACATTTTAGTGCGTTTTTATACTCCAGCACGTGTTTCTAGGCTGATTGTCGAATCTGGTGGAGTTAGCGCACCTGAGGATTACTTTGGAGGAGCTAAGTTATCTTACAGCAACAGCGATGGTAGGGGACAGTGTGGTCTCTTTACCCTGTGGCAGGAATACAAAGATACTGGGCAATTAAAGGCACAGAGCAACAGTGCTAAAGGAATTCTTTGTCAATGTTTGAAAATTGAAATCACTGAAGTACGGAAAGATCAAATAGGTAGAACGAGATGGCTTGCTATACGAGAAATAGCTGTATGGACTACATCTAGCTAGGTATATACTTCAAGATATATATGGAAAGATCAAATAGGTAGGACGAGATGGCTTGCTATACGAGAAATAGCTGTATGGACTACATCTAGCTAGGTATATGCTTAAAGATATATACGGAAAGATCGAATAGGTAGGAAGAGATGGCTTGCTATACATCCAGCTATTTTTCGTATAGCAAGCCATCTCGCTAGGCATTAACTTAGAAACCGATAGATTATAACACTTCGCATCAGCTTTACATTAACATTAACATTTCATTTTTTCATTTCATTTCATTTCATTTACGCTTTTTACTCTACATCTTCCCAAGATATTATCGGCATATTCAGTTTACGTTTTCATCTATGCAGTATAGACGCTAGAGAAAAACGTTTGCGCATGCGTGCATTTAAGCACGTTTTCTAAGAATTTTGCAATCTCGTACCCAGAGCCATCATAGCCATCATTTCTTACTGCGCATGCTCGACGAAATAATTGGGCTCTGGAAAACTCCAATATTTCCTGTGCTGTGATTGGTTCTCGAGAACAAAGAAAGATACCGGAAGTTAAAATTTCAGTACTAGGGAAAATAAACAAGATGGCGTCTCGAATTAAGTACACCAAAAAAGCCTGTAGGGTATGGCTGCCTGTTTGTAGCAATATTTAATCCTCTTGATGTGCCTTTGATTTAAACTTTATAACTGTGAATTTGAACATTATTTTCTGTGAATTTAAACTTGTTGATTTGAATCCAAACCGATTTTATTTGTGAATTTAAACTTTTGGATTTGAATTTAAACTTTTGGATTTGAATTTAAACTTTTGGATTTGAATTTAAACTTTTGGATTTGAATTTAAACTTTTGTATATTTAATCTTACTGGGGCGAGCTGCTCGGCCAGAGCACTGCCTCGTTGTCAAGTAGAGTTCCCGCCATCTTGGATTTTTATACCACGTTCATTTCGTATTGCTTTGCTTTCATAATACGGCTGCTTTTCATGATTAAAAAGGAGGAGGATGAAGTAAAGAAGAAAGTTTCCAAACTACTGAACGAAGCTTCAGTCCTACTTTCAAATAACTCTGAAACGTCCACGCAACGTACCGACCCATCTACTCCTAGACCCACTTCGTCAACAATTCAAGAAACTTTGAGACGAGCTAGTAGCATGCTTCGTGAAAGTTCTTCTTCTGGTTTGTGCAGGAGATTAAATCGTCCAGAAAGATTGCGAGCAGCCTCTGGAAGCAACTATGATCGTACTAAGCAAGCTAGAGAAAAGCCTAAGAAAGAGAAAAAGGCGCTAGAGTTCGCTTTGTTACGATGTTTTGATGATGAAGATGACGAGTCTCAACATTTGAAATGGGACTCCATTATAGCTTCGGGTATGTTGATGCTGGTGGAGGATGATGATGAAAGAGAAATTAGAAGAAAGATCGCGGAGTCTTTAAAAGAAAAATATCCTCTACTTTGGGAAAATAATTTCGATTTTGTAAATTTTGTAAATAATTTCGATTTTGTAAATTTTTTATATTCATAAATTCCTTTTCAATGTCAGAATAAACTTGCTCCAACTCTCTCCATCTCTCCATCTCTCCAAATCTTCAAAATCTATATGCGACACATGACGTATTTCATGCAGAAATTCCACTGCCTTTCCGACTAATTCCACATGAGCCAACAAGTCACTCAGAAAAGAATCATTTTTACTTCCACTTTGATTGATCAATGCCTCAGATCGGTCTAATATAGACCTCAAAAAGTGCTCAACATCATGAGCCATAATGAACGTGGTATAAAAATCCAAGATGGCGGGAACTCTACTTGACAACGAGGCAGTGCTCTGGCCGAGCAGCTCGCCCCAGTAAGATTAAATATACAAAAGTTTAAATTCAAATCCAAAAGTTTAAATTCAAATCCAAAAGTTTAAATTCAAATCCAAAAGTTTAAATTCAAATCCAAAAGTTTAAATTCACAAATAAAATCGGTTTGGATTCAAATCAACAAGTTTAAATTCACAGAAAATAATGTTCAAATTCACAGTTATAAAGTTTAAATCAAAGGCACATCAAGAGGATTAAATATTGCTACAAACAGGCAGCCATAGTAGGGCCGGATTTTTCAAAGGTCTGCCGGTTTTGTAATGGAAATTGTATTGATGTCCATCCAATAGATATTTTCGGAGTTAATTTAACTGAAAACCATCTTCAAAACCTAATTTTCCAAGCGCAAATTCGCATGCTCGTTGAACATCGTCCGCCATTTTGAATTTACCTAGTCTGTCATAAAGCGCATGTGCAAGAAACCCAGAATCTGGGTCTTCCGGTTTGGAGTTTTCCAGAGCCCAATTATTTCGTCGAGCATGCGCAGTAAGAAATAAGGGCTCTGGGTACGAGATTGAGAATTTTGAAGAGTTTGAATGAGAAAATAAATGTTTGTTTTCTTCAAGTATACAAAAAAGTTCAAGAGTATACTTTTGTCAGACCAAGATACTGTATTAACAAACACAATATGAAAGAATTAGCCCTAAGTTTCAAGCATGGACACTAAGTTTTGGCATCTTGTGAAGTCCAATTTACAAACAGTCATGTTTGAAAGTCAAATTTACATATGTTTTGACTAATTTGCATAAGGATTAAAAGCATGCGCAGACGTTTTTCACTCGTGTCTGCAGTATATATATATTTTTGTTTCTAATAATTAATCAAAAGAGTTATATTGTATTTTTGTTATATTTGTATTTATATGACAGTTATGTTGCATGTATTTGTAAATATTTTACCATTCAAATTGCCTGGATTAGTCTCACTATTTGCAGGTTAATGTTGGTAACACGTGTAAACATAAAACAATTTGTAGCAAAATTTACACTTGAACTTTATCGCGTATTTACTTAGATTGCTTACCATAAATCCATGAAAAAGTTAACTAGCAAAATTGTACAAATTAGTGAATAGTTTTGTAGGCTGTCTACGGTCTTGGACTTCTAAGGTAAAAGCACTATATAGAATACTCCAGTTTCGAGTTCTCTTTGCTCAGCCTTAGACCCTGGCTAAACGAGGAAACATGTATTGCGGGCAGGTTTCCTCACTGTTTCCCAGTTTAGCCACATGCGAAACATTGCTGATTGTGAAACAAATTTCGCTTCCAAGACGCAAAAAATGTTTTTGCTTTTTGCTATGTGTTGGTTCTTTCTTTGTTGCTCTTCCTTACTAATCATACTACATGGTAGCATTTTGTTGTATATATATTGTATCTCATGTGCCGAAATTCTTACAAAAATCTATGGAGGCGTTCCCGAGGAATATGAATTAACTAAAATCTTATAGATGCGGAGAATGTTGTTATGGAAATGCTCTACATTTGCCGAACTGTAGTTTCAAATAGATATAAGCAAATGCCTCGAAACTCAACACCATAAAAAAGAACATATTTAAAATTTCTCATGGGAAATTCCAGGACGAAATATTGAACAGATCTTGTTTTAGAGCTCTCTCGGAAATGAATTTTAAAAATCAACAACCAACTTTGGGGCTTCATAATTCTAAAACGATATAACTAGCTAAAAACTAGTGTGAGCTGCGTCGGTGTTTCTAATGAAACAGTAATGATAAAAAGGTAAATTATACACCGTGAAAAGATGAAAAAACTTACTGACGTTTCGGACGCTGGTCCTTCGTCGGAGTAAAAGAGAAAGAAGTGATAGAAAGGAGCGTATATATGATAGAATAAGACAAAAGAAACCAATGAGAGCAAGGTAGGCAAGGAAACAAAAACAAACAATCAAAAGACAAAAGAAAAGGTTAGTTGAAAATAAAGCGTTCATTAATCCCGTTGGGACTAAGCGTGCCCAATAGGTGAATAAGCCGCATTTCTTTGGTCTTGCGACAATCATTGTTGCCGTTAAGCAAAGAAAGACCGAAAACAATGAAGTCAGAAAGAGAATGGTTAGCTAGATTAAAATGGCGAGAAACTGGTTTGGTGGGATCGTTATTGCGAATATCATAAAGATGATTGCAAATGCGATCACCAAGACGGCGGCCAGTCTCGCCCACATACAAAAGATTACAGCGGGTACATTTAATACAATGTACAACATTAGAAGTGGTACAAACAAAATGGTCAGTGATTTTAACAGTTGATTTAGGACCGACAACAGAAATGTGAGAGGCTATGTGAGGACAAGTATAACAACGTTTACGAGAACAGCGAAAAGTACCAGGTTCTTTGTTAGAGGGAAGAACTCCCTTGACCAAGAAAGAACGGAGATTACGATCACGTTTATCACGTTCCTATAAACGTGATCGTAATCTCCGTTCTTTCTTGGTCAAGGGAGTTCTTCCCTCTAACAAAGAACCTGGTACTTTTCGCTGTTCTCGTAAACGTTGTTATACTTGTCCTCACATAGCCTCTCACATTTCTGTTGTCGGTCCTAAATCAACTGTTAAAATCACTGACCATTTTGTTTGTACCACTTCTAATGTTGTACATTGTATTAAATGTACCCGCTGTAATCTTTTGTATGTGGGCGAGACTGGCCGCCGTCTTGGTGATCGCATTTGCAATCATCTTTATGATATTCGCAATAACGATCCCACCAAACCAGTTTCTCGCCATTTTAATCTAGCTAACCATTCTCTTTCTGACTTCATTGTTTTCGGTCTTTCTTTGCTTAACGGCAACAATGATTGTCGCAAGACCAAAGAAATGCGGCTTATTCACCTATTGGGCACGCTTAGTCCCAACGGGATTAATGAACGCTTTATTTTCAACTAACCTTTTCTTTTGTCTTTTGATTGTTTGTTTTTGTTTCCTTGCCTACCTTGCTCTCATTGGTTTCTTTTGTCTTATTCTATCATATATACGCTCCTTTCTATCACTTCTTTCTCTTTTACTCCGACGAAGGGCCAGCGTCCGAAACGTCAGTAAGTTTTTTCATCTTTTCACGGTGTATAATTCTAAAACGGCTGGATATGATTCCTTGAAACTCACTCATCAGCAAGGGCATGACTCAAAATACAACATCCTTAAGTTTGGACAAAATCCATGGGGGATTTTTTGAGACCGACCCGAAAAACTGTTTTTCGGGAATTCCCCATAACTTTTGCATAATAAGGACGATCGACATGCCACACCCAATATTTTAAACTTCAATCAATTGACCAATTTATATTTAACAATCAAATGGCTACAAAGAGAAGAAGTCTGTTTTAGCGCGCTTTGAATGCTATTGGTCGGAGCTTTCCGTTACTAATTTTAGCCACCTTAATCAACTCGTATTGTTCCATAGTACGTACATTCCTTACTATACAATAGACCTTAATAAAAGAAAAGTACACATTTGTACACAATCGAGGCTAGGACTGAGCAAAGGCGAACTCGAAATGGGAGTATTGAATTATTATCATTCTCGCATTCCCACTCATACGATAACCATTCTTATGGGAGGCCATTTCGATATCACGGCATGTCGTACCGTGTACGTGCTGTAAGTCAGTACCATATGTTGTCGACTCATACGATAACCATTATGGGAAGCCATTTCAATGTTACGGCATGTCGTACCAGGTACGTGCTGTAAGTCAGTTCCATATGTTGTCCACTCATACGATAACCATTATGGGAAGTCATTTCAATGTTACGTCATGTTGTACCGTGTACGTGCTGTAGGTCAGTACCATACGTTTCCCACTCATACGATAACCATTCTTATGGGAAGCCATTTCGATGTCACGGCATGTCGTACCGTGTAGGTACTGTAAGTCAGTAGTGTATGTTTCCCACTCATACGATAACCATTCTTATGGGAAGCCATTTCAATGTTACGTCATGTCGTACCGAGTACGTGCTGTAAGTAAGTACCGTGTTTCCCACTCATACTATAAACATTCTTATGGGAAGCCATTTCAATGTTACGTCATGTCGTACCGCGTACGTGCTGTAAGTCAGTACCGTGTTTCCCACTCATACGATAACCATTCTTATGGGAAGCCATTTCAATGTTACGGCATGTCTTACCATAAACATTCTAAATAGAATAAAATTCAAACTAAAGCTTTTTTTAAATGTTGAAAATGCGCTTAAAATTTTATTTGACCTCCGAGTAACAGCATTCGACCATACAGATTACGTGACCAAAATAACGCATTCACTGTGTTGCAAAAACAAAACTTGAAACTTATAATTTTACCATCATTTGAAGAGAAGTAGTGCCCTGAACACCTCTCTTTTTGCCGGCGACCATCGACCAAGCTCTCTCCACCACGCAATAAGAGAACTACCTTTCTTTGACGACTTAAATTTCGAGTACGAAAATGTCGGAACTTTTGGTTTTTGTTGTGAAATACCTTCTTGGTCGCTGTCTGTTATATTTCTTATTTTCGTTGCAGATGAATATCGATATTTTTCCTTAGCTTTTTCTCCAGGCATTGCTAGCTCAACTTTTGATTCCATAGTTCCTTCTGGTTCTTCCTCAACATTTGTCTGTTCAAGTCGTTGTCCTTTTTCAAACGTTTTATAATCTTCTTTCTTTAACGTAGAATTTATCAATGGTTTTTTCTCCTCAGATGAATGAAGAAAAGGCATGATTTCCACTTATATTTCGACAAAAACTGATACTTTAGCTTCACGAACTCATACTGAATCGAACTAAAAATCTGCATCTACACGCTTGAATTTGACACTTTTAAGAGTGTGTAGCAATATTGGATTAATGGTTTACCAACGATAGACGACATTTATCAAGTAGTAATCTGTTTCCAAACAAACGTGACACGTCATATCTCCGACTCTAAGGTCTCTTCATATGCAAACTACCACAATCCTTTTCAAAATGCATTTTCATATAAAATAGTTAGACTTTTCATATAAAAAAGTTAGAACTCCTTTGAGAATGTTATAAATCGCCATCATGCTTGAAGCCTATATACAGTCAATGTCATTAACGTTGTCCACCAAAGAAAGACATTTAGACCTCTAGACCTCTAGACATTTAGACATTTAGCCATTTTAGACATTTAGCCATTTAGACATTTAGACATTTAGAAATATCAAGTGTTTACTCGAAGGTTCTGGCATAAAACAAACGCTGAAATACCATTCTCCATCTTAAATCCTCACTAAATGGTCAGGGCATTCTGGATTTTCGATTCACGAGTTGAATTTTACATTTAAAGTTCAGGTTGACGCACACAAGGCAAAGAATACATAATGAAACACGTGATGTATCTTTTAGTCTAAATGTGTAAATGTGTCATGTCTTTTTTCGGTGGACAACGTTAATGACATTGACTGTATAATATATTGGTATTCATTTTCTGTGCAAATGTATTTGGTTTTGAACGCAGCATAGCCTGCGTCACATCCGGAATTTTCTTCGTAAATACGAAGAAAATTCCGGATGTGACGCAGGCTAAACGCAGCATTGCGTTTGACAAATTCTACAAAGTTGTTGAGCGCAACAGCTTGGGCTCAGTTCTAGACTGCGTAGCGGCGCACTGGGGAGGGGAACTAGGTAGAACTCGTTACGCAGCCTAGCGCAGTCCAGGTTACATACAATGCGAGTAGCCAGTGAACTTATAAAGAATCGCAAGAGAACCTTGCTTGGTCTATCTCTATCATCGTTCTTGTTCATCTTCAGTTCTGTCTTTCTTGAGCAAAGGTATCTTTAGCATGATGGGCCTTGAGGACACCTACTGCTTCTTCAACCTTGGCTTGCAGGGCTTCATGAGACTCTAACATGTGCAAGAGCTCATTGTTGTCAATCTCTAGCAACATGCCAGTGATTTTACCAGCCAGGTCTGGGTGGGTGTTTTGGATCAGGGGGAACAGACGTTCACCTAACATCTGTTTCTGTTCTTGGGGAGTTGCTTGTGCCAGGACACTTGGGAGAAGAGGCTCTTGGCCCTACACAATAACACAGGAATATTAGTAATGATAAAATAATAAATCGATTAATAATTAAACCAATAAACAAATGAGAGTCAAAGATTTTATCAGGTGATAAAAAAAAATAGTATTGCTGAGTCTCAATCAGCTGATAAAAGTCTTTGAATCTTATTATCTGCTCCAACTGGTGGTTAAAGACTGACCACCATGTGCTGTCAACCAAACCGGATTCAGCTGATGAACATTCCGCATGAGAAGGTAATGACGTCAATTGAAACCCAGCAATAGATCTTGTTCCTTGTGGTGCAATGCTTTCCCATTTCAGACTACACGTCATTCTCTGGAGTATCATTATTTTTTTGTTTAACGGTTGTACATGAGAAGATACATGAATATGGATACCACTCAAACAAAGTATCTTATTCTCAAGAGAAGGACTCATGATCTTCGAGTTAGGACTATTGTTATGCAATATTCAGTGTACATACCAGAACTTGAATGCTCTGCTGTGCATCTGCAGAAGGCTGGTTGCGCAGAGTCTGAGAAAACTTGTAGCTAGGTCTGACTTGGCATGATCCATCTGGTACTCTCTGAGGCTGCTGGGACATTTGCACATTTGGCATGCGTTGTCCACCCCCCTGCATGCCTTGAAGGACATCTGTATCTTTAGCATGATGTGCCTTGAGGACACCTACTGCTTCTTCAACCTTGGCTTGCAGGGCTTCATGAGATTCTAACATGTGCAAGAGCTCAGTGTTGTCAATCTCTAGCAACATGCCAGTGATTTCACCAGCCAGGTCTGGGTGGGTGTTTTGGATCAGGGGGAACAGACGTTCACCTAACATCTGTTTCTGTTCTTGGGGAGTTGCTTGTGCCAGGACACTTGGGAGAAGAGGCTCTTGGCCCTACACAATAACACAGGGATATTACTAATAATTAATAAATCAATCAATTAAAAAAATAATAAATTGATAGATAAATAAATAAACAAACTAGACAAAGATTTTATCAGGTGATTAAAATAACCTATTGACCCCAGTTAATGGACATTCTTGATGTCAAGTGTAACCCAGCAAGTGTAACAGAATCTTATTCTCAAGAGAAGGACACATGATCTTCTAATGGAAAAAATATTACATCGAGACGAATTACATCTATTGCTATGCAATATTCAGTGTACATACTGAAACTTGAAGGCCTTGCTGTGCATGTGCAGAAGGTTGGTTGCACACAGTCTGAGAGAACTTATAGCTAGGTCTGACTTGACTTTGTCCACCTGGTACTCTCTGGGGCGGCTGGGACATCTGCACATTGGGCATGCGTTGTCCGCCACCCTGCATGCCTTGAGGGACACCTGACTGTGGACCCACTCCCCTTGGTACAACTTGACGCACACCACGAGCTCTGGGTACCTGCCCTGCACTGGGCATGTTTGGTACACCAGGTCGCATCTGTTGTTGTGGTTGTTGCATGTTCCAGCGAGGGCGGACTTGTGGCATCTGTGGTCCAAAGAATGGACCCTGACCCTTTAAAGTAAAATAATTGTTTATTTCTACGCACATTGCATTATAATATTATTGCTCTGATGACTTAATAATAAAATAAATTACTACAATTATTAGTCTTGAAGTGTGACCCTCAAATTTTGATGTGTCCTTCACCAAATAGTATTTCAATGACTGTCATTCAAAGAACCAAAATAAAAAAACAATATTTTTAGGGAGATTCTAGACTGAATAAATAGATTTTAATCCTCTAATCCTCTAAAATCTTTAATTCAGTTCAACATTTCCCTCAAAATTTCCTCATGCATATGCTGCATTTTTTTCAACCTTTTTGAATTATAAAGTGACCTAAAATCTTTTTAAAGTTGGTCATGGGTAAACCTTAAAAGTATGAATTCTCTGAAAAATATTTTTGCAATACTTTTTTATGTAGTGTTTAATAAATGAGCAGGAGTGTTTTATCGGGTAAAACATGAGGTGTAGCCGAGTGGTTTTAGACCCGTTAAAACACGATCTGCGAGTTTATTAAACATCTTCGAAAACTCATGATGTATGTTCTCATATTGTACAGAATTCTTTACGAAATGAACCAAGTTTGATAGAGAAAATCCAAGTTAAAGTTTATGCAAATGAAGACGAATCTATATCAGATATAAAACTTCCTTCATGGTCATGATTTCTATTGTCTTTCCTTCATGAATTATTAATGAGTTTTCTAACACCACTTTAATCTACTATTAGTGTTCTCAAAACAAGCAGCCAATTTATGGTATTTTTGCCAACATTAGCTTTTATATTACTATACATTTGCTTTAATTCAGCATTCTCCAAGCTATATCCTCCCATCAACAATGTGAAAAACCCTCGAAACACAGGAGAAAAACTAACAAGCAACTAATGAACCGCCACCTGGCTAGCTCAGTTGGTAAGAGTGTCGGTCTGTTGTGCGGAAGGGCGTTGTTTAAGCCTCGGTCAGACCAACACTCAGGGTCTTAAAATAACTGAGGAGAAGGTGCTGCCTTTGTAATTACATCTGCAAATGGTTAGACCTTCATGTGGCTTGGATGATCATATTAATGGCGATCCCGTTCCTAATTAACTAGAGACATTAACAGAGGACCACAAGTTTATCAGTTGAATTACTGTCAAGTGTTATCCTCTATAAACAAAGTTAATTTATTTATTTATGAACCTACCTACTAGACAAAACAAACACTATTGGATTATTACAGTAACAGCTCCAATCCACTGAAACACTATTATCACCTAAATGTCATTCCCTTGAGTATTATTTCTTTGTTTCTCAGTACTAACCCTTTCTTTCAAAGGAATGACATGTGGTCTGAAACAGGGGAACAGAAAGAACTTTTTACAGCTAGTGAGTCAGGTTTATGGAATCAAATAATTTGGTCTTGTAATAAATGCAATATTCAGTGTACATACCAGAACTTGAATGCCTTGCTGTGCATGTGCAGAAGGTTGGTTGCGCACAGTCTGAGAGAACTTATAGCTAGGTCTGACTTGACTTTGTCCACCTGGTACTCTCTGGGGCTGCTGGGACATCTGCACATTGGGCATGCGTTGTCCGCCACCTTGCATGCCTTGAGGGACACCTGACTGTGGACCCACTCCCCTTGGTACAACTTGACGCACACCACGAGCTCTGGGTACCTGCCCTGCACTGGGCATGTTTGGTACACCAGGTCGCATCTGTTGTTGAGGTTGTTGCATGTTCCAGCGTGGGCGGACTTGTGGCATCTGTGGTCCAAAGAATGGACTCTGACCCTTTAAAGTAAAATATATATTTATTTCTAAGCACATTTCCATACTGGGAAACATGGGAACTTTAAACCCCCCTTGGTAAGGCCTTGTCATTTCTGTGTTTAACTATTGTGCATGAGAAGACTAAACAAATATGGATAAAATTCAAACAAAGAATCTATTCTCAAGAGAAGGACACGTGATCTTCCAATGGGAAAATACTACACTGAGAAGAATTAGGTCTATTGCTATGCAATATTCAGTGTACATACCAGAACTGGGATGCCCTGCTGTGCATCTTCAGAAGGCTGGTTGCACACAGTTTGAGAAAACTTATAGCAAGGTCTGACTTGGCTTGGTCTGCCTTTGTCTACTCTCTGAGGCTGCTGGGACATCTGCACATTTGGCATGTGTTGTCCACCCCCTTGCATACCTTGAAGGACATCTGTATCTTTAGCATGATGGGCCTTGAGGACACCTACTGCTTCTTCAACCTTGGCTTGCAGGGCTTCATGAGACTCTAACATGTGTAAGAGCTCAGTGTTGTCGATCTCTAGCAACATGCCAGTGATTTTACCAGCCAGGTCTGGGTGGGTGTTTTGGATCAGGGGGAACAGACGTTCACCTAACATCTGTTTCTGTTCTTGGGGAGTTGCTTGTGCCAGAACACTTGGGAGAAGAGGCTGTTCGCCCTACACAATAACACAGAAATATTAGTAATAATAAAATAATAAATTGATTAATAATTAAACCAATAAACAAATGAGAGTCAAAATAATAGAATAAAATAAATAAAGTCCTTTTTTTTACGAGGGTAGCACTTAATAGCCAGTGTCTAACAAACCTGTGGCCCTCATTCCATGATCGAATTGGAATTTAGGAGTTGATTTTTGGGGAGGGAGGAAAACCGGAAAACCTGGAAAACCCTCGAAGCACAGGAGAGAACCAACAAACAACTCTACTCACATACTACACAGGAAAGAACCAACAAACAACTCTACTCATATACTACACAGGAGAGAACCAACAAACAACTCTACTCACATACTACACTGGAGAGAATCAACAAACAACTCTACTCACATACTACACAGGAGAGAACCAACAAACAACTCTACTCATATACTACACAGCAGAGAACCAACAAGCAACTCTACTCACATACTACACAGGAGAGAACCAACAAGCAACTCTACTCACATACTACACAGGAGAGAACCAACAAACAACCCTACTCACATACTACACAGGAGAGAACCAACAAACAACTCTACTCACATACGACACAGGAGAGAACCAACAAACAACTCTACTTACATACGACACAGGAGAGAACTAACAAACAACTCTACTCACATACTACACAGGAGAGAACCAACAAACAACTCTACTCACATACTACACAGGAGAGAACCAACAAACAACTCTACTCACATACTACACAGGAGAGAACCAACAAACAACTCTACTCACATACTACACAGGAGAGAACCAACAAACAACTCTACTCACATACCACACCGGAGAGAACCAACAAACAACTCTACTCACAAACGACACAGGAGAGAACCAACAAACAACTCTACTCATATACTACACAGGAGAGAACCAACAAACAACTCTATTCATATACAACACTGAGCCCGGCGGGACTCGAACTCAGGTCGCATTGGTGAGAGGCGAGTGCTCACATCGCTACGCCACCCGTGCTTCCCAAAAAGAAAGATTTTATCAGGTGAAGAAAAAAACCCAGAAATTGCTGAGTTTCAATCAGCTGATAAAAGTCTTTGAATCTTATTATCTGCTCCAACTGGTGGTTAAAGACTGATCACCATGTGCTGTCAACCAAACTGGATTCAGCTGATGACATCAAGTGAAACCCAGCAATAGATCTTGTTCCTTGTGGTGCAATGCTTTTCCATTTCACACCACATGTCATTCTCTTTAGTATCATTTTTTGTTGAACAGTTGTACTTGAGAAGACACATGAATATGGGTACAACTCAAACAAAGTATCTTATTCTCAAGAGAAGGACCCATGATCTTCGAGTTACGACTATTGCTATGCAATATTAAGTGTACATACTGGAACTTGGATGCCTTGCTGTGCATTTGCTGAAGGCTGGTTGTGCACAGCCTGAGAGAACTTGTAGCTAGGTCTGACTTGGCTTGGTCCGCCTGATACTCTCCGAGGCTGCTGGGACATTTGCTTATCTGGCATGCATTGTCCACCCCCTTGCATGCCTTGAAGGACATCTGTATCTTTAGCATGATGTGCCTTGAGGACACCTACTATTTCTTCAACCTTGGCTTGCAGGGCTTCATGAGACTCTAACATGTGTAAGAGCTCAGTGTTGTCAATCTCTAGCAACATGCCAGTGATTTCACCAGCCAGGTCTGGGTGGGTGTTTTGGATCAGGGGGAACAGACGTTCACCTAACATCTGTTTCTGTTCTAGGGGAGTTGCTTCTGCCAGGACACTTGGGAGAAGAGGCTCTTGGCCCTACACAATAACACAGGAATATTAGTAATGATAAAATAATAAATTGATTAATAATTAAACCAATAAACAAATGAGAGTCAAAATAATAGAATAAAATAAATAAAGTCCTTTTTTTACGAGGGTAGCACTTAATAGCCAGTGGCTAACAAACCTGTGGCCCTTATTCCGTGATCGAATTGGAATTTAGGAGTTGATTTTTGGGGAGGGAGGAAAACCGGAAAACCTGGAAAACCCTCGAAGCACAGGAGAGAACCAACAAACAACTCTACTCATATACTACACAGGAGAGAACCAACAAACAACTCTACTCATATACTACACAGGAGAGAACCAACAAACAACTCTACTCACATACTACACCGGAGAGAACCAACAAACAACTCTACTCATATACTACACAGGAGAGAACCAACAAACAACTCTACTCACATACTACACAGGAGAGAACCAACAAACAACTCTACTCATATACTACACAGGAGAGAACCAACAAACAACTCTACTCACATACTACACCAGAGAGAACCAACAAACAACTCTACTCATATACTACACAGGGGAGAACCAACAAACAACTCTACTCACATACTTCACAGGAGAGAACCAACAAACAACTCTACTCACATACTACACAGGAGAGAACCAACAAACAACTCTACTCACATACTACACCGGAGAGAACCAACAAACAACTCTACTCATATACTACACAGGAGAGAACCAACAAACAACTTTACTCACATACTACACAGGAGAGAACCAACAAACAACTCTACTCATATACTACACAGGAGAGAACCAACAAACAACTCTACTCACATACTACACCGGAGAGAACCAACAAACAACTTTACTCATATACTACACAGGAGAGAACCAACAAACAACTCTACTCACATACTACACAGGAGAGAACCAACAAGCAACTCTACTCACATACTACACAGGAGAGAACCAACAAACAACTCTACTCACACACTACACAGGAGAGAACCAACAAACAACTCTACTCACATACTACACAGGAGAGAACCAACAAACAACTCTACTCACATACTACACAGGAGAGAACCAACAAACAACTCTACTCACATACTACACAGGAGAAAACCAACAAACAACTCTACTTACATACTACACAGGAGAGAACCAACAAACAACTCTACTCACATACTACACAGGAGAGAACCAACAAACAACTCTACTCACATACTACACAGGAGAGAACCAACAAACAACTCTACTCATATACTACACAGGAGAGAACCAACAAACAACTCTACTCACATACTACACAGGAGAGAACCAACAAACAACTCTACTCATATACTACACAGGAGAGAACCAACAAACAACTCTATTCATATACGACACTGAGCCCGGCTGGACTTGAACTCAGGTCGCATTGGTGAGAGGAGAGCGCTCACATCGCTACGCCACCCGTGTTTCCCCAAAAAGAAAGATTTTATTAGGTGAAGAAAAAAACCCAGAAATTGCTGAGTTTCAATCAGCTGATAAAAGTCTTTGAATCTTATTATCTGCTCCAACTGGTGGTTAAACACTGACCACCATGTGCTGTCAACCAAACCGGATTCAGCTGATGAACATTCCGCATGGGACAGGAAATGACCTCGTGTAACCCAGCAATAGACCTTGTGGTGCTGCTTTCCCATTTCAGACCATATAATTCCCTTGAGTATCATTTTTTGTTGAACGGTTGCACATGAGAAGAAGACACATGAATATGGATACAATTCAAACAAAGAATCTATTCTCAAGAGAAGGGCATGTGATCTTCCAACGGTAAAATATTATGCTGAGATGAATTAGGTCTATTGCTGAGCAATCTTCAGTGTACATACCGGAACTTGAATGCCCTGCTGTGCATCTGCAGAAGGCTCATTGTGCACAGTCTGAGAGAACTTGTAGCTAGGTCTGACTTGGCTCAATCCTCCTGGTACTCTTTGAGGCTGGTGGGACATCTGCTCATTGAGCATGCGTTGTCCTAACACCTGTTTCTGTTCTTGGGGAGTTGCTTGTGCCAGGACACTTGGGAGAAGAGGCTCTTGGCCCTACACAATAACACAGGAATATTAGTAATAATAAAATAATAAATTGATTAATAAATAAACCAATAAACAAATGAAAGTCAAAGATTTTATCAGGTGATAAAAAAATAGTATTGCTGAGTTTCAATCAGCTGATAAAAGTCTTTGAATCTTATTATCTGTTCCAAATGCTGTTCAAACACTGACCACCATGTGCTGTCAACCAGACTGGATTCAGCTGATGAACATTCCGCATGGGACAGGAAATGACCTTGTGTAACCCAGCAATAGACCTTGTTCCTTGTGGTGCAATGCTTTCCAATTTCAGACCACATGTCATTCTCTTTAGTATCATTATTTTTTTGTTTAACGGTTGTATATGAGAAGATACATGAATATTTATATACAACTCAAACAAAGAATCTTATTCTCAAGAGAAGGACACGTGATCTTCCAATGGGAAAATATTACACTGAGACGAATTACGTCTATTGCTATGCAATATTCAGTGTACATACCAGAGCTTGGATGCCTTGCTGTGCATCTGCAGAAGGCTGGCTGCGTACAGCCTGAGAGAACTTGTAGCTAGGTCTGACTTGGCATGATCCATCTGGTACTCTCTGAGGCTGCTGGGACATTTGCACATTTGGCATGCGTTGTCCACCCCCCTGCATGCCTTGAAGGACATCTGTATCTTTAGCATGATGTGCCTTGAGGGTATCTACTGCTTCTTCAACCTTGGCTTGCAGCACTTCATGAGACTCTAACATGTGCAAGAGCCCAGTGTTGTCAATCTTTAGCAACATGCCAGTGATTTTACCAGCCAGGTCTGGGTGGGTGTTTTGGATCAGGGGGAACAGACGTTCACCTAACATCTGTTTCTGTTCTTGGGGAGTTGCTTGTGCCAGGACACTTGGGAGAAGAGGCTGTTGGCCCTACGCAATAACACAGGAATATTAGTAGTAATAATTGATAAATAAATTGATTAAAAATACCAATAAATAAATAAACAAACAAACAAATAAACAAACAAATAAGTAAAAAATGAATAAATAAGCAAACAAATAAATAAATAAATGTTGTATTTTTTTTTCCATTTCAGACCTGGTGTCAAACCCTAGACTACCATGTCTTTGTTTAACAGTTGCACTTGAGAAGACACATGAATATGGATACAATTCAAACAAAGAATCTTATTCTCAAGAGAAGGACACGTGATCTTCCAATGGGAAAATATCACACTGAGATGAATTACATCTATTGCTATGCAATATTCAGTGTACATACCGTAACTTGAATGCCCTGCTGTGCATCTGCAGAAGGCTGGAAGCACACAGTCTGAGAGAACTTATAGCTAGGTCTGAGTTGGCTTGATCCGCCTGGTACTCTCTGAGGCTGCTGGGACATCTGCACTGTCACTGGGCATGCGTTGTGATAAATCCTCTTCACTAACTCTTACTTCCATGCTTTTAATTTAGAAATGTTAAAGAAAGTAACATTTGATGGCCATTAATTTGTTTTCTACATTTCTCTGATTTTTTTGACTTTTTTTCGAAACATTTCTTTGATCACTATTCCTTTTTACAGTTCCATTCAGTGACCACAAATAATAGTTCCTAGCCGAGGCTGGAGTTTCTGTGCATGATAAACTGTAGTTTTGCTATGTGCAGTACTCTGTAGCGCTCCTTTTCCCCTCGATGAATACTATATTTCTTCAGCGTTTAGCAAAGAAACGAATTTGGTGACCCCCATTTTTTATTTCATTTTTTGAACAAGAATATGTTGGGGTATGTCCATGCCAAGTTGAAAAAAATTCTGATTGCGACTTAATTTCTCTGCATCCTTAGAAGTCGTCGATAGAATTCTTTCTGGTTAACAAACATGGTTGTCAGTGTTTCAGACCAGTACCATTTGAAGTAAAACAAAAATGAGAGTCAAAGATTTTATAAGTTGATAGAAATCGCTGAAAACCATACCCTGTTTGGCGGCACGTACCTGTATAGCAAATATAGGGGAGTACCCCCCCAGGCAATAGAGCTAAATCATTGTAGTGCAAAGTTTTCACACCACATGTCATTCCCTAGAGTATCATTTTTTGTTGAACAGTTGAGAAGACTGAATGAGTATAGATACGATTCGAACAATAATCTTATTTTGAAATGGCATTATTTGATTATTAAGTATCGATTATAAAGTCTTTAAACCCTAACCCTAATCTCTACCCAAACTCAATAAAAACCCAACCTTAAACTTTATTACGGAATAGTGCCATTTCACGTAGTCTTATATCAAGAAGTAAAGTATTTTCAAGTCAGGTCTTCAAAGAGGAAAACCGTTATACCGAGACGAATTACGTCTATTTCTATGCAATATTCAGTGTACATACCGGAACTATGCTTTTAAAGCTGTTGGAAGTGGCATTTCTCTTTTGTAGTTGTTGAACATTTTGAGAGAATAGTGAGAAATAAACCGAAATTCTTACTAAAGAATAAAATTGACCCTTTGCATGCCATGTTAAATCACACAGGAAGACCGAAATAAAAATTGAAATTTGTAAAATCACAGGTAGCCCAAGCTTGGTTTCTGTGGTGTCATGTTATAAGGAAATGTATGGGGATTCTTCAAAAAAATTCAATAAAATCATTGAAACGTGAAATGAAGCCTCGAAATTTTACCTGATCACTGAGAAATAACACTTCTTTTACTCTGTGTGGTTATATTTTGAATTGTCCTATTTCACTATGACGTCACTGCTTGTTTATGTGGGGGATAGAATCGCCAAATCCATTAGAAAATTCAACGAAATTTGATCCTAACGAAACAGTTTAATCTAAAATGGCCTGGTTTTCAGATATAATATGTAATATTATGTACTAATATATTCTGAGGGTTCATGCAAATTCCATCGTTTCCTATTGTTTAATTAGCACTATTTTGTACTATTTAGTAATTAGTGTTTCACAGATTAATTCTTTGCACTCTATTGCATCGTTTTCAAAGCACTTGATTTATACTAAAATGAAGTGCTTGGCCGGGTATTCTGAAGTTGCTCCATGCAGTCTAGCCCAGTTTAGGTCTCGTGCAATGCGGTAGAGTGATCTTATATAGAATCACAAGAGGTCCCAGTTTTAAAGAGAACTTTATTTGAACTTGAACAAATTGTCACATCCGGTAAAAGTAAATACTAACATAATAAGTCACATCCATGTCCCACTTGTTTGGTCTATCTCTATCATCGTTCTTGTTCATCTTCAGTTCTGTCCTTCTTGAGCCAAGGTATCTTTAGCATGATGTGCCTTGAGGACACCTACTGCTTCTTCAACCTTGGCTTGCAGGGCTTCATGAGATTCTAACATGTGCAAGAGCTCAGTGTTGTCAATCTCTAGCAACATGCCAGTGATCTTACCAGCCAGGTCTGGGTGGGTGTTTTGGATCAGGGGGAACAGACGTTCACCTAACATCTGTTTCTGTTCTTGGGGAGTTGCTTGTGCCAGGACACTTGGGAGAAGAGGCTCTTGGCCCTACACAATAACACAGGGATATTACTAATAATTAATAAATCAATCAATTAAAAAAATAATAAATTGATAGATAAATAAATAAACAAACTAGACAAAGATTTTATCAGGTGATTAAAAAAACCTATTGACCCCAGTTAATGGACATTCTTGATGTCAAGTGTAACCCAGCAAGTGTAACAGAATCTTATTCTCAAGAGAAGGACACATGATCTTCCAATGGAAAAAATATTACATCGAGACGAATTACATCTATTGCTATGCAATATTCAGTGTACATACTGAAACTTGAAGGCCTTGCTGTGCATCTGCAGAAGGTTGGTTGCGCACAGTCTGAGAGAACTTATAGCTAGGTCTGACTTGACTTTGTCCACCTGGTACTCTCTGGGGCTGCTGGGACATCTGCACATTGGGCATGCGTTGTCCGCCACCTTGCATGCCTTGAGGGACACCTGACTGTGGACCCGCTCCCCTTGGTACAACTTGACGCACACCACGAGCTCTGGGTACCTGCCCTGCACTGGGCATGTTTGGTACACCAGGTCGCATCTGTTGTTGTGGTTGTTGCATGTTCCAGCGAGGGCGGACTTGTGGCATCTGTGGTCCAAAGAAAGGACCCTGACCCTTTAAAGTAAAATAATTGTTTATTTCTAAGTACATTGTATCATAATATTATTGCTCTTATGGCTTAATATTAAAATAAATTACTACGATCATTCTTGAAGTGCGACCCTCAAAGTTTGATGCTTTGTTTGCCAATGAGCGAAACTCAGACATTCCAACAGCTTGTTGTTGAACTAGTTTTTCAGCTGCCGCCAGTCAACAACATAAAAAGGTATCCAATGAATTCAAAAAAATTCCAGCTTGCAGCTTGTAACTACTGAGTTCCTTGAATATCGAAAACTGCAGTAAGCCCTGCAAGCATTGCACTTCAACAACAATGGTAATAAGACTAAAGTACTAGATATATTGACCTATAAGTCTCTCTTCAACTAGGTAGATGTTCTAGAGGTATAAATTAGCTTTAAAAACCCTATAAATTGTACTGTAGTTTTAACACCAGTACTAGCCCAACATACCGGTTGCATTTGAGGCATGTAAAAGCCTCCAGCTTGAGGGAACACCTGTCCAACTTGTTGTCCGGCAGCCTAGAATAAGATTGAAAAATAATAAACATTGTAACTCTTAAACTCCATGATAATATACTGAACATATAAGAACATCATTATGTACTATACACCAGTATAATATATATTAATTAATATTAATATATTATGTACTATACACCAGTAAATAATATAATGAATATATATGAACATTATTATGTACTATAAGCCAGTATTATATATATTAATTAATTAATATTAATATATTACGTACTATACACCAGTAAATAATATACTGAACATATATGAACATTATTATGTACTATAAGCCAGTATTATATATATATATAAATTAATTAATATTAATATATTATGTACTATACACCAGTAAATAATATAATGAATATATATGAACATTATTAAGTACTATAAGCCAGTATTATATATATTAATTAATTAATATTAATATATTATGTACTATACGCCAGTAAATAATATAAGGAATATATATGAACATTATTATGTACTATAAGCCAGTCAAATCAGTGGTCATGGTGTTGGTCTTGCAATCTGGTGATGCCGGGTTCGAGCCCTGCTGTGGCCACTAGCTGAGACTGTATTTGTCCTGATTTCTGATTAGTTCAGATTCAGTTTCTAGACCATGCTTGTAAATAGCCAACTGGTTTGCCTCCTTGCCAGTTGGGATTCTTGTTTCTTTGATCATTTCATTTTCAGTTTATTAATTGTAGGAGGGCCATAATGGAAACTACTGGGTTACCAGTAATGTATGTCACCCTCGTTAAATAAAGTCAATTTATTTTTATCTATTTCTATAGGGCAATACATTGCCGCCAATCAGAGAATATGAAGGTACCTTTATATTTTCTGATTGGTGGCAATGTATTGCCCAATTTTTCTGTTACAACTGTTGAATAAAATAATTTTTTTCAAAATAAAACATACCTGGTGCATTCTCAACCCAGAGATGCGCTGCATGTGCTGAGCAGCCAGCTGTGCTTTGCGCTCCTCTTTACGTTGTGCCAGAGCAACATACAAGGGCTTGGAAATGAGGATCCGTCCATTCATTTCTGTCACTGCCTTTGTTGCCTCCTCGGGTGATGAAAAGCACACAAAACCAAAACCTGAAAAACACAAGATGGAATTTTAAGAGGCGGTTATTGAAGCATAGCATCTCCTGTCTCTTGCAACTGGGCTATTTAAGATGACAAATAGGAAAGCTAAAAATATAGACCTTAGGCAATAATGACCATCTTAGATAAGGACTTAAAACCATAGGCCCTGTCTCCCAACCCTTCCTTTAACCTATAAATGGGGGACATAAAAGAACCTCTTGAATTATTTGTGTAAGTGTAGGGGATTGTATCCTGATCAACAGATTATTCCAATTTGGAGGTACAATAATAATATACTAACAATTCATTCAATATCAAAAGCTGCACGGCTGTTAATAGCACCTTAATATGCAGCCCCTAAAGTCCTGAAAATGCACTGAAATGTACTTACTACATGAGAACTCCCCATTATTATTGTTGAATAATATGCTCACTTACTTGAAGAATTATTTTATCACACAAAGAAAGACAAATTTACATTTAATGTCCTCAGTTTCAAGGTAATAAGGCAAATATCTATGGAGTTACGAGGAACGTAGATGTGCACGCAAAAATTTATTTTCTCATGCCAAGCCTTCTAATAAATGCATTACCTTTTCAAGCATTTGTGCTAGAGCACTGAAATATTGTCGAACTACTTATTATTTATGATATGTCTAATGTTGGCTATAATGAATCCAGAAATGTATCTCTTCTATGGTGTATTACATAGGGTCGATGGAACAGTAAAAATACACAGGTGATTATTGAAAATTGCGCAGGCTGATTGGTCAAGAAACTTACACTATCACACGATAAACACCTCCAGTGATAATCCAAAATGGCAGCCAGCCGCTTCGTTGCTGTTACCGGAAAAAATGTCTTTTATCTTCTTTTTTTTGAAAGATCACCTGTGTATTTATACTAAAACAATTGTCCCTATTTCACTATGACGTCACTGCTTGTTTATGTGGGGGTTAGAATTGCCAAATCCAATAGAAAATTCAACAAAATTTGCTCCTAGTGAAACAGTTTAATCTAAAATGGCCTGGTTTTCAGATATAATATGTGTTAATATGTACTAAAAAATATTCTAGTGTTTGCTGACTATTCTACTTCTCTTCGTGGATTGATGCGGGTTTTAGAACAATTTTCGGTGAATTTGCGTTGATTTGACCCCCTCCGACGACCATGATCCTTTGCATTTAAACAATAGATTGTTTTGATGTGACGTCATAGTGAAATAGGGCAATTATTCGCTGAAGGCGAATTGAATATCAGGGAATATTTACAGAGATGAAATAGTGTCCAAGAAATTTCTTAATACCTTTTGAGTTTCCTTTTTCATCTCTCATGACCTTGGCACTAGAGATTGTGCCATAAGCAGCAAACTCCTCTCTGAGCTGCACATCATCTATCGGGTCATCAAGATTTTTGATGTAGAGATTGACACCCTGGAAACGGCTCATACGCTCTTGTCTTTTCTTCTCAAATTCAGCTTTCACTTCAGCTGCTCTTTCAGCCTTCTTTTTGGCACGACCAGCATACAACCTGCGCCCATTTATGTCTACATTGTTGAGGAGTTCCACAGCCTGTAAGAATGCAATGCAAAGGGTTATGCAATTAGAAACGTGAAGCAATAATAGTACAAGCAATGAAACAGAAGAATCTCAAAGGAAGCCAGACTGACGGTATATAAGAAGAGCACCTTTCAGTCTACACCATCACCTGATGAAGACTAGCAGGAACAATTAGCTTTGACAAGTTTTTTTCGTAGTAGCAGTCGAAACGTTGTGGTCCAACTAACTGCCATGATCGTAAGACAATTGAATAAGTATAATCTTTGATTTATATGCACAATAAATAATTTTCATTTTATAGAATCTCAAGTTGTTGGAAGATGCTACCAAGCTGCAAATACTGTAAAATAGTCAATTTTAGCCTCTAGTGTGTAATGCAAATATTCATCCAGTTAGGAGCCTGCCTCTTGTGTTACATGTCCATGACATTGTTGACACATAAAAGATTGAGTGGTAAAGAAAAAAATAAAAATAGGGTCCGTTGAAGATATTAATTCAGCAGTGAACGAGCCTAATACAGCAAGACAAAGGTCCTACATTAAACACTGACGATTCGAAATCCAAGATTCGAAAATATAAAGATGGTTAAAAATTTGGCCATGGCTGAAGTATGACGATAAAAAAATGTTTTGCACAGAGTGTATAAAGAATGTAAAGATAAACTCGTTTACTACTGGTTGTGAAACGTTTAAGACATCGTCGATGGTACGCCACAAGGCTACAACTGACCATCAAAGTAAGATGTTGTGTTTTGTACAAATAATGATTATATTATTTTTTATTATAAAAATAAAAGACACGTAATTCAATTATATGATTATTTTAGATGAGAATACTGTGGGCCAGCGTAGCACTTATGAAATACATGAAGATATAAAAATATAGATAAGTTATAGTGCTTGGGAACGAGGTTATTCTGGGCAAAAGCCCTTGGAATTAAATTCGGAAAAATTAATTTCCAACCTCGCTGGGAATCGAGCCCACAACCTTCAGAATTGTACTACCGATGCTCTACCAGCTGAGCTAGTGGTCAGACTGAGAGCAGGTCGGGGTGAAATAGCGAGGTCGGAAATTAATTTTTCCGAATTTAATTCCAAGGGCTTTCGCCCGGAACAACCTCGTTCCCAAGCACTATAACTTATCTATATTTCTATATCTTCATGATTATTTCAGAAATGGGGAGTCATAATCATTTAAGTGCTATATGGTGCTTTAAATTTTTATATAATTCTGGCCCATGATAAATTGGCCATGGCCCATTGCACTCAGCAATGGCTCATGATTAATTAAAATTTGGGGCCATAGTCACATTCATAAAATTTTAAACCTGATCACTGGACGTCACAGCAACCATGTAGGGGTACCAAAACGATACATTTTGTATCTTCGGGGAATTGAACAAATTGAATTTATTTTTATACAAAAATTGTGCAGAAAGTTTCTATACACCTAAAATGGCACACGGCTGTGAGTGATAGATGAAAACAAGGCATCCAGGGCCAAATGCAAAGAAATAATATGGTGTCAATGCAAAGTATACACTTGTTTTGTCTTTCTTTTCTTCTTACATTTAGGATAGAGAAAATTTTACAGCATCAGTTTATAAGAAAATACTGTAAATTTGGCCCTGATTGCCTCTTTTTCAACCCGCCGTGCGGCATTTTGGATCTAGGTGTATTGCTTGGTATGGTCGCCTTGTTACGTGAGTGAAAACGCTCTATTACCCCTAAATGCAAAACTCTTTTTGTCCAGTTACAAGCACATCAAAAACCTCTTTGAAATGAGTAAAAACCCAAGGCTTATGACCAGGAATTAATGGTGCATGCACTAAAAACAAAGCCATACTTACTTTCTCAGCTTCTTCAGGAGTTTCAAAACTGATAAATCCAAAGCCCTTAGGTTTTCCTATATCATCAGTCATAAGCTTCAAACTTATGATCGTGCCGGCATCAGCACACATATCCTTCAGTCTCTCTTCAGTCAGTTCTTCACCAAAGTTCTTCAGGTAAACATTGGTGAATTTTTTGGGCTGGTTACCAATTTTTTCAGCACGTTCTTTCTTTGACATCCAACGTCCTACGAATCTGAGAAAAAAACATTCATACGGTATCGTTAGGCAAGACAAAACAAAACAAAATCGGAAATTTATGGTTTATTGAGACTTGCGCAGCATTTTTACTTCCGTTTGAGCATACCCCCAAGGTTTACATATATGTATGTTAGAAGAGATAACTAGCTAAAAACTAGAGTGAGCTGCGTCGGTGTTTCTAATGAAACAGTAATGATAAAAAGGTAAATTATACACTGTGAAAAGATGAAAAAACGTTTTCGGACGCTAGTCCTTTGTCAGAGTAAAAGAGAAAGAGGTGGTAGAAAGAGTCATATATGTATGTTAGTTTTGTGTTATGCTGTATGTGTAGTATAACTAAATGTAATGGTTTACAAGTATATAAATCATGCGACGTGTTGGATATATAGTGATTAGGTCTAGGATAACATGGTTGGTGTAGGGTGGTTTGGGTAGTTTAAAGTAAGATGGGTGTTCTAGTGTAGCATCGGTGTTGTATGGTAGCAGAATTGATCTAGGGTAGCATAAGTGGTCTTTATATTAAGGTCTCATACTTTCGCAAGGGGCCCACATTTAAGTCTCTTCAAAGTTAGCACACAAGTTAAGTTCATTTGATGGTCTTTTTCACACATGAAGATTTTTCTCTGGTTTTCTTCCCTCCATATAAAACACACGAGTTGAGTGCACAGAATATTCAAATGTTCCATGGGTTATCTAGTGTAGCATGGATGTTGTATGACCAAGAGTCAATCACAGTTAATGAATAGGAAATCTTCAAGGAATTCAAAATCTAGTTCCAGAATACACTGATTCTGCAATGATTCATGTCCCCCCTAGATACTGTCACTACGTCGGACAAGCGAATATGTGTTTTTGATATACAGCATGGAACAGACACTAATTGTGGGAAATCGTAAATATCTGTATTTTAAAGGAAAATTAAGAATACAATTGATTAAATACCGAAAACTCTCATCAATTCAAGTTCGTTGGTCGGACATTTTGTATTCTGTTGGGAAAACTACTCATCATTTTGGCGGGCAAAAAAACTGTCCTTTTTTAATGAGGGTAGCACTTAATAGCCAGTAGCTAACAAACCTGTGGCCCTCATTCTGTGATCGAATTGGAATTTAGGAGTGGATTTTTGCGGAGGGAGGAAAACTGGAGAACACGGAAAACCCTCGAAGGAAAGGAGAAAACCAACAAACGACTCTACTCATATACAACACCGGACCCGGGTGAACTTGAACTCAGATCACATTGATGAGAGGCGAGCGCTCACTCCGCTACGCCACCCGTGGGCACTCAAGCATAGCCAGGATTGGTCTATTGCTTGGTAAGGTGGTCTTCCTATTCCAGATAGTGGAGATCCTCTTGTTTGAACAGAATACAAGAGGAAATGAAAAGTAAAATGAACAAAAGAGAGATTAAACAGTAAAATTCCCCTTAAATGTTGGCATACAACTTATTTCTATCAATCTCAAAGATGGTTGTTCATTTGTTCGTTAAAGGCAAACGTTTTCAACCCAACTCTTTTGAGAACGCAGCTAAGCATTCCAAAGCAATAACAAGACTTGTATTAATTGTTTAGTGTTACTTAGAGAGTATACTCACACTTTCTTATCGTTCAACAATTTTCCATCCACCTTAAGTATAGCCTTGTCTGCATCCTCTCCCTTCTCAAAATGAACAAAGCCATAGCCTTTGGGGTTCCCAAGATCATCGACTGCAATCTTACAGGAAAGAATGTTTCCAAAGGCACTAAAGGTATCGTAAAGGGACTTGTTGTCAATACTCTTGTCTAAGTTCTTGATAAAAATATTGCCAACGCCTGACTTTCTAAGGGAAGGATCTCGCTGCTGCCACATGATACGACATGGTCTTCCCTTGATTGGATCGAAGTTCATCGTATCTAGAGCTCTCTCCGCTATAAAAACACACCAACTACGACTATTAATATATAAATAAAGGATATCATGGGTAAAAGTAGGTATTAAAGGAATATTTAGCTTCGTATTTGAGACAGAAACTCGATTTTTTACTACGCCATTGAATGTTGAGAAGAACGACTTACCGTTGGCTGGTTGTTGGAAGTTTACGTACGCATAGCCCAAAGATCTTCTCGTTACTAGATCACGACAAACACGGATAGATAGAACAGGACCAGAAGTGCTGAACTTCTCGTAAAGCATAGCTTCAGTAACATCAGGAGCTAAATCTCCAACGTATAGAGACGCCATTGGGTAGTTAGGACCGGCCGAGGGATTCATCTTGACTCGTCTTGAATATTCTTCGTTTTCGTGAGGAAAAAGCTCTCTTTTTTTTGGTCTTGGACAATTCCAAAGACTGTTTTAAACCTTTTGTGATTTTTTTGGTAGTTTTTGTGGTGTTTTTTAGATTTTTTTTGGCGGTTTTAGCCTGATAAATTCAGCTAAAATCCGCTTTGAAATTCTCTTGAGTTGAAGCTCAAACGACGTGAACACACGAGTGGGAGGAAGAACCTACCGAGCATGCTCTATAAATACTACCGCAGCGCAACACGCCGTGGACTCAGCAAATTCCTCGCACCTGATTGGTTAATCTGTACCACTTGGTGACTTCCGGTATTACGTCATGCGGGAGTGAGGGTTCACACACGTGTAGCTACCCAAGAGGGGGATCTTAGAGGGAAGACTCTTTCACTTCCTCGTAGAAATTATTGGGAAATTATTTTACTTATTTTATATAGTTTATGAACTGAAGATTCCTGGTAGGTATCATTAAGTTTATTTTAATGTCAAAAAAGAGGTTTAGAAGAGTCATTCATTTACAGAAACGAATAGCATTTTCTCTATCGTGAAATTAGGTAAAATGAAACTAAGAACGAAATTGTGAAAAAAAATATAAAAAAATTTCTCTGTATATAATGAATACAAAACGCAAATAGAACAATTCGTAAATTAAAATAAATGTTGATCGCGATGTTATTCTTTGCATGTTATTTTTGACATTTTAAAATATTGAGGATGCAAGTTTTCGCTCTCTTAGCTGTGAAAAGTAGTTAGCTTTAAGATATGTTGACGACAACATCGTTAGAGCTAACCAGTCGTGTTTATATTCAGTTATTTTCTGGTGCTTAAAAACACTTCACAATTATTCACGTTAACAGCGGCAACCGTTTTGTTGAGACCTGCCATAATTAGGTCTGTTACTGGGAGGGGTTTGGGCGAAACCATTTCAAGTTCCCCTAAGTAAGTAAGTAATTTATTTACACGTTGACACACAGGAGCTTACAATAAAGTCTCAAGCCGTCATTTTTTAAATAATATATTTTTTCTTTATTTTCGATCATTATATATCCCTAGCACTAATTTATCTATTCCTTAGCGAAATCGCAAGAACTTTTTGTTCAATTCTTTTATATTTTTTATCTGTTCTCTTTAAAAACCCCAGTGCGCCTTATTTTAACTGTTTAAAATCAAATCTATTTGTATATTTATTAATTTATATGTAGCCCTATAGCTTAAAATACCCCTACATTTCGAGAACTATTAAACATTACAATCTTGCGGGTGCCGACGCTTTTTGACCTGCTAACAGCTCCAAGGTATTTTTTGAAAATAATTTTGAAGATCAGCCTTTGCGTAAGTTTAATCAGTTATTTTTCAGTAACTTATGAATCCAACTAGCTTCATTAGTAGTATAGGGAATGGGGGTTCCAGCGCAATCTCAACACGGGCAAGATCCGTGTCAAAAATCCACCTACGGAAACAACCCACTCCAAGTGTGGTTGGGGGCAACAGCGCAAATATGTTAGTCTATATATGGAGTGCGAAGAATGTAAGAGAACTTTTAAGAAAGAAGCGGATTTGAAAAAGCATTTGAAAATGAAGACGAAGTGTATGAGCAGTTATGATTGTGGATGTGGTAAGAAGTTTGAGACTAAGGTTAAATTGTTTTGGCATTGTCAGGACTGTGAGTACGACTACGACGACTTAAAAAGTGCTTGGTATTAGGTATAAAATATTTCCTATTATATAGATGGAATCCCAAAGCAACTTCAGCACGGTGTCAATACCCGGTAACGGTGAGATTGACGTTAGACAGTTTTGGCGTCAGTCAGAAAGGAAGGTTAAAAGGACTCTCCGAAAAGGTATAGAAGAATTAGGAGCCCTGAAAGCGAGCATAATGGTAGAAGTAAGTTTGTCAAAAGACGAGGTAATGACGACAGCAATGTTGCGATCAAAGTCGTTAGTGATATTAGAATCCACGAATCTGGATAGGTCACTCAGTGAAGCCTTAGAAGCAATAATGGAGTCGCTGTCTAACTACACGAAAGAAGGATCGGGTTGGACAGTAGAGGAGGTTGAAGGAATAGAGATAAGTATAGCCAGGTACGTACCCATACGAGGGGGGAGTTACGTACCGCTACCAACGTGGGTAGAAAGGAAGAAGGCTATTGTAAACGTGAAGAATGAAGACAATCGATGCTTTATGTGGGCAATCAGGTCTGCACTGTATCCAGCAGAGAAGGATCCCTGTAGGACAAGTAAGTATCCCACAGATGATTTAGAGTGGGATGGTGTGGAATTTCCCATGCAGTTGATAGACATCCCCATATTTGAGGAAATAAACGATCTAGCAATTAACGTTTACGGAGTCAGAGAGCAGACGATAGTACCGTTAGTTCTGTCAAAAAGTAAAGGAGAGCGCGTACATTTATTCTACCACGGCGGACACTACTCATGGGTTAAACACATTAGCAGACTATTCTACAGACATACTAAGCACAAAGGTAAAAAGTACTTCTGTGACTGCTGCTTGCTGTCATTTACATCCTTAAATACCCTAAAGAAACACGATGAGATCTGCCGCGGAGTCGAAGAAGTGGCGCAACGGATCCAGATGCCCACCAACAAAGAGCTTTCATACGCAGACCATCAAAAGCAGATGCAAGTGCCTTACGTGATATATGCAGACTTCGAAGCGTTGATAACTAAGGAAGAGCAGAAACGTGGCGCCACGAATAAGGTAGGATTACACGAGATCTGCTCCTTTGGTTACATAGTAGTCAGATCAGACGGTAAAGCAAACCCTCCTGTGATTTACCGAGGTAAGAACGCAGCTAATGAGTTTCTAGAAGCATTGCGAGAAGAGGAGGGAGAGATTAGAGAACAATTAAGATGTCCAAAGAAGATGGAATTTACCAAAGAGAACCAGGAGGCTTTTAACAAGGCAAAAAAATGCCACATTTGCCAACATACGCTTCTCCAGTTTGGAAGACGAGCCAAGAAAGCGTGGGATGAAGATGGAAAGTATCTAGGAGAAGCTCATTTTAAATGCGGGAAGTATGCTAAGAAGGGTGAGAAGCCGGGAAAGCCCTCCACGCATTGCATTCACTGCCACAAAGCATTTGTTGAGGATTTCTATGTGGATAAGGTTAGAGATCACTGCCACATCACGGGTAAATACAGAGGTGCGGCTCATTGGAAATGTAATATAAACTTCAAAGTAGATCCAGAAATGGAAATACCCGTGTTCTTTCACAACCTCCGCGGTTACGACTCCCATTTGCTACTACAAGGAACAGACGGCTCCGACGTCAAATGCATACCCAACAACAAAGAGCGCTACATGTCCGTAACTGTGGGTAAGCTAAAGTTCTTAGATTCGCAGCAGTTTATGGCGGACTCCTTAGCAAACCTCGTAAAGTATAACACCAACTTTCCCATTTCCAGTCAATACGGCGCGGAAAGGAAAGGAGTCTACCCATACGAATACATGGACTCCTGGGATCGATTCAAAGAACCCCTACCACCCAAAGATCGCTTCTACAGCACCCTAAACGAGTCTGGTATAAAGGATGAGGAGTACCAGCATGCGTTAGACGTGTGGGAAAAGTACTCCTGTGAGAACATGGGTGACTACCACGACATCTACCTAAGGTCTGACGTAGTGCTGCTCGCAGATGTTTTCCAAAGCTTCAGAAAGATGGCTATGGAATATTACGGATTGGATCCCGCTAATTTCTACACGGCTCCTGGGCTCAGCTGGAGTGCTTTGTTAAAGAAGACAAATGCGCAGTTGGATCTCCTAACGGAGTACGACATGTATCGGTTTATGGAAGACGGTATTCGTGGCGGCGTATGCGGACCCAGCCGACGTTACGCCCGCGCAAACAACCCCTTAGTAGAGCACGACCCAGAGAAACCAACCACATACATTTACTACCTGGATGCGAATAACCTTTATGGTTGGGCAATGTCACAGTACCTACCTGTGAGAGACTTCGAATGGGATCCAGTGAAGCCGATAGACTTCTACATGCAGGTAGGAAAGGAGGAAGACAAGGGTTACGTCTTAGAAGTGGATCTGGAGTACCCAGAGCGCCTGCACGACGAACACAATGAGTTCCCCTTAGCACCAGAAGCGATAGAGATACCATTTAAGCAGCTAAGTCCGCTGCAAAAGCAAATGTGCCCTGGTTACAAACCGTACAGGAAACTAACTATGAACCTGATGGATAAGAAGAAGTATGTGGTACATTACCGCAACCTGCAGTTCTACGTGCGACACGGAATGCGCGTAGAGAAGATCCACAGAGTCCTAAAATTCACGCAGGAACCCTGGATGCGCCCCTACATTGACTTTAACACGCAAAAGCGTACCGCAGCGAAAAATGACTTCGAGAAAAACCTCTTCAAACTGATGAACAACAGCGTGTTCGGAAAGACAATGGAGAACATCCGCAAGCGCGTAAGCGTAAAAATAGTCAGCACCAAAGAGGAAGCAGAAGCATACGTGTCACAGCCAGGCTTCGTTAGATACGTAGAAATGCTGAACTTCTACGTGATTCACATGAAAAGGGCAAACCTCTTACTAAACAAGCCCGTTTACACAGGCTTTACGGTGCTGGATCTATCGAAGCTGCTTATGTACGAGTTCTACTACGATAAGCTTAAGCCAAAGTACGGAGACCGCTGTCGCCTCCTGTACACAGACACCGACTCCCTAATTCTAGAAGTGCAAACGGAAGACGTTTACAAAG
The DNA here is from genome assembly GCF_029948245.1 of Actinia tenebrosa. NCBI lineage: Eukaryota > Metazoa > Cnidaria > Anthozoa > Actiniaria > Actiniidae > Actinia > Actinia tenebrosa. The sequence continues at coordinate 7,879,705 of NW_028292573.1, read as the reverse complement.
ACTGCCTCCCCGACATAGACGAGTACGACACCAGCGGTTACCCGAAGGAGCACTTCCTTTACTCTGCGAAGAATAAGAAGGTAATTGGGAAGATGAAAGACGAAATGTTAGGAAAACCCATAGTAGAGTACGTGGGTCTGAAACCAAAGATGTACAGCGTGCTAAAGTTAGACGGCGTAGAAAAGAAAGCTAAAGGCGTAAAAAAGTATGTGGTTAAGAAGGACATTACGCACGAGTCCTACCTCAACGTATTACGAACACGCAAGGAACAGCGGCATAAGATGAACAGCCTGCGCAGCTATGGTCATCAGATACATAACGTCACGCAGGAGAAGGTGTCACTGTCTGCATTTGACGGTAAGCGATGGATGTGTGATGACGGAGTGCATACGATAGCATTCGGACATCACACGATAAGCAGTTCTTCTTTGACGAACCCACGCGTGGGACCATCATGAAGATAATACAAGATGGGCTGACCCTTCTTAGCTATCGCACTTCGGATCTGGTAAGTTTCCAAAGACCAATTAGGATCCGTAGCTCTTTTGGATCCTCCTTCTAATTCACCCGGCTCATAGAGATATCGAACCGTGACATTACCTAATTTCTTTTCATGGGGGAAGACCGCCCTCGAACTTCTGATGAAGGACTTGTGTTCCACGTGTTTCTTTTTTATGGCATCCCTGGGTTTCATTCCCGTAGCCCTGGCCGCCTCGTTGTTCGAAGCTGCGACGACCTGGGGGAGCCTCTGAGTCCATTCCCTATTGCGTTTGGAGGGATCTTCCAGCTCTTTCCAATACTGGTATCCAAAGAGACGCTCGGCCAGGGTCTTATTGAATCTTTCGACAATGCTTTGACCCCTGTGGTACTCAGCTTCGGCTCTCCTAATCTTAGTGTCGTGGTCTTTCAGGGTCTTAGTAACCACGCCCATGAACTCTGTCCCCGCATCCACTTGCAGCAGCTTAGGCCATTTCAAGACGCGCTTATAAATCCTACCTAGGGCTTCTGCGACTTCCCCAGAATCCTTGCTGGTTATGGGTTCGGCGTCCTTATATCTGCTTGCGATATCAACTACGGTCAAAGCGTATCTATAGGTCTTCTTTCTCACCTTGTCGTGCGGTAAGAAAAGCAAATCCGCCTGATGAACTTCATTAGGGGTATTTACGGTGAAGCTGGGCCTGGGAATGTACTTGGGCACGGGAAGATAAACCTGCCAGAGGGTTTGTTTTCTTAGCCAGTTCTTAGCCGTTTCTTCTGATACCTTGGCCGCGGTCGCGAGTTTCTTGATAGCTGACGCCCCTTTCCAATAACCTTCGGGCCCATAGTAAATCCTTTTAAGTTTGTCCTCTACGCGGCCCATTATATGAATTCCAAAACAAGATTGATCTTGCGTCCGTTAAAATCCACCGTCTTTCCGTCCACTTTAATGGTGATGTTTATGCTTTCTACCAAATTAGACAAATCATAGCTTAAAGAAATGGGAGTGTATTCTACCAGGTCAAATGGATTACCCTTAGGTAGGAATTTGGACATAAGAGAAGACTTTTCTCCATTGTTGTAACTATGAACCAAGTCGCAATAGACTTCGTAAGAGGATGCGACTTTCCATTTCACGTCAAGTTGACCATTGATCGTGGTACTAGTAAGACCTAGGAGTTCTACCAATGAACTGTCCTTTAAATTAGCGCTCCCACTATTTTTCTTGAATTTCATTTCATGGGGTAATCCTGTGGTAAGAGTATATCCATGCTTTGCTAGCTCCTTAGCCAGTGTTATGGGGGTGTAATGGGAATCTGGTATTTTTGGTTTGGTGCCGGAAGTTCCGATGACAAAGCCATTAATTAAATTATACCAAGAATTGTACAAAGAGCAACTAACCAACCTAACCCTTTCCGCGCGGATGGGAGGATTCAGATAAGTGGTAAAGTCATTCTTGTCGCTTTCCAAAAAGACGATCATTATATTAGATACGCCAAGGCCACGCCTCCTGCCAGCCCTGCGACTCCTACGAAGACCAACTCACTATTTTTTCGTTTCTTAGAAGGCTGGTAGTAATTCTTAAAGTCAGGCTTCTTTAACGCCACTGTGGGATGCGCTTGCGCATAAAGTTTAAAGGCGTAGTCTGTATTTTCGAAGTTCTTATCCGCCTGCATCTTGTCTTGGTAGTTCTTGTCCAACCAATCCCGGTAGGCTTGTCTCTTCTTATTCCAAGCCTCCACGTCCCTTTGATATTGCTCCAGCGCTAAGTCGTGTCTTTTCCTTTCGGCGTTAGATTCTGCGTTTCTATCACCGCTAACTAATTTATCCAGATATCTACCACCATAATTAGCTCCAGTGAATGCTAAAGCTGCAATGACTCCACCTGCGACTAAGCTAACCATTATACATTAGGTAGGTACTTTTCCTTTCGTAGGTAATCCTTTAGCATGATAGCCCCGCCTACGGCAGCGGTCATCTTAGCAAAGTTAGCGAAGCTCTTGCTTGGGTCTTCAGTAAAGTCTTCTTTGAGCACTTTCTTACCTACCCAACCAATACCCGCAACAATAGAAGTAATGATAGCTGCTTCTTCAACAGTTTTCAACAACGCGGTCGACATTATATTACAAAGCGAGAAGGTTATTACTCCATTTCAGGGATCTTACTTTTTCTAACCTCCACAGGTGCGTGATATGTTGCGGCCTCCCACTTTACTTCTGGCTTCGTAGCCCGCCATTGTAAGTAGAGGCTACCTGCTGCTATAGCGACTCCTAACGCGCCGATGACGTACCCAGGATTAATAAAGGATTCCTCTTCTTTTTCCTCCACCTTTTCCTCCTTTTTTGCCTTGTTCTTTTTATTCATCTCCGCGAGCTTCTTTCCGGCAGCGACTCTGCCTGGAGATTTAGCCTTGGTAATCTTGGTATCTTCTACGGGTGGTTGTTCTTCGGTGTCACTCATCTTATATTAAGGGACTTGAAGGACTTGAGAATGACTTAAGGACGACTTGACTAAGTACTTGAGGTGACTTGACAACGACTTGACTAAGTACTTGAGAATGACTTAAGGACGACTTGACTAAGTACTTGAGGTGACTTGACAACGACTTGACTAAGTACTTGAGAATGACTTAAGGACGACTTGACTAAGTACTTGAGGTGACTTGACAACGACTTGACTAGGTACTTGAGGCGACTTGATCAGGTACCTCAGTAAGTGCTGCCTGGAAGACCTTTTCAACGTCTCTGTTCTTCTTGAAGTCCTTCCAAGATGTTCCGAAGGAACCTAGTACCTCCTTCAAGTCGACGTGCTGAGCTACGTGAAGTGCCGCAGAGGCGACTGCCATTAACTTACCGCACTTCAAAGACAACCAGCCGCAGGTTATCTTAAGTTCTTGGGATATGACATAGTCATCTCTTATGTCCTTCCGCAGTTGCTCCACGTCGTCTATAGGCAGTGCAAGTCCAAGCAATTTAGTTGCAAGTCGGATAGCGGAGTCTGCGACGGCGTCTGTGGTCTTACTTGCAAGGGCAGCCTCGTACCTTTTATGGAACTTCTTAACCTCCTCTTCTGACAGCTTATTAACCTGCTCATGGGTAAGTTCCTTACCTATCATTTCTTTACACTTCCCAGAAGACACAAGAATGTTAAGTTGTTCCTTGAGGTTACTTTCATCTAACTGTGTGGGGACTTCATCTATGAGCTGCTCAATGTCCATATATGTTAACGTCATACGGAAACCTCAAAGAGAAGATCATTTTGGAATGTTGGTGCGTTATTAAATGCCGCATGTATTCGTGCAGCTGTTCCTTGCTTATCTCACCGCCGTAGTCGCTTAAAATGGTTTCCAGGTCAGACTTGCTCGGAGTATAAAATACGACCAGGGAGCCTATGTTTTCCCTAAAGGGCTTAGAGACGCTGGTAAGCTGCTGGGAAAGCAACCAAACGCTAATGTTGTCATGTCTACCGCTAAAGGCGAGCTTCACTAATTCGGAGGTGCGCCTTTTTACGTCGTCCCCACAGGCAATGTCATCCAGTATGAGCAAGGTTTGCGTATCTTTAGGGAATTGCTTGTGCCAGAACTTCAAATGGCTGGATAACTCGTTAGGATCTAAGATATCTACGAAGAAGTCGTCATCTTTCACTCCTATGCCCGTCCAGGTGCGGTTATTCACGTAGGTGGGGCATAATAGCACGATGTAGTCGAAGCGGTATCTAAAGGGTCCTAATAGCTGCTCCACGATGAACTGGGTCTTTCCGCAGCCGGTGGGTCCTACTATCAGAGCGTTACAAGGCATGTGATCTGGGTTCATATATAGATGGAACCAGTGGAAGCAGTAAGAAGGATTACCGCCGACGCAAAGGATAAAAGAGACACCATAGAAATGCAAAGGGAAGAGATAGACCGGTTAAAAGAGCGCGTACAGGAATTGTACGATGAAATGTGTGGTCTGAAGCGTGCAGAACGGTTTGGCGCGCTTTTGACAATGGCGGGCTGGGCTAAGGAGTCCATTAAGGACTTCATTCGATATCCCCCATAGATATATGGACTGCATTACGTGCGAACTACCTGCTGACTGCATCATCGTTACCCCTCCGACGCCTCGTAAGAAACACAGCTGCTGTCACTGTAATAAGGTATTCTCTGAAGAAGACTTCGTTGGACATTGGTGTCCCGCGGATACTAAAGCACAAAGGACTTTAGACGACGTTCGAGAAGAGTAAGAGGTCGCAAAGAAGATCTTACTAAGCCCCAGCAAGAGGAATTAGCATAGGTCTTTCTTTTTTATTGTTATTTTGTTAAATGCTGCAAAGAGGTCTCAAGTAAGGGTCTATTTTTTATTGTTATTTTGTTAAATCATCACGATCGAAGAATGGTTAACATGATTATCTTTTTGCTGGTTTCAACAATGAGAAAGAATGATACCTCATCTTTTAATGGGGGCTTAACAAAATAACAATAAAAAATAGACCCTTACTTGAGACCTCTTTGCAGCATTTAACAAAATAACAATAAAAAATAGACCCTTACTTGAGACCTCTTTGCAGCATTTAACAATTTAACAATAAAAAATAAGACCTATATAATGAAGTGCATGCAATGTGATAGAGCTTTTAGTAGCAAGCAGCGACTGCAATACCATCTTTCCAAGAAAGTCTGTCAGAAGACAATCAGCACTGTTTGCGGTGACTGCGGTAAGGAACTGTCCACTGTACAGGCCCTACGATATCACCGCGAGAACAGAGTCTGCCTTAAAGGCCATTGCCACCGATGCGATGAACCCCCCTTTGAAGAGAACTGGCATAAATACCGCTGCCGGCGTTACCACCTCGAAGAAGTTGTCTGTGAAACCCACGGCGATTTAGCAGGGCGATGTTGCCCCCTTGAAACCAGCCGGGCGCTCACGCGACGTAAGAAGGAAATAGACCAAGATTTCGTATGCTTTGACGACTACGAAGGAGTAAAATGGGAGAACCGAGAACATTGGGACGGCATCTGCGATAAATGTGGTTGTCAACGCAGCGGTCAGCATATTTGGTGTTGCCTGTATGACGGTCCCAAGCCTTTAGACCATTACCTGGCGATACGAAAGGCTTGGAAAAATGAGGAAGATATATGATTTCTCAAATCGCAGCATTCATAGGGGGAGCCTTGATTACCGTATCCGCTTACCAGATAACAGAAAAAATGAGGTCCGCCGTAGCAGACCAATACTTAACCGCCCACGAGGATGACTTCTAATCACACAGAGGATTAGCTTCCGGGTGACGTTCGACGTCAAACTTCCATCGGCCGTTAACCTTACCATAGCTACGTATGTGAGTGTACTCTTCGCCTTGCAGTACGTACCTTACACAGTCAGGCGCCCAAAGACTGTACTCTTGGCTGCCGTCTAAGAGGACCAACCTTAAACGGTTAATGTCCTCGAAGACGACGTAATTTTTTATTTCGTATGAAATGCCATGTAGCAAGTCGCGCCAGTGAGTTTGTTCAAGAATCATTATATCTATGAAATATCTTTTGGTGCGTTCGTAAGTTCTCATGCGATTTGAAAGCCTTAACACACCAAGGACAAGGTATGCGAATGCCGTCGACGTAACGGTCGATTTCCCTGCAGATCAGATCGTAATCGTTGCTTACCATCGTTAAGTATCCATTCATTTCATATTGCGCCAATACCGCTTTTTGTTTGTCGGACAATACGCCGTTACCCTTTGGCGTCTTCAGTTCCAGACAGAACCCATTGTATTTCTTATGGGAGTTAAGGATTAGGATGTCGGGTTGACCTGCCTGGTAGCCCTTTTGCCAGCACTTTATCCTTTTACTGCTGGTATCTTGCAATTCCCCGAGTCCAGGCGCTAATATCAGCGTAGGGTAAAACCTGCGTATCTTATCGATGACCTTCTTATGTAAGTCGAACTCATCCTCGATTTTGATGATCAACTTATTTGGACTATCCAACGAGTATTTCCCCTTTTTCCTTAATGTAGGTAGAACGTCTTCAAAGACCCAATCTTGGAACGACTCTGCCGTTGGCAGTTTGGAGCTGAATATCAATTGATACAAACCAGCCTCCGTCACATACAGGGATTGCGGGTGTAAACCAGAAGGGAGGCGATTCACCTCCAACTCGTTAAGTCTCTTCTTATGCTTGTCCCGCACGTGGACTTTAATAGCATCTTTGGTGTCTGCATAACCTAATGCCTTTGCTACCTCCTTTGCTTTAAAGTACAGCTCATCGCCTTGCACTATGCATTGCAGTTTAGTTTCATTGTTTTCGAATACGCGGAGCATATTATACGTAAGGGATATTTTTTATCCTTTCGCGAGCCTAGTAGGCAACGCTCTTTAGCTGATTCATTTCTACGCTCAGTTGCGCGTCAGACACGACGAAGATATATGCGTTGATCTTAGTAGTGTCGCTGGCATGTTTGGTGCGCTTGATCTCCAACGTAATGCCGTCCTGGGTATTTACCAGCCGCAATCCCTGTCCATGTAGGTCTTCGTCGTTCGTCGTGCGCATGTCGATCCACAGCGCGTACTTATCCTTAAAGAATTCCTTTGGGTCAATTTGGTCGCCAAACTTACGCGCGACTTCCCGGTACATATCCGTGGGCTTTATCCCTTGTGAGTAAACCTTATTAGGTACTCCGTTAATGCTAACGCCTACGTTAGTGATGTTAGGATTAAAGAATGCCTCAGAGTCACGCAATCCTGCCGTGTATGTCTTTGCGAACAGCAACATTATCCCTGTAAGGCTGCGTCTGGGTAGGTTAATGCTTTGGTTGATGACCTCTTCGACGTTGTTCGTGAAGCTAAAGGTCTTGTACATCACGACGTGATCGTAAAGGAAAGCCTTCCCGGCGCTATATTCCATGCCAGCGCTACGTGCTAAGTCTTCGCTGTATACCGTTTCATACTGCAGCTCTAAGTTAGTAACGGAGTATGGGTGGACGGCTGAGGAACTTACGTCCTTTCCCTGTAGGATGTTTGTAGTGTCTGCTAGGGTCACTTCGAACTGCAGCTCGCTTAGCTGCCTTGGGTAGTATGCACCGTGGTTCGTGATAACTTCGAAATCTAATGGAACGACATACTTAGTACCATAAGCCGTCTTTATTTCGTCTTCTCCTGAGGCGCTGTCGGTTGCGCTTCTTACTTTGCGTATGGCATCGCTTGCGATTCCCTGCTCTATCCTTTGCGCGCGGTCGAATGCAGTCAACCATAAGTCTTTGTACGTGGTATACAAATCGTATCTGTTTAAGTCCAAGAGGGATTCCCCGGCGAACTTTACGCGTATTTTGGAAACGAGGTTTCTACCCACGTTATTGACGACGTAACGCGCGTCTGCGGTATCTGGCTGTATTGCTAGGTTAAACCTTAGCGCCAGGGTACCAGGAACCAACACTAGGTTATCCGTTAGGCGGGGCACGCCTACGTACAGGGTTTCTCCAGGCTTTGCGCTAGAAGGTGTGAATGTAACCCGGTGAAAGGTGCGTTCTGCTTTCAGTCCGCCAACCTGCTTAGGTAATACGTTGGGGTTTAACTTTGAGCTTATCATATATAATGGAAGTAGAAGGAACAGACTTCGACCCCACCACTGAAGAAGGTCAAGTAGATATTAACGACGACGAATACGACGCATGGACTAAAGGCGCGGAAACCGACCCCCTGATATACGACGCAGCCTTAAGAGACACGTTTGGTAGTAGATGGAGGAGGGTCAAGGCCACATTAAATCGTATGTTCACACGAAAAAATCCATACAAAACCGTTCCAGAATTTTTGCAAATGGATTACGTAGTAGGCCCAGGCGGCGACATTCCTGAAGCCCCCGGCGCTGCATGGCTTAGCAGGGTTCAGGAGCAAATGGACGAATCCATGGAAGAAACCCCGGACGACTTTGATAGGATCAAGGAAGAATTCCCAAACTGGGATCCAAACAAAGTCCAAGTAATGTTTGACGCGGATAACGAATGGGGCAGGGAAGTCATAGTAGCAAGGTTAAATAGGTCTAATGCTCATCCATACGTCATCAGGGACATAAATGGTAAATACTACGCAGATAAAAATATTCCTTCAACCCTTAGAAAGGCATTAGGAGAGCCCAACTTACCCGAAAGAATGAGAGAAAATAGTGAGAATATTAATGAAGCCGTCGAAAGAGTTAAGACCACAATGCAGCGGCAACAAAAAGGCATCGAAGCGATAAGGGAAGTAGAAGAGCTAAAGCAAGCGATGGAGGAAAGGGAAGCAGATTACATGCGACAAAACCGACTACTCCTTGATGCTCAAAAAAGAAAACTTGACGATAAGAACCAAAGAATAATAGAAATGAGAGAACGAACAGACAATGCCCTACGCGAAAGAGACCAAACCCGACGCGCCTTCGAACTTGCCCTGCAAGACCTAGACATAAGCAAGGAAGAAGCTAAGAACTTACGAACTACCATAGCTGGTTCTTTGGCGGAGCGGCGGCAGTTGGTTACCGAAATTAACACTAAGGAAGAACAAATCCGACAAAGAGATCAGGCCATCGAAGACCTGGAGGGGCAAATAGAGCGGCAGCAAGAAGTAATCGAGGACCAAACTCGTACCGAGGAAGAAAGGGAAGCAGCTCAAAAGGAAGTAGAAACCCTTCAGGAAAGAGTCGCGGAATTACAGGCGCAAAAGGACAACCTGGAAAGGGAGTTGGGCCTTACCACCAAGGAAAAGGTAAAAAGAGCCCTTTTGAAGTATGGCGTTCCACTGGCATTTGCAGTCGCTATTTCGAGTGTAGTAGGAGTTATCCTTAGCGCGCTTAAGGCTACAGGCGCGGGCGTAAAGAAATTAGGCAATGGACTAACGGACTTGGGAAAAAAGATGGCAGCCGGTCTTCCTGGGCTGCTGGGTTCAGTTGTTTCCTTGGCGCTGAAGGCCGGCGGAGAACTGTTGAAGTTCGTGGGTAACAACATTTGGATCTTGGTTGTAGCTATTGGGGTGGTCCTCCTGAAGAAGATGAAGGCTTGATCTTATCCTTCTCATCGGGCGGTGCCCTGCTTTGAGGATAATGAAAGACAGTATTAGCACCACCCTGGTAATTTGGGGCCAACGGCAACACACTCATGGTAGAAATGGGCTTATGACTCCAGGCTGCATTAGCAGGCCTGCGACCTATGCGATTTATCCCAAACTTGCCGTCATCAGAAGTGACTTGCAACTTAGCATATTTACAATTGGCTAGCATATGAAAAGTTACTGGCGTTAGGTCTTCAGTGGACCTAGTGTAGGGCTCCATCGAAAAATGGGTAACTTTCCTGGTGTTCGTTGAAGTTCGATAAGGAAGCAGGGGCTTATTATTCTCATCGATAAGCCTAAACCCCACATTCGCATGCGTATTTGCATTAATGCTAATAGTGCAAATGACCAATGCAGTGCCCCCAACCTCAACCCACAGTCCAACGTCATGCCAGGCGCCGTTGTCATATCCCTCTTCATCTAAGCGGTGGGTATAACGCGTTTCCCTCGCGTATGGGTTCATATATTACAGGGAACAAGTTCCCTTCTAGAGGCTCATTACCGTCAAAGTGCTGATGGTCATGTGGTTATAGACAGTATTCCTTTGATTTTCTATGCTATTTATGCAAACACTCCCGGTGTCATCTACTCTTATCTGCAGCTTTACCTTCCCGTGGCAATCAGCAACCATGTGGAAAGTCCAAACGGAAAGATTCTCAGAGCTATTCGTTGGCGGCTCTACTGAGAAATGCGTAGGCTCCCTGTTGTTTGTCTTCGCGCGCATGGGCTGTAATACTCCATTGTCGTCACAGAAACGAAATCCTACATTCGCACTGCTAACGGCCCCCAAAGAAATGCTGCATAATATCAATTTCTTTCCTGAGTAATTCAAATTCACGGACATGCCCGTGACATCAACCCAAGATGCCTGGGTGTATTTTTTCTCGCCTGTGTAAGTCGTATAAACGCAATCTACTCCAGTTACGTAGGGGTTGTTCATCGCCATATATAATAGCTCAGACCAATGCTTGCAGCTGCTAGACCGGCTTTTAATAAGTTATGGTCATATTCCTCAGGTATCGCAGGCAGGACCTTCTTCGATGGTTTCTTAACTACGGGTAGCTTCGTTTCGTGTGACTTTTTTGACTTCTCTACGAAGTGAGGAATGTTCCTAAGAGTGTCAGAGTTCACGTCATTCGCCCCAAACTTCATATCCTTAGTAGCTCGCTGCAGTTTGTTGTTGTATCCTACTACAGAACCAGTATTTATAGATAAATTACTAGGCATTAACCAACAACCCGGGGCTACTGCATAGTCCAACCTCGCCTTAGAATTTTGTATGGCTAGTTGGTAACGCTGTACGCCCTTGCTAATGTCACCCTCCAAGATTGAACTTTCGAATAAGATCAAGGCTTCGGCTCGCGTCTCTTCTGCGGCGCCTGTATTTCCGATTATGCTGGATCGGGTGTTTACCTGAGCTCCAAGGATAGAATACACGTAAGCTTCTATGCTGCGGTTTAAACGGGCAAGGCCGGCTTTGGTTAGTCCTTTACCTTCTGGGGGTATGAAATTAAGATATTGCTTCGTTTGCTCGTCGTTGGTAATTTTGATAATCAGTGGATTGGCCCCTGCATACTTGCCGCCCTCGTCTTTGAACAAAGGTCCGTCTCTGGCTTCCTTAGTGGTCTTAGCGTTTGGTTCAAAGAAGGTGCTACTGTCGTGAGTTTCTTTGTGATACCCAGTGTTCCATCGTAGATTCAACGCATGAACTTCTTTATCGCTTAGCTCGTGTCCACCAATCCCCCAATAAGCCCAAATATGTCCCAAACCATTGTTAGCACCGGCAGTACATCTAAAATCCTTCCCTACAACACCGAACTCCTTACAAAGTCGGTCGTAAGCAGGAACGTTGTATTTATTATCTCTTGGATAAAACGTGGCATCTCCCGGCAGCGCAATAACACCCATTTCATGCAGTATTCTTCTAACCGTGAAGTGAAAATGAAACATAAATATTGAATTCTTCATCAAGCTTGCGCTTACACCACAGCCGCTAGTGGCACACCAAACTGCAAAGTTTAGTTGCTGCGGCCAATAACGCATGTTAGGACCACTTAACCATTCATGAGATTCCTTAGCGGTGGTATGAATAATGGGTACGTCTTTGAAGATATCCCGCACCTTTAACGGAAAGGAATGCTTGTTAGAAATCCGCATGTTCAGCGTTAGGTCCAAGCTTGGGCGTTTATCAAATGAAACTGCGGGTATCGGATAAGTACTGGTACCCAGCAATAATTCCTTTGACCAACCTTGCACGGGTTTAGGCTTATGCGGTAAGATCTTAGGATGCTTCAGCTGAGAGTCTATCTGATCGACCAGCGTAGGTTTCAAATCCTCGTTGCTGTACATCCTGGAGCCGTTGAAGTAAATCCCATCAGGTCTTCTTTCGAACTTACTGGGGTCTGCATGTGGAAACATCTTCCTAAATGCTCTCCAATTCCAGTAATCCCGGTTGTCGTGATGTGGCTGCTCCTCAATATCATTCCCAAAAGCGTCGTACATTAGTATATATAATGGATGTTATACCATCAGCACCTAAGTTGTACCCAGATGTTCCCTATACTACACCTAACGAACTAAACGCCGAAAACTTTCGTCTGAATAAAGCAAATCTAATCCTGGCTTACTTGGAAGGGCAGACAAAACACTATGAAAAAGTTAGAAAAAAGTACGTCAGAGCCCGGAGTACGCTACATAAGATTTCGATAACTTCAGGGTCCATATCTGTTGTGTTAACGGGCTCCGGCGTTGCTACTTCGCTTACTGGACCGGGAATAATCGTTGGAGTTCCTTTGGCCGGCGTTGGGGCAGCCTGTGGTATTATTTCAGCTGTTGCTACGGGCATTATGAAACAGTTGTCAAGCAAAATATCAAAACACGACACGACAATAGCTCTGTCAAGGGCTAAAGTAAATACGATCACTGACCTTGTCTCAAAGGCTTTGCGTGACAGAAAGATAGACGACGTAGAATTCTCGCTTATCTTAGCCGAAGAGGAAAAGTATGAGAAATTAAAGTCGGACATAAGGAATAAAAAAACAGTCGTAAAAGATCTTTCCGAGGAATCTCGCAAAAAGATCTACCAGGAGGCAAAAGAAGAGCTTCAAAGAAAGCTTGCTCAGTAAACATCTGCTTCGAAAAGAGCGTGACGGGATTCTATTTACATATCGAACGTCAGTCTAGAAATTATGCAGATTAAATATAGTATTTTTCACATACATAAGCGTCCAGATGTGTCTGGCGTTCGCTCGTGATCGTGGGACTTTGGAGCTGGGGAGGCCTAAAGTCCCGAGTTCGAGCCTCGCTGTAGACGCATTTGGACCGGTTGCTGTGAGTGGAAAAAAAAAGCCTCCCCACACTCACAGCAACCGTGGGGGGAGGGGTGGAAAGTGCGATTCAACCCCGCGATGGGGGGTTTCGCGAGGAAAAGTTGGAAAAGTCAGGGGGTGTCTCGGGACGCTGTCCGGAGTTCACCCTCTGGTGGGTCGTAAGAAAGATATATGTGTATGTACTAGAGGGCCTCTGGCGCGGGATGAAATAAGCCCCGTAAGCCCAAAATGCAAAAAACCCCACTGGGGATAGCTTGGTGTTCTGCGCGATGCATTCCCCAGTGGGGTTTCTGGCAAAATAAACGCCAGTTTTGCATTTTTACTTTCTCGGAATCCATCCTAACAGGGGGTGGTTGGGGTCTATTTTGTAAAATATTTCGTAAATTACGTCAGGATAATAAGGAATATCCTTATCAAGCCGACAAAACATCCACTCGGCTTTTGTCATATCAGAAACCTCGGGAATAGACTTACCGGTAATTTCAGACAAAAGGTAGGGAATAGCTTTGTAATATTTCCCTAGCTTTAATTTTTTCAGCGTTTTCCGTAGACTTTGCGGGGTTGGCTCTTCTAAGTGGTCTATGATTTTCTTCTTTACTTCGTTGTCTAAATATACCGGCCGATAACCTTGGATATGACTCATCCAGTCCCTAAAGTATTTTATTCTCTTGTATGGGGTCTTCTTACGACCTCCATTGGCGTAATATTGCTCTTTGGTAGCATTTGGTACGGCATTACGAATATTCTTACCACACTCGTAACACTGTGCTGACGTGTCGTCTTCTATTTGCATTTTCTTACCACAACAAATATACTTATTTGGTGGTGGGGTAACAAACTTGGGTTTCAAGCACTTTACACAGAAATCATAAACAAACTCTTTACAATCTTCGCACTCCATATATAGACTAACATATTTGCGCTGTTGCCCCCAACCACACTTGGAGTGGGGATTGTCCGTAGGTGGATTTTTGACACGGGTCTTGCCCGTGTTGAGATTGCGCTGGAACCCCCATTCCCTATACTACTTTCATTAGAGCCTAAAACAGTAACCGTGTTGAAAATGAGATCGATCTCGAACACCGTATAATGTCTATTATTATGTAGGGGGAGAACGATGATGGTACATTTTTACAACAAAACTGACTTAAGTCTTTATCAATTATTGTTTAGCTTGTTGACCCGACCACTCAACAAGTCAATTGATCGATCAACAGGTCAACCCGCCTATCGATAACAATCAAAAGTGGCTTCGTTTCTTCTCTGTCTTTCCGCTTTCTTTCCTTCATTTCTTCGTTTCTTTAATTTCCTTCTCCTCTATATTACTGCCTTTCCTTTAAACTACTGATAGTACCCTAAAACAACCTCAGCAAAAAACGGAGCGTGATAGTTTTGAGATAGTCGTTCTCCTGATTCGGTCTTGGTCTAAAACCCGGTAACGGGGATGCAGGGCGGGGGATTTAGCGAAGGAAATCTGGGATCAATGAGAAAAGGACCTCTTGCATGGTCTATGTGGAAACCTTGGAGGCCCAAAACCAGATATTTTTTAGCAGGAACTTTAGTTTATAATTGATGTATCTGGTCATTCGAAGTGTTGGACACTTGCGAATATATTTTTTCTCACTTAGAAATTTCTTTACAAAAATGATATATCCCCGGTCTCCTTATTTCAATAGTTTATTGCTTTTTTCGGATGACATGACGTCCTTACTCTATATCCTCTGAATGTAGATAACTCTGGTAATCGATGTTACATGTGAATTGTCTGCTACAGTAATTCAGTTTATAAATCTTTTATTCCCATGCCATTCTAATGACGATGCATCGTATTTCAAGATGAACGGGGGGGGGGGGGGGGGGGGGGAATTTGGGGGATGCAAAATTTTTATACGAAGCTACGAGAGATTGCCCGGGGGGATACGGTTATTTTTCGGGGGACTTCAAGGGGGGTCTTAAGAAATTTTTTGTCATTTAAAGATTTCACCTTCTAGACCACCCTTCCATCCCTCCCCTTGAAAGTACGGTATGTGTGTGTGGGGGGGGGGGGGGGGGGGGGGGGGGGGGGGGGGAAGGGGTGTAAACTACTTTGGAGGTTTCGATTGACCTATTTCTTGCATTAAAACCGTTTAACCTCTTAATCACTTTCAGGCAGCGACCCCCTCTTAGCTGCACATCATCTATCGGGTCATCAAGATTTTTGATGTAGAGATTGACTTCCTGGAAACGGCTCATACGCTCATGTCTCTTCTTCTCAAATTCAGCTTTCACTTCTGCTGCTCTTTCAGCCTTCGTTTTGGCACGACCAGCATACAACCTGTATGCTGTACCACGAGATAGCTAGCGCTCAAAAGGTGAATTGGACCGCAATAGTCCTGGAGTGATCAATCACAGTGATTCGCAAATCGAATTCAATCGAACGCAATCACATGATTGGATTCGATTGCATTTGTTAATCGAACGAAATCGGATAAAAAATTGCGAATTCGACTGCATTCGATTTCAATCGAACGTAATCGAATGTTCGATTGCGTTGTGATTGTCTCGAATTTTTGTGTAATAATTCGATTTCTTTCGATTGCCGAAAACAATCGAATCCAATCATTCCGTTTTATCAATGCATTTCATTTTTTGCTTCATTGCAATTGCTTTTGTAGCTTTCTACTTGAACTAGAACTGTCTTATTTTTTTTTCAAAGTAAGCTTTTTAATATATCCAAAAGCCAACAAAGGCAACAAATATTTTGTCTCATGCAGCCCGGTTTTTTAATCTAGCTACTTCTGCTTTCGATATTCTGTGAACTCAGACATTTCCACAGCTTCTTGTGAAATTGGTTTTCACTGCGGAGAGCCAATAATATAAAAGGTACCGACTGATTATTTTTGATTGACGGCAGCAAAAAACGACATTTCAGTGTGTAATTACTGTGTTCACAGAATATTGGAAACATCAGTAAGACAGTTTGTAAATCAGTGCAAAATTACTTGTTCTGGACTCCTGTGGTGAGAGATTATATAATAGGCTCTGATTGGCTGCTATTACATTCCATTCATACAAACATATTGATTGGTCAGTCAATGCTTAGAGCTCTGGTACAAGATCGCAGACCAATCAGAATGCATGTGAGAATGAATTAGAAAAAGGAATTATTCTAGAATAATCTCAAGTTAAGACCTGAACCAGAGTTACCAGTCAAGTCATGCTGCAACTAGACTTCAGTAAGGGCAAGCGTTTTGGGATTCCTGTGGACGTGCGTTGATTGGAGCTGAGTATAAGCACGCCAATCTCTTCACACGTCCACAGGAATCCCAAAACACTAGTCTTTACTAAGTCTGGAGGGAAAAGTGTGACCACTCGCTAGCAGTCTATGCTGCAATCAGACTTCTTGCTTGCAGAGTCTCCCTCATTGTCGATTCTTGGCAGAGAAACATTCTCCCAATAATTGTCCTATTTCACTATGACGTCACTGCTTGTTTGTGTGGGGGATAGAATCGCCAAATCCAATAGAAAATTCAACAAAATTTACTCCTCGCGAAACAGTTTAATTTAAAATAGCCTGGTTTACAAATAAAATATGTGTTAATATGTACTAAAAAATATTCTGAGCGTTTGCTGGCTATTCTACTTCTCTTCGTGGATTGATACGGGCTTTAGAACAATTTTCGGTGAATTTGCGTTGATTTGACCCCCTCTGACGACCATGATCCTTTGCGTTTAAACAATAGATTGTTTTGATGTGACGTCATAGTGAAATAGGGTAATTCTCTCTGCCATGATTTCCTAGGAGATTCTGCTAGCAAGGAACAACCAGACAACAAAATCTAAACAACAGTCTCTCTGTTAAAGCTTCCTTTCCAGATGACAAAAATTCCTGCCACTTCCTTCGAATACTCCTCATTGATAAGGCTGCCTGTGGTTGAATTTGTACTACGAACCATCATGTTTTTCTTGTTTCTGATTTTGTTTTCTAAGATTTTCTTCAAGTTCTTTCCAAGGGTCTTCTACCATTGAGTGTTTGTAATAAGCTTCAATAGCACGGCCTTGATCAGATGATCTCTTAAAGCTTTTGCTGCCATAGTAACCCTTTTGAATACAGTAAAGAAATGAAAAAGTAAGAGACTGGGGTAAAGTTTGAATTTCAAACTTTTTTTGTCATCTAAGAAAAGTCGTTACTACTCTTCCCAGTAGACTGAGGTAGTTGTGATTTTTTAATCACCTTTGTAGCGTCTGTTATGTTATTCACAAGTACATTTCAAATCGACCACGTGATGCCAATGTTGTACCACGAGGACAAGTTTTTTACACCACGTGATCAAAATTCAGTCAAGTTTTAATCACGTGGTGTAAAAAACTTGTCCTCGTGGTACAACATTGGCATCACGTGGTCGATTTGAAATGTACTTGCGAATAACAAAACAGACGCTACGAAGGTGATTAAAAATTCACAACTACCTCTGTCTACTGGGAAGAGTAGTATTTAGTAAGTTTTAAAAAAAAACTAGAATTGAAAGAATGCATTTCAACTATGGGTAATCGAGCCAATCAGAAACCTTGTTAGGTGTAAACAATAGTTATCGTCATTTTCTTGTAGGAATAAAGATATATCTTTGGTAGCTTTTGCTTTCTGCTGCTTTCTGATTGGTTCCATTGCCCAAGTTCGATTTTATTGTTTTCATTCTACAATTTAATTGGTTTTCGCTGTCACTTAAGTGCCCCCGGTGATAGTAGTTGCACTGTAATATATTCATTTTGAAATCCCATGTATTGATGGCTTGCAAGCATTTCCAAGAGAGTTAAAAGACAAAAGCATTGCGGCCATTGTGGTGCCGTTAACAATGGATGCTAATGAGAAATCATTCGTTAAATGGCACCAACATGGCCGCGTTGACGTAACGTGCAATCGAAGAATTAATACTAAATCTATAATTTAATTTGAATGTAAAATTTAGTCAAAAACTGTCTTTCATCTTTTTTTCCTTCATTTTTTTTTTTGTGATCTCATTAGTCAAATGCTATGTTTTCTGAAATTTCATTGGCTCTTCAAAACATTGCAATTCAAGACTCAAAATGGTGGGATTAATGATAAAATAGCATTACTGCGAGCCAATCAGATTGCAGAATTCACAAGTGATTTCAAAATGGATATAATTTATCGATTAATATTCCATTTTACAGTTCCATTCAGTGACCATGAATAATAGTTCCTAGCCGAGGCTGGAGTTACCGCGCATGATAAACTGTAGTTTTGCTATGCGCGGTAACTCCAGCCTCGGCTAGGAACTATTATTCATGGTCACTGAATGGAGCTGTAAAATGGTGTTAGCATCGATTCTTATGGAAAATCCATCAACGGTTTTGTCGACTAATTACTCCGGAAGTCTCTCTCACCTGTCCCCTGCCTCTATTCCCAAAGGACGGTCTATCGTGTCTATGAGGTGTTGGAAATCTTTCTCTTGGTCCAGACCTACCACGATGCCTGAAATACTCGTTCTCCTGATATCTTGGTCTGAAACCCGGTGATAACGACCTTGGAGGAGGATTTAGCGGAGGAAATCTAGGATCAAATGGAAAAGGACCTCTTGGTCTATGTGGAAACCTCGGAGGCCCAAAACCAGACATTTTTTTAGCAGGAATTTTACGTTTATAATCGTAACTGCGAATTTCATGTCCTTTCGTCCGCCATTTTGAAAATTGGTAACCTAGCCTTCAGAATGGACGAGGAATCATGGAGACTGGGATATGACCACAGGTAGCCCAAGCTAGGTTTGTGTGGTGTCATAGTATAAGAAAATGTATTGCGATGCTTAAAAACCTTAATGAAATCATCAAAATGTGAAATAAAGTAAAAAAAAACTTAGCTGACCTTCGAAAAGCAGTACCTCTTTCGCCCAGTTACTTAGATTTTGGATTAGGGAGAAAACCTTAAAAGGAGCAGTAATCCAAAATCTAAGTACACAGGGCGATAGAAGTACTACTCTGAAACCGTTATGTGTTTGAAATTTTGATTTTTGGAACGTGACGTCCGCCATCTTTCAGAAACAGGTGAAAACGAATGACATCAAGCGATGCTGGAGTCCCGTTCCTTTAATGATTTTACACAGCATAAAGAAAAATAAAAAGCTTTGGGGAGAATCTGAAAGAAGAAATAAATTCCCTTCGGAGCAGGTTACCAAGCATTAAAAAGGATCCCCGCCAAATATGCCTTGCTTTATGGGGTATCCGTTAAGTCCGATACATTTCCCTTTGTCCGGTGCATTCACGCATGCGCGTAAATAGACTTCTAAAATTCTATGTTTGAGTTGTATCCATATTCATGTGTCTTCATATCTGCAACCATTAAACAAAGAAATGATACTCTACGGAATGACACATGGTCTTGAGAATAAGATTCTTTGTTTGAGTTGTATCCATATTCATGTGTCTTCATATGTGCAACCATAAAACAAAGAAATGATACTCTAGGAAATGACACGTGGCCTGAAATGGGAACGAACCGAGTAGCGGTAAGAATTGTAACGATCAGTATTTGTACTTCGTGCGCGCGCGGTATTTCCTTTTATTCTTGAGGTGTAAATTAATCAGTTAGTGAGAAAAGTGGGTCGAGTTCTGGAATAGGTTCTCTTGTCAAGCCGATGCAAGCCAACGCGACATGAGTGAAAAACGTCTGCGTATGCTCTAAAACCGTATGCAAATTAGTCAATACGTCTTCATGCTATTGTAAGCATATGTAAATTTGACTTTCATCATGCCTGATAAATGGACTTCACAAAATAGCAAAACTTAGTGTCCATGCTCGAAACTTAAGGCTAATTCTTTCATATTGTGTTTGTTAATACAGTATCTTGGTCTGACAAAAGTATACTCTCGAACTTTTTTGTATACTTGGAGAAAACAAACATTTATTTTCTCACTCAAACTCTTCAAAATACTTACCGAAAGACACGCATGCGCAAACGTTTTTCGCGCAAGCGCAAAAGAACGGAAGATTTTGTTTTTCTTGCGCTGCGTTGGAATGCACTATTCAGTATGCAGTATTCAGTATATTCAGTCTTTTTCGAAATAGCTGTATATGAAGTTTGTTAATGGTACTTCAAAAACCGTCTTTCCTGCTAAGGAGGAAACTAGTCCACTAGTAGCTGAGCCAATCAGAACGAGCACGCGATTTGCAATGGCACACTATAGGTATCCCAATTATAGACGACTTCGAATCAAAAGTAAAGAAATTGGCAGAACACGAGAGAAGTGTTAGGAGAAGCACGACGCGTAGTGGAGTGCTTCTGGACACTCCTCGAGTGTTCTGCCAATCCCCAAGTGCTTTATAACTGCACACAGCACAGCAAGCAAGTTTTCTATTTCTTTTAGAAAATACAAATTACAACAACCATTATTTTGGATAGGAATGAAGCAACTGAAAGTGCGCGTGAGTGCTGTGTGCTGTAATCTCGACGAGTTCCACTAATAAGGTTTAAAACAAAACGTTTCGGTGACAGCTTCATACCATATTCCGCGAAGAAATGGGACTAATATAGACATTGACTCCTTTATACTATATATATATATATATATATATATATATATATATACAGTATAAATATATATATATATAAATAGCTTGAGTTTTTCAATTTTATTACCTCTTTTTAAATTGCCCTACTTCACTATGACGTCACATCAAAACAATCTATTGTTTAAACGCAAAGGATCATGGTCGTCGGACGGGGTCAAATCAACGCAAATTCACCGAAAATTGTTCTAAAACCCGTATCAATCCACGATGAGAAGAAGTAGAATAGCCAGCAAACGCTCAGAATATTTTTTAGAACATATTAGCACATATTATATCTGGAAACCAGGCCATTTTAGATTAAAATGTTTCACTAGGAGCAAATTTTGTTGAATTTTCTATTGGATTTGGCGATTTTATCCCCCACATAAACAAGCAGTGACGTCATAGTGAAATAGGGCAATTGCAAGTCAAGTTTTAATAAAGTTATTATTATTATGCTCTCATAAAGCACGCGCTCCCAACCAATCAGAACGCGAGATTTATTACAATTATTTCATGATTTTGTTTTATTTCGATCTTTTGACTAACAAAAGTTTTTTACCTTCTTTCTCTTCGTATTTTGTGAATTTTGATATGTTGAGCAGCGGTTTAGTAATGGCCATCACTTCATAAATGCTTTGTACCCTCACGACTTCCTGTGGTTGGATGGCAAAACATTAAAATCCCTTTACTCTTGGGGATTGAATTTTTTTTCTCATGTAAGACGATTATATTGTTCCTGCCATCTAACATAGCTTCCGTCACGTGATGGTGCAAAACTTCAAATAACATCTTTGTATCAGAACACGCTATTGAAATGTGCTGTGGCCTTGCACACAGAATCAATCTGTTCGTGATGTAGATTGCGTGTGGGCGTAGGTAGTAACATGCGGTTAACAAGCCGCGGCCCACGTAAGTGGATTGTTACGCGCTGGTCCTTGCAGGCTTCCTGTAGGGGAAATATTGGGAAGAAGAAATTGGATTTTCACGGATTTTTTGTCCCTCCATTCAATCTTTTCTCCCGCTCTTCCTTTTTTTCTCCTTTCTTCCAACCCTTTATAGTTTCTGTTTCGATTTCTTTCTTTCTTTCTTTCTTTCTTTCTTTCTTTCTTTCTTTCTTTCTTTCTTTCTTTCTTTCTTTCTTTCTTTCTTTCTTTCTTTCTTTCTTTCTTCCTTCCTTTCTTCCTTTCTTTCTTCCTTTCTTCCTTTCTTTCATTCTTTCTTTCTCTCTTTCTTTCTTCCTTCCTTCCAACTCCGTTTTTCACATCTTCATTTCCCGATCCAATCTCTCATTCTTCTTTCCGCATTTCATTTTCCTCCCACTATTCTTTTTTTTCCATTTTTCTCGTAATCATATCTTTCCCTCTCAATACATTAGGTTCAATAATCACAAAACGAACAGTCGATATCCATGAATGACAATACCCATTGCCGGCCGCGATAGTAACCCTAGTAAGCCTAATAAACATACAAAATGTATTCATATAATAGTATTATTTTGTACGGAGAGATAAGTATTACAGAACGTATTACAAAGGTCAAACTGACATCTAATTCAACCCTAAAACCGAGGAATTCGTACTGAAAAGTTTTGATTTTAAAATAAGATAAAGATTTTTAAAAGAAACTGTAATATTCGAAGGTTGTAGTGATACATGGTATATGAAGTTTAAGTAAGGCGTTATTCATCCATCCAACCGCATTCAAACACCTGTTCACAGATTTGTTCAGGAAAATTTAAACATAGCAAAACAATAGAGTAACGTCTAAACGACCAATAATTCGAAACTAAAAATATATAAAATTTTTGATTTTCTGAGTTTTTTTTGTTCAATAACAAAATGAGAAGTACGCAAAATAAGTCGTCATATCCCCTTGAGTTCAATATTACTGTTCTCTAGAAGAAGATTTTTTACTTTTGCATTACTTTTCTTCCTTAAATATTTTAACGGTAGCCGCTTTCTCAAGCCCCCCTCGCCTCCCCCCCTTTTCTCGACGACAGATGAATAATTGCTGGCGGATTTAGAGCTTGGTTAGCTTTGTTACCATTAAAGCCGCAAACATTCACTTGTAGTCATACTTGCGGATAACCTTAACTCCTTACCAGTAAGCGAATAATAACCAGTGCTATATTGTTTATATTCGACACTTACGTCATGCTGAACCGCACTGTTAACAACCCAGTTGTTTGTGGGAACATATGGAAATTCGTGGTAATAATAGATTTATGGTTGGGCAAGACCCAGGACGGAGAGGAAACGGAGCGCGAAATTTTGTGAACAGCAATCGTTTCGTTAAACTATAGCAAAACTAAAGAAAAAGAATCGCTAACAAAATAATAACCTTGTTAACCACTTTCCTTGTATCTGCGCGTACACGCATTTTATGTACATTTTTTTTTTTTTTTTTTTACAATGCACCGAATGAAAGTGATAATACAGGTTCTTTTATTCATATAAAATCTAGTTTAGTACTAAAATAAAAATAAATAAATAATTCTTGTTTCACGAGGGTAGCACTTAATAGCCAGTGGCTAACAAACCTGTGGCCTTCGTTGAATAATCATTTTGGAATTTAGGAGTTGATTTTTGTGGAGGGAGGAAAACCAGAGGACCTTGAGAAAAACAGGCGAGAGTAATAATGCCACGAGTATTTGATCATCAATTTGCAGATTTAAAACATTAAATTGCCGATTCCCTCCCTACTACAATATAATGAGTGTATATACTTATTAATAATTCATGATACTTTGCTTCAAATTATGAACTGTTAGCGTCATTTGAGAAGAGAGTGTGAGTCGGCTTTGATGGGGGATTCAAAACCAAGCTTCGTGACGCGGTAAACAGAAATATCAAACGCGGGCAAACAAATGCGGAACTACAGTACACTCTGACAAAACCTAACCCCGTTAACACTCTTAATTACCCAATGATAAATGATAACAAGAGTCTTCGCTTCCGTCGGTTCTGCGTTTAACAGACGTCGCAATTAGCTTTTCAAAATTCAATTTGAATAAATTTCCATGTCTATTGTTCAGCGAGTTGGACGCACGCGTCTGTATAATATTTACGGCGGGAAACTCTATGGTTTTACTGGTGAACAGGTTATTTGACACTTGTATGACCAATGTATAGACAGCATTAAAACTACCGCTAAGTATTCTTCTCAGATCGGAGCAATTGATATTTTTAGCTTTATGAAGTAAGTCACATTTAGCCGGAGGGGGGTAGACAAGGGAGAGAATTTGCATATAGTATTTAAAATTGTAGTGACTCATTAATTCAACCCCAATATGGGATCCTGCATACTCAACCCTTCAATTTGTAAATTATACCTAAATGGTTTCTGACGCGCGGCCAATCAGAGGAGAGCTTGTTCAACAATACCAATTTCAGATGTTTTGGCAAAGGTTTGCTTTTCTTTTAAGCTACGCGCCAAAGTGATTCGAGGATGGCCGAGTGTCGTACGATACAAAGATACGCGACGATGACAACTCAAACTTCTCGAGGAAATTGAACTAAACGAAAATGAGACAGCAAAACTTGAGAACTATATTCTTGACGATTTGTTGTCTTTCGTATCTTCTTGTCGGCGCTGCTATATTCAGCGCTTTAGAATATGATGAAGATCAAGTGCGACGACACAAGTTAGGCCAGCTTGAAGAAATGCTAACTTCAAAATACAACATCAGTCGAGAAGACCTGAAAAAATGGGAATTCTATCTAGTGGCGAAGACGAATGTAAAGGCCAATCTGTATCAATGGAGTTTCGCGGGGTCGGTTTACTTCGCCACAACAGTCATCACGACTATTGGTAAGGTTCACTAACATAGGAAATTAGAAACAATTTCTTTTGATACAGAACCAAAGAATCATTAATAAGCAAGGAATATAAGATGCAGTGAAATATGATGTAAGCCAAGTAGGACTATTTACTAAACGGATTAGAGTAAGCGCTTTCGGAATAGGATTCGGTTGCAACAAGTCATTGAACAGTGACAAATAGTTTTTAAGCGAGTTGGTCATTATTTGAGTCTTGTGTTAGCGTTCATGGGGTTTCCGTGTTTCCGTTGGAGAATATTTCGAGTCATAATCACAGATTGCTGGGCGGGAACTGAAAAAAATAAAATAAGAATCGATAATAATTTCACGCTTGAGGTCAGAGAGTGAAAATATTTCCTTAAAATGAAATTAGAATATTTCCGGTGTTTTCTGGGATTCAAGTACAGTGATGGAATCGAGCTTTTGCTTGACAAAATACTGTTTTGTTAAATTTAAAATTCATATTCTCCTAATTACTTTTCTCTTAGGATATGGGCATACAGTACCAAGAACGAAACGAGGGAAGATTTTCTGTATGCTATACGCGGCTGTTGGCATTCCTTTAGCTTTGACAATGTTTCAATCTATTGGTGAACGGCTCAATACTTTCCTAGCTTCAATGTTCCGAAGACTAAAGAGAAAAATGGGCAAAAAGGATGGTGATGTATCAAGCACGACAAACTTGGTAGTCCTATGTGGGTTATTGTCCATGGCAATCACGGTTTGTTCAGGGGCTTTTATCTACGAATACTATGAGAAGTGGGACTACTTCGATTCTTTATACTATTGCTTCATAACCGTCACAACGATTGGCTTCGGAGACTACGTTGCTCTACAAGATAGCGAAAAAACTAAATTCGACAATACGTATGTTGGAATCTCTTTATTATTTATATTTTTTGGCTTAACAATTGTAGGATCCGTTATGAACCAACTCGCTCTTAGATTGCTAACAGCAAGCCAGACGAAAGAGCCCGTAGAAAACCTAGTCCCCGGAGG
This sequence comes from Actinia tenebrosa, assembly GCF_029948245.1. Lineage (NCBI taxonomy): Eukaryota > Metazoa > Cnidaria > Anthozoa > Actiniaria > Actiniidae > Actinia > Actinia tenebrosa. Next base: position 7,854,481 of record NW_028292573.1, on the reverse strand, counting down.
ACCGCGCTGCGACAGATGCTCGATTAAATCCGCACAAGACCAGTTTGAATGCTGTGAACCTCCGTCAGACTATTCCACAACTTTACTACGAAATTACGAAGATGAAATAACGTTTACCACATATAAAGAACCCACTTATACAAGTGCTGACAAAAAACGAGCTTCTATATAGAAAACCATGAGCATTTTTTCCACCAAGAAGAGCCGGTTTATATATATATTTTCTAAGTACACATTTCTAGACAAAAGATCCCAAAGAGAAATTAGACGGAGCGATATGATCACTAACCACACTCCTATTTACTTGAGTCAGTGATGGCTTACTGAAAATATATCCATACATGATTAAATTGTATGGGACAACGACTCTAATATGGCCTTCGTTTTGATGTATGATGGTAATTCCATGTTACACCAGGGTAGAAAAGTGGAATAATCGAAACTACGAGTTTATAAAAAAACTAAAGGAAAATTTAAAGGCAAAAATCTTGCTCTGGAGAGAAAGGAGAGAAAATTTATTTGCTCAAAGCAATGCTGAATTTTCTGGATTGGAATTTTCAGAGTGAATAACAAACCCATAGCACCTGCTAAAGTTATGAAATATTGATTAATATTGCAGTCATATTTTATTCAATATTTTTTTTGTGCTTTCTACTCTCCTCGCACTAAAAACTGGCTTGAAATTGGATGCAAGCGAAGAGAAAAAAGCGAGAAAACTTCATTAGATATCACCCAGTAAAGAACAGAGATGGTAAACTAACCAAACGAGGCGAAAAAAGTCGCCAGTAAAATAGATAAAGCAGAGAAGTTTTCGATTCTTAACAGAATTGTTAATTAGTTGGCAGGACTACCGAAATGACGAGAGATACTTCAATAGAAAAGAAAAATAATTAGAAATCTCCTTTTCGTACTCAGAGTTTTACAAAACTACGAAGATAACAATAATAATTATAATGATAATAATAATAATACATCTAGAAATGATTATATAATCTTCGAGTTAAGAAAAAACGCTCAAATTTTTTGATACTTCTGTCAATTATATGTTTTTTGGACGATTTTTGACAAGCTAGTTTGTAAATGCAAATTAAAACTTAATGTAGAGATCCTAACTAAATAATATTTTTATATTCTTCAGAAAGAAAATAAAATTTCATTTGACTGAATGCGTTGATAAGTTTATGGGAATGTCTAACTGAGAATTATCTACAAGAAAGAGGGAAAAACAGAATTTCAATTACTGCTTTAATTGATTCTAATATTTGTTCAAATGCGTCTTGTTTGAACGAATATTTTCTGCCAAACATTTCATATCGTAATTAATTTTGAATTCGTCTACGCTAGTTTTTACTTATTTGTCGCATATCTTAGATCTTTTTTCATTTAGCGTGGCTCTGTAAGTTTTAAATAACAAAAGGCTAGCGCTAATTTTTCAATATTTTTCAACTCGGAAACCAAAATTGGATCTTCCTCGACGGTTGATGAAAAATCGGGCATTTGAGAGGAAAATGCAATGGAAATTTTTTCAAAACCCTTTATAAGGACTGATAATTATTTGTCTTTAATCATTTCAAGTAGTTGAAATTAGGACAACAGTTTTTTCGCCGTTAAAAAACCCATGGAAACCGTCAGTAAATCTTATTATACAGAATTCAGAAAGTAATTTATTAATGATAAATTTTGAAGATGTAAAAGCGAGTTTATAAAGTTTAGCTTGACAAATTTACCAAGAGCTATTTGCATGTAAATAAGTAGTTTCGTAGTTTGTTTTTGAATGGCTTTGTTGTGTGCTGTTTGAGCGTTCTTTTCGGTTCTCTCCATATCTGTGGAAACTGTAATTTTGTTTGAATTGATGAGTGGAATCATGAGAGGTTTTTTAGTTTATAAATACAAGTCTCTTGAAGTATAATTTCAAGTTGTTTACCCAAAAAACTAAAACAAATTCAGTTTGAATTGGTTGAAAAATAACTTTCATATAATATGCGATAAAATGTTCTTTCTTTCTTTCTTTCCTTTTTTTCTTTTTCATTTTCGTTTGCAAGTCACTAGACTTCACAAGTGAAGAAAACAGAACATATTTTTATTTTACAAACTAGAGTTTTAAATATTAGACCTTAAAATATTCGCTTTTCTAGGTTAAGTGACAAATTGGAATTATGTTTGGATTCATTAGGACTGCCTTTGTCGCTTTGGAATACAATTGCGTTAGGTAATCATACTTAGAAATTCTACTTGAACCTTCTAAAATATTTATATAGCATCATATGAAAAATTGGGTACCCTTTCAAGGAGATAGGTATAGAAATTCGAATAAGTTTTAAAATAAGCTTCCAAAGAATTAGAATTCTTTGGGAACTTATTTTCAAAAGCTTTCGCTTGACCTTTACAATTAATTGTCGCATCTTCTCGCCTATTGTGACACCAGAAAAGGCAATTTTTTAATATTTCGGTTAAGAAAAGCCTGAATATACTTACTCTTATGGAAGTCTCAGAAATTTTAGACGGAAATGACTGTTTTATCGTTAGAAGAAGTATGACATGAGTTAATAGACGGGCGAAAAATTCAATTGTATCGATTTAAAATAATTAGTAGCGAGTAGACAAGATGAGTTACTTTGTATCTGCTTGGCGATAATCGGCAAAGAAGAAACTTGCGTAAAATATTTAACCAAACAGGGAACAGAAGAAGAACTAGAAAAAGAAATTCTTGATATTTCGATAGTTTGTCGCTAAACTAAATTCAATTGAGAAATGAAGGATGATGATGATGATATTTATGATGATGATGCATGGTGATAATACTATGACAATGGTCTTGTTTTTGTTACTATTGCTGTTTTTGATAATGGTGATGATGATGATGGTGATGATAATGATGAGGCAGGTATTGATGGTGATGTTGATGGTGATGATTAAATGATAACTGTGATGTTGATGATGATGATGGTGATAATGTTGATGATAATCATGGAGACGCGGGTGTTGATGGTGGTGACGCGGCCGCTAGTAATGTTGGTGGTGATGATAATCATGAAGATAACGATAGTAACAACGGAAGATGCTGATGACGACGATGATGGTGATAGCGATGATGTTACTTTTTATCTTGTTACAATTCATTGACTCGCGTCTCGGTAAATATTCCCCGATATTCACTTCGCCTTCGGCGAATAATTGTTTTAGCATATACCAACTTGTGTACAGAGTAACTTATTTTTATATAAGATAATTCAATAAAAACAAACAAACAGAAACTTGCAGTTGGCGTGACAAATTCACGCAAAACTTTTAGCAAAACGTTTAGCAAAACTTTTAGGCCATACTTCGTTGCCTTTTTAGTATTGATAGGAATGGTATTTACTTTCATTTTTTCAATTTCCTTATCGGAAGTTGTAGCAAAACGATTGCAGGCAGATGCCATTTTGTTGCCGACTCAATATTCCGAGAATCAGAGGTGAATATCGTACAATATTCACCTCCAATTAACCAATGAGCGCGCGCGTTCTTAGGAAGTACACATGTTGTTATATTCTAATACTTACTATCTACTAAATAACAAATATGTTAAGTTAAGTTAAGTTGCGTGCGTGTATCAACTTATATCGTATCTAATAATAATAATTATGTTCTTATATAGCGTATTATAGACTCTCAATGCTCTAGATGTGCTTGTCTTGACTTTTCGTGTATTTACTGATTCATGGGACCTTTACTATAAAATTCCGTAAGTGACATATTGGTTAATCTTAACAAAAAAACATCCCTTGATGTCTTTCTTGACAACTGGACACTCTTGTGATGCGTTATCACTAGTCAGTTGTGAAGCAAAACAATCCAAAAAAATCCTTTTCTACCCAACAATCTTCGTGTCGAGAATATATAAGGACATTTTTAATAGGACGAAATTGCCAGAATTGCGTGAAAGCTCGCAATCTTTTAAATCTTTTAAAGACAAGAATTCTTGAATTGAAGCAGTGATTCCCCTCTCAGATAAGAAATGGCTTCACATTGTGCTATGTAACATCGCGGTGACGGAGTGGTGAGATTTATCGGGTAGATCAATTTGACGATAATAAGCTCATTTCGACTACTTTAAAAATACTGCTATCAGATTATTTCAACTTCAGTGAAAAAGAAAACGAATGTGGTGTTTTTGACTTGTCTTTTCAACCGCCTTTTCACCATGATATACTACTCAAATAAGCATATGTAATAGAACTCCATGCTGTCCAATTAAGAAATAATTGGACGAGGAAAATTCCGAGGACTGACAAAATTGGATGAGGCCGTAGGAATTTTTTGAGTCTAATTATTTCTTGATTGGGGAGCATGAAATCCCATTACCTATTAATTATATAGCTGCCTAATTAATCCCATATCAACAAGACCTGTCCAATTAAGAAAATAATTGGACAGTTACCTATATGGGATTAATGAGAAGCTGTATAATTATATTAATAATAATGATGATGATGATGGTGATGGCGATGATGGTGGTGATGATGATGATGATGGTGATGATGATGGTAAAGATGTGATGATGATAGTGATGATGATGATTGATGATTGTGATGATGGTGGTCATGATGGTGATGATGATGGTGGTGATGGTGATGACGATGATGATGGTAAAGATGTGATGATGATGATGATAGTGATGATGATTGTGATGATGATAGTGATGATTGTGATGATGATGATGATGGTAAAGATGTGATGATGATGATAGTGATGATGATGATGGTGATGATGATGATTGTGATGATGATGGTGGTGATGATGGTGAACTTTATTTCATACTAAGAGATTAACAACATTCAACATGACCTTTAACACGTTATCGAAGAATGAAATAATACCCAGCGAGAGACATTTGCTTCTAAATCTAATAACGCCTAGTCTCCTCCACAGCCGCTTTCACTGTCGTCACGCAACGCTTTCTCTCAGGGGCGAAAGCGTTGTGTGACGACACAATGAAAGCGGCTGTGGGGGAGACTAAATAACACCCGACATAGCTAAAACATGTCTAGTATGAATATTAATTTAAAAAATTAATATTAAAAACAAGAAATTGAAAAATACTGACTATACTAAAAGGTTACCCAACAGGGTTTTAAGCCTCACGGCTGGATCGTGTTATGGAAGACTGTTAAAGACGTCACAAGCTGAGAAATTTAACAAATTCTAAATTTTGAAATCAAAAGTAAATTGAACATTAAATATTAAGTTAGACAAGTAGTTTTAAATTTGTTCCAAGCTGGATTTTATTTATAAGTGATTCGGAGGTCGATTCGATTTGTCATTTGAGGCGAACCACAGCTTAGAAGAAGAGATGAATTATTGATTGAAGACGAGAAAAGGATGGGTTTAAAAGAGAAAAAGATAGGAGTATAGGAAGGGAAGGGAAGAAGGAGGAGAGAGAGGAGAGGAGAGGAAAGGAGAGGAGAGGAGTAGAGGAAGGAGAGGCGACGTGCTGCCGCCTGAGCCGCTAGTCACGAACCGTGCCGCCGCCCGTGCAGCGCGCCCGAGCGCCCGCGCCGTCCGCGCCGCCCGCGCCCGCCTCTCCTCCCGCGCGCGCGGGCACGCGCTGCCCGCGGCGCCTGCCACGCCGTCGCCGGCCTCTCGATCCGCGCCGGAAGGATTGCCGCCCGCGCCAGAGAAGAGAAGAAGAGAAGAGAAGAGAGAGAGAGATGTCTTTTATTTAATCTCGGGAAATTTCATCAATGTACAAATTGGTTTTCATGAAAACCGAGTTCATAGGTAATATATATAAAAAATTAATAATAACGTTAAGAATATATAGACAGATTTATGAAATAAATTCTCATCTACCCCCCAAAAATATTATAGTAATTAAAGTGTTAAGGACCAACAGACGAAAGATTCCTCTTAAAAGATTTTAAATTATTGGACAGTCTGACACTTTGGGGGTAACGAGTTCCACACTTTTGCACCGTCATAAGAGAGAGCTCTTTTTAAAAACTCAGTGCTGGGTTTCGGTAACTTTAAGCACTTCTCTCTACCACGAAAATCGTAGGTATTTTCTTGAAAATAAAAGAGTTCCCTTACAGATTTTGGTGCAAGTGCATTTAAAGTCTTAAACATCATTATTGCTTTATGCTCCTTTCTTCTTCTTTGTAAGCTTTTCCAGCCTAAAGAAGTTAAAATATCACTAGATCTGACATCGTAGCTGCTTTTTGTTATTATTCTTGCAGCTCTATTTTGCATTTTTTGCAATCTTTCAGCAGACGTTACTGGTAAATTATCCCATACCACGTCACAATAGTCAAACCAAGGTAAAACGAGAGCCTCATATATGGTAATAGCTGTCTCCAAGGGGATGTAATCGCGGACTCGTCTTATGCCACTCAATCCAGAGGATATTTTTTTACAAATGTAATCAATATGAGCAACCCAAGACACCCGTTCGTCAATCACAACACCCAGAGTTTTTGCTGTAGAGACTCTAGTAATTGGTTTGCTATTTAAATATATGTGTGGTTCGGAGGTAATTTTTTTCAATTTATCGTCAGAAGCAATAAACATGTGCTCTGTTTTAGCTGAATTTAAGCTAAGTTTGTTAGCTTTCAACCAGTTATGAATATTGGAAATATCAGCGTTCACCTCGTCAAATAGAGTCTTTTGTGATGTGCCACAAGTGGTGAGACTTGTGTCATCAGCATACATTCTAGCATTTGAAAATTTGACACTATTTGGCAGATCGTTTATGTAAATAATAAATAATAATGGCCCAAGGATTGAGCCTTGAGGGATGCCGCAATCGAGTGTTCTAGAGCTAGATAAGGTATGGTTTATGTAGCATCTCTGACTACGATCTGTGAGGTAAGATTTGAACCACTTTATCGACTCTTCTGCAATCCCATAATAGTATAATTTGTGGAGAAGTATGGAGTGATTTACTGTGTCAAAAGCTTTTTTAAAATCTAGGAAAGTGACACAGTTCAATTTACCTTCATCCATATTGGTAAGCCACTCCGTTGTGGCTTCTAGGAGTGCAGTAGTAGTCGAATGAAGCGGTCTAAATCCCGACTGCTTTTGAGAAAGTAAATTATTTGAGTTTAGATACTCATATAACTGGTTAAAAACTATTCTCTCGAAAATCTTAGCAATAGTAGGTAAGACCGAAATGGGACGGTAATTATTCAAATCATCTTTGTCATTAGCTTTATGAATTGGCGTAACTTTCGCAAGTTTCAAGCCGTTAGGAAAAATCCCTTTATCAACTGATTGATTGAATAGCTTCACTAGTGATTGACTTATTACTGGTGAAGCAATCTTGATGAAATGAGATGGTATACCGTCAAGACCTGTCGCTTTTTTAACGTCAATAGAATTAATGATTTTCATAAGTTCATCAACTGATGTGTGTCGTAAGGTGAATGTTGAGCCAATTCTAATTAGATAATCATTATAAGCAGTCGGTCCATCGGGAATTAAACAAGCTAATTTAGTCCCAATTTCAGAAAAATGACAATTGAATACCTCAGCTATTTCCTTCGAGTCACACATCGATGTATCACCTGTTTTGATAGATGTTACATAAGAGCCAGATTTAGTCCTTCGTGAGAGGACTTCATTAATAGCTTTCCAGACCTCCTTTGAGTTTTTTGAATTTTGTGCAAAATGATTTTCATAATATGACTTCTTGGCTCTTTTTATCTCGTTGTTGACGCGATTTCTAATAGACTTATAATCACTCCAGTCGTCCCTCGAATTCGTTTGAGTAGCTTTTTGTTTCATTTTATCTCTATCGTACATAGCTTTCCTCAAATCAGTTGTCATCCAGGGAGACTTCTTGTTTCTTATTCGTTTTGTTTTGATCGGAGCGTGCGAGTCAAGAACAGAGAGAAATAACTCTTTCCATCTGTCCCACATGTCATCCGGGCTTTCCTTATTATCCAAACAATCCCAAGGGAGTGTTGCTAAATCCATAAGAAACTTGTCGGAGTCAAAGTTTTTAGCCGATCTAAATGAGATCTTACAGTGATTGTTGTTTGTCGGAATTGCTATTTTCCGTATTGTATAAACCAGACTATGGTCACTGATACCAATGTGAACCACTCCACTTCGGACTACCCTATCTGGGCTATTCGTTAAGATCACATCAATGAGGGTTTTACTTTTTTCAGTGACTCTAGTTGGTTCTGTGATTAACTGCGTAAGTTGAAACAATTCAGCAGTCGTATTCAAATAGCGGGTTTGCTGATTAATATTAGTAGATAATAAATCACAGTTTAAATCCCCTAGGATATAAATTTCCTTAAACTCAGAATCTATTTTTGTTAACACATTTTCAAATATATTGAAAAATGAGCGTGTATCATAGTTAGGAGGCCTATAACAGGCTAAAACGGCAAAAGACTTGCTATTTGGCTTCATGATTTCAAAACACAGGGACTCTACTTTATCATCAGTTAAGTCACTACGGTTTTTCCCATTTACGCCCTTTTTCAAGTATAAACAAACTCCCCCTCCATTGCGGTTTCTATCAGACCTATGGATGTCATAGCCTTCGATGCTCACCATTGAACTTGGGATTGATGGATCGAGCCTTGACTCATTTATGCAAAGAAGATCAAAATTTTGCTGAATGACCCATGATCTCAGTTCATCTATATGAGCTACAAGACTAGTTATATTTAAAGAGGCCATTTTAAAACCTCTAACATTAGGAATAGAATGAGGTCTATTATCACCGTCAGACTTATCAATATTAGTATTTGAGACAATACTAGAGGGATGAATAGAGGAATCTGTTTCGTCTAGTGGTTCCTTACCTTTTAATCATGCTTTAGATTTAAGATATTTATTGAAATCTTGCGCAAGGATTCCTATTCCTGCACGATTTAAATGCAGTCCTTTGGTGTTAAGTCCTTTCTCTGTTACATTATGAGAAATATAGTCCCATTCCCGTTCGTTGCAGAAGGCTCTAAGCGATTTGTTCACATCCTTTCTTGCTGTTTCAAGGAGACTCGAGTCTTGGCGAATGATTAATTCAGATATCGCTATTTCACAAGACGGCAGCTGTTTTTCCACAGATTCGCAGATTCCAACTATCCTCTCTGCAATGGCCTTAGATTCATCAGACTTAAGATTATTTGTACCAATATGTACAATAAGATTATTAGGTTTCCTTCTGATTATTGGCTTTATATAGTCCTCCATATCCTCCACTGTGGCCCCTGGGAAAGGTTTTATATTAACTCTGCTTGTCTTGCTTGACATTTTCCAACCTTCGAGCTTCGATATTATAGAATCTCCAATTATAACTGTACTAGTTTTGTTTCTGTCCTGAAGCGAATGGTCCTGGTTATTAGTAGGTAGCTTGTTCTCAGCTTTGTTCTTTGGTGTTGTCTTTTGTTGCTTGGCCTTTTTTTGTTTCCTTTGTACCTTTTTCCAGTTACAATGAGATTCATTCATTGTGTCACTCGTGCTACTCTCCGGGGTCGTAAGATCAACTACAGTAGCTTGTTTAGTTTCCGTATGATCATTGTTCTTGCATTGATCATTGTTCTTACATTGATCGTTTTCTTTCGTAACTAGCCTCAACGCTGTTAGTAAGCTGGCTTTTTCGTCTTGTAATTTGCATACTTGCTGTTTTTGAATTTTAATTTCCTCCTGAAGATTACAGATAATTTTACGAGAATCATCGTTTTCCTTCTTCATTTGTTGGATATCAAAGTTCTCTCCGTTTTGGAAAGTGTCTTTCAATAAACTTATTTCTTTACGCAAGTCAGTCAGTAAACCGAATAATAATGAGGCAATTTCAGAATCAGTCGGTTGTGAAGGCTCAACTCCTTTTTCTGCAGGACCATCATTCTTGCTTGGAAGAAGTTCATGAAACTTATTCCTAAGGCATTCTTGATTTGGCCCAAAGATTTTCAGTCTAAGTGATGATGTGTAGAATCTTACGGAGCATTCCTTGTCATCGGTACTCACTTTATACGTTATTGCGTTGTGAGCTTTGTCTTCTTTAAAGACGCCATTACTGCCTTCTTGGACATCGAACATAAAATCCACCAAAGATTTAAGTTCTTGTTGCGTACCACGCCAAGTGAAATCGTTATCCTTTTCATCATAACTTAAATACTCAATAAGATTTGCCATTTGGAGACAAAGATTCGATAAAAGCTTTATAAAATGTTGAAGATTACGGAGCGGTTACGAACACGTCTGCATAGACTGAACAGACAGACAGAAGAGAAGAGAAGAGAAGAAGAGAAGAGAAGAGAAGAGAAGAGAAGAGAAGAGAAGAGAAGAGAAGAGAAGAGAAGAGAAGAGAACAGAAGAGATTACACATTCATTGCATTTATAAAACCATAGTCAACGAAATTGTTTGAGCTGTTTCAGTGTATCTCAATTAACCTAATCTTTTATCCAATTCGAAGAGATATAGATAGTCACAAAAGCTAGTCTTGTACGACAATTTGCCAAAAGTCGTCCTATATTTCTCAAAATATTTTTTTGAACAAAAAAATCCTTGAAACTTTCATTCAATTTTTTTGTCTACATTCGCCAAGAGTTTCATCTAAAATTCATTTCAAACTATTTTTCATCAATAATAATCTATTTTGCCCAATCTAATTAGTCTGCTAAGCCAGGAATCTTCAGCATTAATTTAAACTGCAATGGCTTTAGCATTGTAACAGAATGTTTATTTGAAATGACAAATAAGATACATGGACAAGACAAGAATAGAAATGAAGAAATAAATAATAAATTCCAGGAGTTAGTTATCAAAAAATATATCAGTTTTTTTTGTCTTGACCAAAACAATCTGTCTTTAGCCAAGAATCTTTGACAGTAGCTTAAATAATTTATTATTGTTGCCAGAAATACATTATTATTGCAAGAGGAACGAACTATAAGAAGGTAAATGAGTGCTTCCTAACATTTTAGCCACCTAATAAATTCAAAAAATTGTGCGAGAAACACAGAAATCACGTTTAAAATACAATTAGAGTAAAATTAGAAATCATTTGACCTTTGGTTGTAAAAAGCATAAGCTTGCAAGTGGCATTAAGAACCAAACACTGACCAAAGATATCCTCGATTGTATTGTACTCAATTTTGTACGATACACAATTTCCTTTCCTTTCCTTTCCTTTCCTTTCCTTTCCTTCCCCTTCAACACACACACAGTATGTCAATACCATGATTGACTTACAGCAAATGCCTTTCTTTCAATTGACTTACACAATTTCCTTTCCTTTCCTTTCCTTTCCTTTCCTTTCCTTTTCTTTCCACACACACACACACACCCAGCACGTCATTACAATGATTGACTTACAGCAAATACCGTGAAGTGAAAGAACTCCAAAACACTAAAATGGCTTCTCATTTTCACGTGCGTATTTCATCCAATCCTAAAACCTACGAAAGCTACGTCTGCCATAAAGACGAAAAACACACGCACTTCCACTCCTATATTCCACTACTGACATAATTTTTAGTCCAAGTTTAACGCTTTAAGCTAAGAACGTGTCGGAATACTCAATTTAAAGAAGCATTATTAAAGAAAGCAATGGACTAAGTAAGCACCAATATAAAAATTTGACTGACAACAAAGCATTCAGTCTGATTAGTTCCGCTAAGGGAAAGAAATACGAAGAAAAGCACGGTCGTCGCTCACCAATAATACATATTTATTATCATACGGAAGTAACATGGAATCTACTAATATATAAGGGTTTCGTTGCCAGAGCCTGCGTTTCTTTTGGTCTGTCAAGTCTTCTGCGCATGACAAGAGCAGTTCCCAGGCGCGCAGTGCATTGTTTGTCAAATTCAAATTTCCCTCGTCAAATATTTTACATGTGAAAGACAAATTTTTTTCGGAAAAGTGTTTTAAAAATTTTCGTTATCATGTATGTTTAACGAACCGAAAATTTAAAGTACAAAGCATAATGATCCTTTAGCCAAGGTTTTAATGATTCGCTTATAAAAAGCTTTTTTAAGGTACTGAATGTAAAATTGCATAGAGTAAGAATATTCAATGACCTGAAGACAGGAAGCCCAACCAGTATTTTATGGCTTTGCACAGGAATCTTAAATTGGAAATTTACATACTGACACTAGCATTCAATCCATTCTCTTTTTCAAGTACCACAGGGATCCTAGTAATAAATTATCTACCTGGTTATTCTCTGTCTATAGGCTTTAAGGACTTGACTACCAGTGGTAAGATATCTTTAGTTTTTAATCTCCAATTTGGGATAGCTTTGGATTCTGCGCACCAGAGTTCACCATGTCGAGGCTCGGCCTGGGAGCACTTGTGGATGACAGCCTCGAGTTGAGCCTAAGTATTAGAAGACAAAAATCACGTGAATATATGTATGTTACTCACTTTTTTTTCCAACTATTTTTATTTATGGGTGTTGGTGGGGCCGTCCTCGCGGGCGAGGGGCGGTCGGGGCGGGCGGGGTGCGCGTGCGGTCGGTGGAAGACCGGGCCAAATTCGGGGGGGGCGGGGCTTTTTTCTTCTTTCTTTCTTCTTTTCATTACCTTTTCCCAATTTATTTTCTTTTCTATTCCTTTTTTTCTTTGCCTTTTCTCCTTTACTTCACTTTCACTTCCTTTCATTTATCTTTTCATTACAAATTTTTAAAATTCGTCACCAAAAAAAAAAAAAAAAAAAAAAAAAAAAAAAAGAATAAATAAATAAATAAATTTCAACTAAAGCTCCCTCCAATTTTCTCCCCATTCATCTCCTCCAAATTACACCTAACAACATTCCGTTTAATAATACCCTCCATGTGGCAAATACCAGCCAAAGAAAACTCATTTAAGGAAAACTAATTCAAGTCTTCATTGTATCATTCTCAGTATTAATGAGCGTACGTGCTTAGAGTTAGTCGTATGTTAACAACTTGTTCACCTAGACTGATAACAACAATACGTTCTGAGAAATGCCTGGTGTGATGATAATAATTACGTACAGAGGAGAGATGAGAGACAAGAAGAGAACGGATGAATAAACGAAAGAATTATAAATTTAGAAAAGGAAAATTTGACGAAAATTTGAAAAAAGAATGAGAAAACTAAAAAACTAATAATTATACTCACGAAAAACGAGAGTTATAAAATATTTAACAAATGTAAACAACTTTCCGTGACCAAAACCCCTTGTTGCATGCATTTTTAATGAAGTTTCAACATATTTTTCTATCGAAAAAGAAGTAAACAAAATCTCACACGAAGAAATTAATGTGAGGACGACAAGCATGCACGTGAGAATGAAATGTTGCTATGGTAATTGCTCTTTCAAAGCGTGAGAAATGAAATAAACGTGACAGTTTAATAGAACAATCAAATTGTATCGACTCATTTCACGTCAAAAAGCCTGTCCAATCACTGGCCAGATTGCTCAATCCATTCGAGAACCGAGACGTCAAATATAATGAAGAATTCTTTTGCGCACTAAGGGTTTGGTTTAAAAACAGAAAGGTAGTTTTAATTGATGGTTTTCACGGCGGCCATGTTGGAGGAACGTAACAAAAGAAATGTCAATGAATTCTTTTGTTATATCCTCCAACATGGCCGCCTTGTCTTTTGTTATTTAATTCTCTTGGGAATTGTTGAAAGCCATCAATAGGCAAATAGACAAAGACACAGACAAAAAGACGGACGAACGGACAAACTGACGAACAGGTGGGCATGTTTCAGGATTTAGAAGCACTAGATAGATCTTACAATAACAAAGTGCTTCCTCATATCATTCATTGTTAAATGTTACAGAGGAGGGGAGTATACGAGAAAGGCCGAAGATTTTGTCACTCCCCTCCACCCCCTTCGTCTTTCATTGTCTTTTTTTTTTCAACCACAGCAATCGATAATTACCTCTTTTCAAAATCCCATATTCGCCAATACCCCTCCCCTCCCCTCCCACCCCATCCCCATTTGTACGCACTGAGCACCATTGAATTTAATCTGAGCGGTGAATTTTGTTTCAACCAATTGCAGCGTGTTTAGCTGTTTTGCTGCCAGCCCTCATTCCCAGGCCAACCCAACTTTTTTGTTTTGTTTGTTTGTTTTCTTTTGACTTAAATATAATATACGTGCTTACAAGAAGCAGAAATATGGAAAGGAAGAATAAAAACAATTTCGATTTACCGCCACGTTTGCATCGTTCTTTCAAGCTCCAAAAATGCTTAGGGCCGGTCGTTTTAACAAATAGACATCAGCTTTTTATGTGTCTCTCTTCTTATTGACGATAAATTGCGTCATCAAATTGTCAAAGTAGTGTGGATCCACGAGGAGTAGCCGAATACTACTTTGGCAATGAGTAGTATAGGGGTTGGGGGTCCCAACTCACACGCCACCCCGAAATAACCCGTCTTAAAAGCATACGCCCCGGTTTCATTCGGGTTTTGAGAGCAACGTGGCCCGGGGTTATTCCACCAAGAGATTACGGGATCTTCCCGCCATCCACGACCCATTTGAGACCGTGAATACCCAATGAAATAAAGAAGCCACCAACGAATGCCATTAAATATGCTAACATATATTATAAGAGCATATTTTTGCCCATTGTTTCGGCAACCATTTTCGGCTACCTTTTCTACTCCCACACGGGTATTCCTCGTAGACACATTTTTGCACAATCGTATTTTTTTTGTGTCCGCTGCGCTGGTAGCAACACCAGGAATGTCTGTAGAACACCTCCACATAGTAGCAATTCCCAGATTTTGGATAGCAAGGGCCCGGAAACAGTGTCCCCGTAGCAAGGGCGCGGCAAGACACCGCTCCCTAGCAAGGGCTGCGAAACGCCTCTCTTGCAAGTAGCCAAAAACCTTCGACACCCTTCTACTATCTACTTCGCGGTAGTTGTGCCAAAGTTGCTACGTAACCCGGTATGCGAAGTCTGTAGAGGCCTTCCAAGATCTCCAGGAGTATTTGCGTTGTCCTTTGTTTTCCTAGCATGTAGCCGGCTATGCCTAGAGCTATGTAGAGATACATCTATATACCTATGGACCCACGGAATACCCCTATGGATCCATAGCGTTTGCCCATGGAATACCCATGCCCAAACCCGTATTCGTAGATATATATGGCAACACCCAAAATACTATCCGAGGAAGAAATCGCAGGATTGTTGGAAGATAGACGAAATGGTGTGGGGCTGCAAAAGGTAGCCAAAAAGTACGGCATAGGCATACCAAAGATACGCAGGATAGAGCGAGAGAACGGCGTGGAGGTAGCAATCCCCGAAAAGCCACCAACTACAGACCTGCAGAAACATTTCTTAGAAGTGCAGGATTCCTTTGCTATAGTCTTGGACGATCTCCAAAAAGCTAGAGAAGAACTACAGAACGCAAAGGAGGAATTGCTAGCCAAGATGGACCAGGAAGATTTCGAGAACGCAGAGGATCTGTCCGACGAAGTAGAGGAAGTATCCACAAAAATAGACTGGCAAATAGCCGGCAATGTACTATTTGCCGCCTTGTGCATTGCTGCCATCGTTTGGGCGCGCATGCAACCACCCAAAGTAGTCTCCTACAGACATTCAGCGGAGGATACGAAACCGCAGAGAAATTCTAGGATTCCAGAGATGGAGTAGAAAGGGTGTCGATTTGGCCTAGGATTTCGGAGTAGAGACGTGCACCAGTCTGTCTTTCTTCTTTGCTTTGGTAGTCTTTTCCCTACCTATTTTGCGGTATAGTGGTGGTGGAGACGTCCAGTCTATTTTCTGCTCCTCCAGAAAGTGTCCCCAGACCGGAGTAGTGGCGTGCTCCACCGTACAGCCCTCCAAAACGCATTCCGAGCATTTTTCGGAGAGGAATAGGATTGTCCTTTCTTTTTTTCTGTAGGTGGTTTTGGCGTATCTCCAGCATTGGTATTCGTCCGGATGCATATGTAGCGCCTGCACGCATTCTTTGTTGTGTGGCGCCGACACTTCCAGTAGTCTTTCCGGATTCCTGGGTATCGAACGGTCTACTTTCCTAGCCAATTCGTTGTACGTATCCGGAATGTCCTAGCGTCTCCGCAATAGCGTTGGTGTGGGATTTGGAGAAGTCTTTGCCGTAGATGGATATTTCCACTCTGCTGCATCCTCTTTTCTGCACGTCTGGGTGCAGGAATGTTCTACGCAGGTGGTCGTTGGGACAATCCACGTACTCTGCTAGCTTTGCTCCTACTGGATTCTGCACTTCTCCGGCTTCGAAGTTGGATACTATTTTGTTGTATATCTTCGTCCGTTTGCCGTCTTCCATCCAAGTGCAAACATGTTCTCCCACAGCATGCGTGTTCTCCAAAATCGTACCGTTGCGCCAACCGCCACTATGCTGCGACACGTATCCCAGCTGTCGCAAACGACGTACCAATGCAACTCTATCCAAAGTACCGGAGAAATCCTGTGTGTAGTCCACGGAGTATATTCCATATCCGTGTGCTTGTAGCAGCCTAGCAAACTTGGAAATGTTTTCGTGTACGGCTTCTATGGACAACTCCGAGGTGTCTACTTTGGCTACGAATACCGCGGCGGGTTCTCCATGCAAACTGGACCACTTGGCTGCCATGTGGGAGACGCGGTCTACTATGTTTCCCTGCCTGCACGTGTGCACTATACTGGTTGGTAGGAACACCCCAAATGTCTCCGTGGCTGCAATGGATATCTTGGAGACTATTGCCTTCGCATTCCTACAAAGCAGCTTCTTTCCATACAAATTCTCTTCGGAAACAAAACCATAGACAAACACATCGTCTACGAAAGGAGGCAATCCTTCCAGCGGCTGCAGACTGGTTGGTCCTTCGTTGCCCCGCAAGTAGTCGCACTTGGATATGTCTGGCAGCAGGTTTCCGTCGCAGGCATTGTCCAGCAGCAAATGTGCTAGTAGCCTACTCTTTGCTCGTATACCCATCTCTTGTAATGTAGTCGAAATACTCTTTTGCTCTTCCATCTTCTATATATAGGAGTAGAAGGTTTTTGGCTACTTGCAAGTGCCTCCACCTTGCTACGGACACTACCAGCGCAGTGGACACAAATACGCAAAATGTGTCTACGAGAGTAGAAAAGGTAGCCGAAAATGGTTGCCGAAACAATGGGCAAAAATATACTCTTCTAACAAGTGCTTGGTTAGGTCAGCCTTCCTTTTGAATTCCCTCTCACATCGTTCACACTTCATAATATATGTTAGCATATTTAATGGCATTCGTTAGTGGCTGCATTCACGGTCTCAAATGGGTCGTGGATGGCGGGAAGATCCCGTAATCTCTTGGTGGAATAACCCCGGGCCACGTTGCTCTCAAAACCCGAATGAAACCGGGGCGTATGCTTTTAAGACGGGTTATTTCGGGGTGGCGTGTGAGTTGGGACCCCCAACCCCTATACTACTCAATGTGATGACGCAATTTATCGTCAATAAGAGTACAGACATATAAAAAACTGATGTCTATTTGTTTTTTACGATAACAAAAACGATAAAAACTTCTCATTTTTACCGATCAAAACAACCAACGGAAAGAGTGCGCGCTCGTTGACGTCAGCTTTATCTGTCTGTCCTCTTATTGATGATAGAAAGTAACCAATCAGCGTGCGAGAAATTTATAAGTTAATGTAAAATTGTCCACTCATGTTTTGCGCGCCGCATTCACCGCTCAGATGGATCTTAACACTATTATACACCTATTTCAAAAGAACGTTGTCGGACGTAAATCTAAATCTGAGAGAGAGTAGCACGCTGCCAAACAACACAGTTTACTTTTAGATTTGAATATGAAGCATGATTTTTGAATTCAAAATGTGCCGATACTTTTTGTATTTTAGCTAGAAAACACAAAAGCACAATTCATTCCTACGTTTACTTTACGTTTACTTGAAATAGGTGTATACACCTAATTGAAAAAACGTTGTCAAGTTCAAAAAAAGGTTATACCATCAAGGCTAAGACCGAAAGGGAGCATGGGAAGACAAACAATTATGCTAATTTCATGTATATTGCAGTTTTCCCTTCCTGTGCACATTTTATGCATCATGGCTTTGGCATGTTGTTAATCTAGGTCAACCAACTTTGCTCTACTGTGCATTTTTGCATGTCTATATGCAAATATGATACACGTTTTGGAGTACCCAAAATCCTTTTCTGGTCTTAGATTCGATGATATGACCTTCTTGAACCCGACTACGTTTTATCAATTAGCCATGTATATGTATATATGGAGGTGGTTGAGGTGGTACAATTACCTCTGTTCCATGTTGTTGTTCGAACCTATAAAAGTACGCCCAGGCATCGCCAAAGTCGGGGTCGAGTTTCACAGCCCTGATGTACAAAGTGGAGCAAATAAAGTAAGATGAAAGGGTGGAACGAGTTATTCCTCTCTAATGATTTAATGATAATAGCAGGCGTAGCTCAATTGAAAAATCAGCTTGCTGAGCCGTCTACCGTGATAAATAAAGTTCATTGATTGATTGATGAATTGATTGATTGCCATAAAATTTAACACAGGGATCCCAACAGAGAATATATGGGGTAGTCTACGGAGGAAGCTAATAATGCGCATGAGCAGAATATTATTTGTAGGCAGATATTTGCGGTTGTCTCAGCCAATTAAAACGACAGGGGGAAATAATCTGAATGTTAATATGCTTGAAATTGCTATGCTGTCATATCATATACTGACCTGTTGAACCAGTCTCTTGCTTTTGAAACCTTTCTCTCGCTCCAGAACAATCTGTAAGCATTGTATTAATAAAGTAAGAATGTATAGGTATTTGAGATAAATCTAAAATATTACAGTGCTACTACATTAACAAAGGCAAAAAAAATTTTTTTAATCAACAGACCTCTCTAGATTTAAGACCACGTGTTATTTCTTTGAGAATAGGATTCTTTCTTTTATGAAACACTCGACAAAATTACTCGACTCTTATTGGACGAGGAGTACAATTAAATCCCAAATTGTACTCTGTAGATTCCCAATTAAGTTGCTCAATTTTGTTGAGTGTATTGTAAACAAAAAAATCGCACACTCTTTTCGGAATTTATAGATACTCGTGATGTTTTAAAAGTTCTCAAAAAGGCTCATCCAATTTTGAAAAAAAAATCAAAACATCACTCGTACCTATAAATAAATTGTACTCGAGATCGTGCAATTTCCAATACTAATTGGATCCAAACATAGAAATGATACTCAAGGGAATGACACGTGGTCTGAAATAGGCAAAATATTACGCCCAATGTGAAAAAGTGTATTGATTTTTGAAGCTGAATAACAGGATGGTGACGAATTTTGGAGTTTAAAGTGATTTTTTGATCATACACCAACATAAACTATATCATATTTATGTGCCTCGTCTTTCTAGCATTTTCGCACTCATTGGGGACACTTTTCACTCATACACATTACCACTCCATTCAATATTCTATGCAAACGACGACTTTTTTTTACCCAGAGAACATCAAAAACAAAAGAGGTAACCTTTCAGTGGGGTCACCCTACCTTCATGTGGACGACCTCATATTTCAAGTTCACCCATTTCCATCTAATATTCACTAATAATATCCTAATAATATATAGAAGAGATAACTAGCTAAAGATTAGTGTGAGCTGCGTCGGTGTTTCTAATGAAACAGTAGTGATAAAAGGGTAAATTTTACACCATGAAAAGGTGAAAAAAAGAAAGAACTTACTGACGTTTCGGACGCTAGTCCTTATTCGTCGGAGTTTTTTACTCTTCTTCGTCGAAGCTTTTACTCCGACGAAGGATTAGCGTCCGAAACGTCAGTAAGTTCTTTCTTTTTTTCACCTTTTTACGGTGTAAAATTTACCCTTTTATCATTAATAATACATATTTCTGTTATCAATCTTACTTAGCAACTGCTAGAAGCACATGAGGGTCGTGTTCACATCGTTTCAGAGCATCGACGCTACGTGTCTTACGCTGGGGCCTTGGATCCATAAAGATAGCCTCTGACCAGATTATCCCGGATGTAGGACATTCTTGTAACGCTGAAATTAGAAGCAGATTTTTCAGGACTTTGTACCGACTTTGTGAGCTTGGAGTCAAAAGTGCAAAAACGTGTGTTGTCTTTATGAAGATAGATCAAAAATAGCCCAGAAAATTAGAATTCAGTTTTCTAAAACTGTTTGCCAAGGGATTAGAGAAGTAAATTAAGATTTTCTATGAGAAATTTATAATTTATTCATCTCACATGAACTTTGTACCGAATTTAAGCTTGCAGTCAAAAGTGCCAAAACGAGTGTTTTCTTTCTCGATGTAAGTCATAACTTGCGCAGAAAATTAAATAGTTTTTTAAAACTAGATGCGTAGAAAATGAAGAAGTAAATTAAGATTTTCTTTAAGAAAAAAAAAATTTTATCTGGTGAGAAGTTTTGAAACATTTTACTGGCTTCAACGTCACTCAAAGAGATAATTTATTCATCTCACAAGAACTTTGTACCGAATTTGTGAGCTTGGAGTCAAAAGTGCCAAAACGTGCGTTTTCTTTCTCGATGTAAGTCATAACTTGCACAGAAAATTAGAATTGAGTTTTCTAAAACTGGTTTTCTATGAGTTGAAGAAGAAAATTAAGATATTCTGCGAGAAAAAAATCTATTTATCTGAAGTGAGCTCTTGAAACATTTTACTGGCTTCAACGTCACTCACAGAGATAATTTATTCATCTCACATGAACTTTGTACCGACTTTGTGAGCTTGGAGTCAAAAGTGCCAAAACGTTTGTTTTCATTCTCGATATAGGTCAAAAATAGCTCAGAAAATTGTAATTCAGTTTTCTAAAACTGTTTGCAAAGGGATTAGAGAAGTAAATTAAGATTTTCTATGAGAAAAAATCTATTTATCTGGTGTAAAGTTATGAAACATTTTACTGGCTTCGACGTCACTCACAGAGATAATTCATTCATCTCACATGAACTTTGTACCGACTTTGTGAGTTTGGAGTCAAAAGTGCCGAAACGTGTGTTTTCTTTCTTAATGTAAGTCATAAATTGTCCAGAAAATTAAAATAAAGTTTTCTAAAACTGGTTTTCTATAAACTAAAAAAGTAATCTAAGATTTTCTATGAGAAAAAAATCTATTTATCTGGTATAAAGTTTTGAGACATTTTACTGGCTTCAACGTCACTCGCAGAGATAATGTATTCATTTCCCATGAACTTTGTATCGACTTTGTGAGCTTGGAGTCAAAAGTGCTAAAACGTGTGTTTTCTATCTCGATGTAAGTCATAAATTGCACAGAAAATTAGAATTGAGTTTTCTAAAACTGGTTTTCTATGAGTTGAAGAAGTAAATTAAGATATTCTGTGAGAAAAAAAATCTATTTATCTGAAGTGAGCTCTTGAAACATTTTACTGGCTTCAACGTCACTCACAGAGATAATTTATTCATCTCACATGAACTTGGTACCGACTTTGTGAGCTTGGAGTCAAAACGTGCGTTTTCTTTCTGAAGATAGATCGAAAATAGCTTAGAAAATTAGAAGTAAGCTTTATAAAACTGGTTGCCAAGGAATTAGAGAAGTAAATTAAGATTTTCTGAGAGAAAAAAATCTATTTATCTCAAGTGAGCTCTTGAATCATTTTACTGGCTTCAACGTCACTCACAGAGATAATTTATTCATCTCACATGAACTTTGTACCGACTTTGTGAGCTTGAAAAGTGCCAAAACGTGAGTTTTCTTATTATCATAAACTCTTCCTCCTCGAAATGGCTAATTACTATACTAAACGTATTTTGTAAGACTTTGAAATGCATCTTTAGGACCAATCAGAGTGCGGGGAAGATCACTGTTCAGCCAATCATATTAAAGAACAACACAACTAACATATGTGGTTTAGCTTGACAATACCTTTAGCCATTAAAGTCTTGGAGAAGTCTTTGTTGCCTCCTCGAACCTCAACACGTACTGCTTCAAGCCTTAAGAAAAAAGACAGAAAATGGTTGGGCAAAAAGGAAACAGGAATGGATGGATGACAAGGGAGAAAATGGAAATGAGAAAAAGGGAGGAAAAAGACAGAGTGTGAAAAAAAAAAGAAGGGAAGAAAACGAAAAGAAAGGAAAACGTTTAGGGTAAGTGAAAAAAACTGCCGTCAAGGCGATCATGTCGTAAATAAGTTATAAACAGACCACTTGCATGTGACGTCAAAGGAGCTCAATTTGGAGGACAAAGCCAAAGAATTTTCATCTTATGAGAATCGGAAACCTGGGTGGCATGGATGGCGTAGTGGTTTACCGCTCGCCTCTCACCGCTGTGGTCCGGGTTCGAGCCCCGGATCAGACTGGATCATATGTGAGTTGAGTTTATTTGATGTGTTGTTCTCTCCCTTTGCACGAGGGTTTTCTCTGGGCTCTCCGGTTTCTTCCCTCCATAAAAATCAACATGTGAGTTGAGTGTAGCAGCACATACCGTGGACAGACCATGAAATCGTATGGCATTTTGCACTTTTGAGGAAATCGCTTTAGAGCACTCATGGTGTGATGTGCTGCTGATATTTTAGCGCTCATGTAGCGATACCTTATTCGTGCCTTAGTACGACTATACCATGTGTACATAACCTGGACAGACCATGAAACCGTATGGAAAATTGTTATTTTTAGGACCCTTTTAGTTTGATGTGCTGCTGTACTGCTCTTAGCCTGCTTATTAGGTTTAATATTCGCTAGTGTATATGGACCGTGATATATACATTAGGAACCGCGAAGTTCGACGAGTATGGAGGAATGTGAAGCAATCTATGCAGCTAAGTTATACGACCTTTTCTGAGGATGGCAACAACCATGACGCATGAGCGTGCTGAAGATATCTTAGAGAACCTGCCCGAAGGTAATTACTACTTGATGGTAACGTTCATTAAAGAGTTAAATGGCAGCTGGGTTTCAGAGCGTAGCTACGAGCCAATTAATCATCGAGGTGAATTTCTGAGATATCCGCCCTGGTGCCCTGGTTGGGGTAGATGCTTTGTACTACAATGTTGCCTACCCCGTGACTGTGGTCGTCTATGAGCTCCTACGCATAGAAGATCCCGACCTTGGAGAGATGCTACCTATGCGCACTGCTGGTAATTGCGTTGCTAACTTAGTGCGAGAATTCTTTAGAGATTCTAACCGAGGAGGCAATCTTTCCCCTAAGCGAGAAAAGACCATTGCCCGTTGGGAAACCTACGTAAACGACGGAGCTACTGAATCGTTGTTTACCGTCATAACGGCCATGCTTGGTCGGACGTGAGATTTCGGACGTGAGGTTATTGACTACGGCACTCCAGAAGCTACTACGGTTTGGATAGTATCTTTCTACGATGCCCCGCGTGGACAGTACCACCACTTACGTGCTAGCATGCTTGCTTATGCGCACATAAATCTACTAAGCATGTTGATGCGGTTTGAGGTAGATGAAGTTCTCAGGGTAGCTACGGATAGCCTGTACCTAACCCGAGAGAGCATTCGACGTTTGAAGGGCTCCCCGATGTATGGGCCAGAAGAAGAGGTCGAATCTGGGATGTGGAGACTAAGAGATGAGAAGATTAAAGCCTGGCGAAATAGAGTAATGTACTACGCATTACCTGACCATAAATGCGGTAGACACGACAAACCCATGGGTAACTACCCACTAGCTAGCAGACCGCAGCAGTCATCTTTACGTAATTCATCACATTGCTGCTAGGGTCTCCCGTGAATTTTTTTCTTCAGTGCTTTCTTGCCTATCCATCCAATGCCTGCCACTAGTGAGGTAATAACAGCAGCCTCCTCAACTGTTTTAACAAGTTTAGTAGACGACGCTTATGTAGTCGAACTTGCCTCTGAAAGGTCCTAACAGATTTTCTACCACGAATTTTATCTCTCCGCAACCTGTGGGTTGGAGACAACTAGAGAAAAGGGTCTTGGATTTGGAAGAAACATTGGATTCTCAGGTACGCATGCGTAGGTTTGCTGCGCTGCTTACACTGGCAGATTGGCTGAAGGATATCATCCTGGATGTCATGCGCGCCCCGCCTTAGGTATATGGATTGTACCACGAGCATACCCACTGACGATTGCGTAGAGTGTGAGCCACTTACATACAACATACGCTGCCTTCATTGCAACGAGGAATTCCTTGAGGAGGAGTTCTCAGGGCATTCTTGTATTGCCTAGGCGGTTGCGCATTTAGATCTTAAAAATATACGTAATAATGATCACGCAAGAGGAATTCGAAAACGCTTTGCAAGAAGCCCCCGAGATGACAAAGTGGAGAGACCTAGAGGTGGGTAAGAACTACGCCATCGTGGACTATGAACTACTAGACACTCTGATAGGCGAGAGTATGAAGCTGACAGTGCGGGACGACCAGGGGTTGACTACCGTCTGGGCGCCCACGCGGCTACGTGAGAAACTAATGAAGAAAGAATATACCACGTTAGGAATTACGGATTAAAGATTACTAAGGATAGCGCTCGTGAGTATTGGAGCATCGACGTGTTGGAAGTGCTAAGTTAAGGAAGTACTGGGGTCGCTGAATCGCATATTGAATATTGTTGTATTGTTTAGACACCTCATTTTTTTTTACCCTGCCGCACTCCTAAGATGTCTGGGGTCCGAGAGAGCTATACTGTATGATGTTGTATCGTTGAATATTGGTTGACTATTTTTTGGAGTTCTAAGATATCTAGGGTCGTTAAGCGCTATGCTGAATAATGTTGTTTTGTTGGATATTGGTTAGATTTGCATTTTTGCATTTTGTAGAGGTTAGGAGGATATCTCGAAGTACCTCAGTTAACCATAACTAAACAATACATCTTAAAGCAGAGCGTTCATCGACCCTAGATATCTTAGAACAGGCCTAGAATAGTCCGTTCACTACGGAGTCTATCTGCGCTTTGCGGCCTTCGGAGGAGCCTTCATATTCGTCTCCTGGTCGTTCCAGTATTCGCTCTTCTTTGCGCAGTCGGTGCTTACTCTTAGTAGTCATCAAAGGCTGTGGGACACTTTCGAAGTCTTCCTTGTCGCTGCCGCCCTCCAAACATATAAAGACGTGATCTCTACGGCACATACCGCAGTTAGGACAGTCTTTAGCCCAATATCTTTGATTCTCCCACGCTACGTCCCTGTTAGAAGCCGATAACCATCTTCTTGACTCTTTCTCCGATGTGTGTGCTATGGTAGTTTCTTTGAAAACATCTCTGACAGTCACGTCAAAGGTCTTAGACTTCGTCACAGGAATCTCTAAAGATGTAACCTGCTTTGCAAACGCATCTGTACCGCTCTTGTTATCGTAGAATGGGTAGCTAAGAGCGGTCTCCATTCCTCCGGTCTCCGGGGTTTAGCTAACTTAGGGGTCAAATCAGCGCTACTGTACATCCTTTCCCCAGCGGGTATGTAGTAGATACCATCAGACCTGGGCTCAAACTTATCGAAGTCCGCATGGGGAAACGCCTTCTTGAAAGCTCTAAAGATCTAAAAATCACGCTTGTCGTGTAGATGCTTATCCTCTATGTCGTTTCCAAAGGCATTGTACATTAGTATATAATGGATGTTAAAGAACCGACTGCTCCACCGCTATATCCTACGGTTCCTGATGAGATAAACGCCGAGAACTTTCGTCTAAATAAAGCAAATTTGATACTGGCTTACTTAGATTCTCAGGCAAGGCATAGGCTAGAAGGTAGCCATAACTACTGGTAGCTTAAGCGTGGCACTTACAGGCACTGGCGTCGCTACAAGCTTAACAGGACCAGGTGTTACCGTAGGGGTGCCTTTGGCAGGTGTTGGGGCTGTGTGTGGAATTATTTCAGCTACTATCATGAAGAAATTATCCGCGAAAATTTCAAAACACGAACAGAATATGATGCTGGCAAAATACAAGAGTAATACAATTGCTGACCTTACCAGCAAAACGTTACGTGACAGGGAGATTGATGACAAAGGATTCTCGCTTATTTTAGCCGAGGAAAATAAGCACGAGAAAATGAAAAGCGAAATTAGGGACAAAAAAGTGGTAGTCAAGGACATAACCGAGTAGGAAAGAAAAAATATATACAAACAGGCAAAAAGCGAGCTTCAAAGAAAACTCGCTTAGTAAGTATTTGTTTTGAGAAAAGCCAGACGGGATTTAATTTAAGTCAGTCTAGGAATTATGCAAATTATTGAAGTTTTATTTGCAACGACAAATCCAGTTAGTAAAACAGTCAACCCCCTTCCCAAAAGCCCTCAGAATTCTCACAAATGGCCCGAATGACGCCCAGCTTTCCACAAAAGAAATTCAAAGGCAGTTCACAGTGCCTCAACCTTGGATAATCCTCAACCAAACGACCAAGACTAATCAAGAAGCTTTTGTGACTCTTGGACATCTTGATTTCCTCCCTGTCTTTCTTGGACAAGCGTTTCAGGAAAAGTCCTTGTAGGGCAGAATAGTAAATTGCCTTTCTATCGCAATCCCCGATGGCTCTCGACAAAAGACAAATGCTTTCCAAAATCTCCTCGCGATTTCCATACTTTAGGTCTTGTTCGATGTTGGCATAGTCTAGGAAGCGTTCATCGTTCAGGCTATCCTTTAACTTTCTTTCGATGCCTTCTAAGTCCTTGGGTTTCTTGACTGCAGGCGTTTCCCCAAAGTACTTCTCATCGAGGTAGACCTTCGTCCAGGTTAAGAATTCTCGGGTATCGGGAAAGAGGTTCCAAATCTCGTTTAAGATTCCATTAGTGTCAGTAACAAGCGAGTCGAAACGTTTCTTCGACATAAAAAGGAAGAGACCAAGTGCGCATGCTCATCTTATGCCATAAGATCCACCTGCACTATTTTCTTGGAATCCATCCCAAGAGGGGGTGGTTGGGGTCTATTTTGTAAAATATTTCGTAGATCAAGTCAGGATAATGAAATGATGAAAATGAAATGATTATGATTTTTTATAGCGCCCTTTAATATGTGGATATAATCAAATGCGCTTCACATGGAGTTGTGAATGACAGATTGCTTTATGCAATTTACAAGCATGAGAGATGGTTAGTATGAAGTGTAGGCACTGAAGATGGTCACTGCCAGGGTTTCTTTTTACGTCTTTTTACGTTCTTTTATGTCCCCCATTTTACTGTAGGTTAGGAAGGGTTAGGAGACAGTGCCTACGGTTTAAAGTCCTTGTCCAAGAAGACTTGAAGGTCTAACCATTTGCAGATATTATTGCAAAGGCAGCACCTTCTCCTCAGTTATTTTAAGACCCTGACCTGAGTGTTGGTCCGGCAGAGGCTTGAACCACGACCTCCCTCCCGCACAACAGACCGACGCTCTTACCAACTGAGCTAACCGGGTGGCGGTAATAATAAAGAATCTCCTTATTCAGTCGAACAAACATCTGCTCGGCTTTGAGCATGGTATATACAGAAACCTCGGGTATTTTCTCTCCTGTAATCTCAGATAAAAGGTAAGAATTATCCTTATAATGTCCTAGCTTTAACTTCCTCAAGGTTTTCTTCAAACCCTGTGGAGTCCGTTCTTCGAGGTTGGCTTTAATTTTTTCCTTCGTTGGGTCGTCTGAAAACACGGGATAACGACCTTGAATACGATTCATCCACTCTCTAAAGTACTTTATTTTCTTGTAAGGCGTTCTCCTGCGACCCCCGTTAGCAAAATATTAGTCCATCGTCGCACACGGTACGGCGTTGAATAATAGGCAGATTAAGATTCCCGTTTTTCCTTCCCGCAAACGGCAAACGTGACCACGTTTTCATCGTTTCCCTACATTTCACTTAACCTTTTGCAAACCTTCCCGACAAAAACACATATTCTTATTTTTATCTACTACTTGGAGATCATTGAGATTCCTTTTCACTAATTTTAAAGAATTTTTGAATGGTCAACTGACGTTTCACGTTTGCCGTAAACGACAAGCTTAACCTCTCTTTTATCTTTCCGCAGGAGTTGCAAAATGCAGAAGTATCTTCTCGTATTCGCATTAGCTTATCACAACACTTGAGAGAAGGTACTGAGGTCACTATAGGTTCTTGCTCAAGACAATTCGAGCATACTTTAAGTCGTCCATAAGTCACAAAAGGTGCATCACAGTCGCACATTATATAGGTCGGATTTAGAATCCAGGAAAGAGCTTTCATAGTTTACGGGCAGCAGCCGAGGCGTATGGTAATCACATTCAATCAAATAATGGCCTTCTTGTATAACCAATCAAAGGTAAGCCCATGGTAAGCTCGTGAAGCTTTTTGAGTACCAATGAACTAAGAAGATAACAAATGACACTTGGTGACTCATTTCATTGAGGGTATTGTGACCCGAGTAAGGTGATAGTCAGAGTTATGTTTTGTGCAAACAAACTGTTGTCTTTATCAATTAATTTATTGGCTTCTGATTGGCTACAATCATTTTTTTCCGGATTTCTGGTTACGAAATGTGTAATCGATCCAATATATGACAAACCAGACTGTTTTCGAATTCTTCTCTCAACGTAATGATAAATACGACAATCTCATATCTCAAGGTCTAATAAAAAGAGCATCAAGTAAACTAAGAATACTCAAAATATGTGCTGATTACATGTCATTATGAAGTGATCGAAAGTCCAAAATGGCTTCCTCTCCAGTGACGTCACTTTGCGAATACAATGGATTCCATGGTTACGGGAATTACCCAAAATGATTGGCTGAGAAGCGGTATCCGAAAAATGCGAAATCTAGCCACCCCAATAGCTCTTCACGAGCTAAAAATCATGATGTTCAGTAACCTTGTTATCGCAGTTATCCTTACAACGCTCTAGTATTTCCTTTCTTTTCTTATCGTCTATACATCTTACTCGGCTCCTGATTCCATCATCTTCCAAGTATCTCATATACACTAGCAAATATTAAACCTAATAAACAGACTAAGAGCAGTACAGCAGCACATCAAACTAAAAGGGTCCTAAAAATGACCATTTTTCCATACGATTTCATGGTCTGTCCAGGTTATGTGCACATTGTATAGTCGTACTAAGGTATATAAGGTAATAAGGTATCGCTGCATGAGCGCTAAAACAACAGCAGTACATCACACCATGAGTGCTCTAAAGCCATTTTCTCAACAGTGCAAAATCCCCTACGATTTCATGGTCTGTCCAGGGTATGTGCTAGTGTTGTATGTTGTAAATATAGAATGTAGTGGTATTGCGTGAAGGGAACCTCACAGAAGAGCCCCGTACGGGGAGTGGTGGTTGTGAAATGTTTTTTTTAAAATCGAAAACCTATCGTTATGTCTTCCATATTAAGCTGCATTCTAACGTGCTGCAATGGGTCTATAGTGTTCTTCAAACTCAATACTAACCACAACTCTGGACACTTTGGATTCTTCTGTCTTCCCTGCTCCAACACAGACCTCGCTTTCGTTGTATGTCCTGGTGTGAACAAACATTCATTTATAAGATCTGACATGAGACATGAATGCGTGACAAGATCAATGAGTGCGTGAAAAGATCAAGGATTTCGTGGCGAGATCGATAATTGCGTGACAAGATCAATGAGCGCGTGACAAAATGAATGGGCGTATAACAAGATCAATGAGTGCGTGAGAAGGTCAATAAATGCGTTATAACTCAACGAGCATATGACAAGTCCAATTAGTGCGTGACAAGATCAATGAGTGCGTGACAACTTCAATGGCTTACCCATCTTTTCTTCTAATCTTGCCCATAACAGCCAAAGAGGAATAGAATGTGGACATTTCTTGACCTTGGAAAAAAAACCAGGAGAAAGTCGTTAGATGGAAGATGTAGGGGGACTTCATTTTCTTAACTATAATTGAACAGAAAAGGTTATGATGGTAATAATGATGATGGTGGATGGTGATGATAACAATGGTGATGATGATGATGATGATGGCAATGATGGTGGTGGTGATGATAACAATGGTGATGATGATGATGATGATGGCAATGATGGTGGAAGTGATGATGGTGGAAATGATGATGGTGATGATGATGTTGATGGTGGTGGAAGTGGTGATGGTGATGATTCTGTTGTTGGTGGTGTAAGTGGTGATGGTGATGATGATGATGATGGTGGAAGTGGTGATGGTGATGATGATGTTGATGGTGGTGGAAGTGGTGATGGTGATGATGATGTTGATGGTGGTGGAAGTGGTGATGGTGATGATGATGATGATGTTGATGGTGGTGGAAGTGGTGATGGTGATGATGATGATGATGGTGGAAGTGGCGATGGTGATGGTGATGATGATGTTGATGGTGGTGGAAGTGGTGATGGTGATGATGATGGTGGATGGTGGTGATGATAATGATGATGGTGGAAGTGATGATGATAATGGTCGTGGATGGTGGTGATAATGAGGGTATTTGTGATGATGGTCATGATAATAATGATGTTGCTGGAGAACACAATGTCGATTATAATATCGAGGATATTGAAGGCAATGCTGGTGCTGTTGCTGATCGTGCCATTTTTATTTTCACTACTCTCTAGACGTTCTTTGTTTTGCATAGGCATTATATTGCTTATCTTTCAATTCAGATAAATTAATTATCAAAATTAAAATATACTGTAATAGTAATAATAATAATAATAAATAATAAATAACAATGATAATAATTAAATTATTCAAAAAGAAACTATACTGAAGGGAACATGACATAAAATCAAGAGCATTGACTCACTCACCCCTAGTTTGTAAGCTTCTCTAGCCTCCTCCTGGTTTCCTTTTTGTTGCTGGATTTGACCTTTCATCATCCACAACTACAACAAATAATAAACCATGTAAGAAAGATAATCCTATCCATCCATTTCATTTCTCATTTGTCTCGACCAACTAATTTATTCTTTTTTTCTTCCTCCCTCCCATGAAACATTTTATCCATCGAGCTCTCCATATCAATCTAACTCACACCTTTCCATTTATCCATTTATCCATCCATCCACCCACCCACCCACCCACCCTCCATCCTTCCATCCCTTCATCCCTCCCTCCCTCCATCCCCCCCTCCCTCCATCCATTCATCCACCCACACACCCATCCACCCACCCTCCATCCCTCCATCCCTTCCTCCCTCCATCCATTCATCGACCCACCCACCCACCCTCCATCCATCCATTCATCCGTCCGTCCGTCCCTCCCTCCCTCCATCCAC
This sequence comes from Actinia tenebrosa, assembly GCF_029948245.1. Lineage (NCBI taxonomy): Eukaryota > Metazoa > Cnidaria > Anthozoa > Actiniaria > Actiniidae > Actinia > Actinia tenebrosa. The sequence continues at coordinate 7,823,414 of NW_028292573.1, read as the reverse complement.
CCATCCACCCACCCTCCACCCCTCCATTCACCCCTCCCTCCCTCCATCCATCCATCCCCCTCGCTACCTTTGGAAAGTCAGGATATTTCTGAACCGCTTCTTCGAGTAGTTTGCTCGCCTACAAGAATAATCAATAAAAGAAAAGTTAGTTTCTCTTTGTCGTGTCTGGGTGTAAGATAGAGGGAGGGGAAAGGATAAGCAAGCATGGAAACTTACCTCAGGAATATTACCAAGAACCCATTCTAGTCTGATGGACTTCATCATCACCTAGAAGAACAATACATATACCATGGTAAACAAACATTGGTTAGAAGGTTCAAAGGTTTCTATTGCCACATACAGAGACATTCTCAAACAAGACAGTGTTCAAACTATGAGATACTGAAGAAATAGAAAAATGCGCGCGCGTGCTGTGTGTTGGCAGAACACATGAGAAGTGTTAGGAGAAGCAAGTAGTGGATTGTTCTTCCCATCCCAAAGCATCCCAAAACTGCACACAACTCAGCGAGAAAGTCTTTTTTTCTTTAATGAAATACGACTTAGAATTGTCGTTATTTTGGACAGCAATGACAAAATAGGAAGTACACGCATGCTGTGTGCTCTGGTAAAGCACGCGTTCCAAACCAATCAGGACGCGGGATTTATAATAGTTATTTCATAAAGAGTATAGGTCACTTGCAGCAAGTCGGAATGCAACAATAAGATTTTCCAATTCCCATGAGATTGCATTCTTTTGTTTTGTGCTCCAAATTGAGCTGATTTGACGTCACATGCGAGGGGTGTATTGCTTATCGTCACTAAAAGTGTTGTATGAATGGGCGCCCCCTAGCCTCCACCGCAGGCACCTCCTTGGCTCTTTTTTGCTCCTTGGACTTCCTGTGGCATAAAATGCAACAGAGGAATCCCATTAATTAGCGCGCGGAGAAGGATAGGCGCCCGCCACATTTTAAGTTCCATCACGAGTATTAAATGTAAACCTTACCCTAGCGGTACATGCATTCATTCGTGCTCTTTGAAGCAGCTTCCTATGAAAGCAAAAACACGAGTAACGTAAATGTTTATCAGTGTTAGTAGAGTTAGGACAGGTGTTGCTTAATCAGTGTGGGGTGGAAGCGCGCTAACCAATGACCAATGCTTAAATAAAAACATTCCCGCTATTGCTATAAAAATATAAAACTCATGAATGTGGCTGGCTGCCTACTTTTGAACGTTCGATTTGAGCCCACGACGTGCTCCCGTTCAAAAACCGCTGAAAAATCTACAGGATTTTATTGAAGAACCATACGCGTTTTGAGCTTCAACAGGGCAAAACCCTCAAAATTTGCACGGGACTCTATTTTTTAATAGCTCATTCGAAAAACCTCCTAAAAATCTAGGTTATATCTACATTTTTGTATTGATTTTTGTTCGACTTTATGAGATTTTTTAAGAGCACCGAAACTACAAAATATGACAAACCAATGTATCTCTCTGTCTTTTTGTCAAAAATTTCCATGTATTATTGTAGAATGATTGACTAGCCCTCATTCGTGCACTCATATAGTCTGCAAATAACTATTATCTTATGAATCTTACTTATTTTCTAATCGCTTCCGGTGGCGCAACTTTTGCTCCAAAACGGCTCGTGCGTAGCCGGGTGCGAAGGCTTCCATTAAATGCTGATTATCTCGAAAACAAGCTCGGGACACCCTATTTTTCTTTCCAGTTTTGGAATCAGCATTAAATTTCAATTCGGAAAATCGAAGTTTAAAAAACAGCTGAAATCAATCACCTTAAATATTATGTAATTATATCAACCTCTTGATAACAACGATTTTTTCTCATTTGGTGGCGTGGAAATCCTTAACTTTAAGAGGAAAAGTGAAACATATTTTTTGCAAATTTTCTCGATCCTGATTGTGATTGGATGACATATATTCTCAGATCAGTAGGCGTCATGTGACAAGCTAGACATTTAGGTAGGTTAAAATCATCCAACGTAAGTTGATTAATGAAATGGGGATGAGGTTATGTATTTTTACCTTGCTCTCTGATCTTCATTATTTTCACTCTCCAGTTTAACGGCAGCTAACCAAATCTCTTCACTGTTGGGATTGGCCTGGAAGGCTAGAGCGAGAATAGATCTTGCAGCAGGTATGTCACTCTGAAATTGTCAAGGATCAAGAAAAATATGAATGCTTTCTAAATGACGATAATACCATGATTACCTCGGGATCCATCGTTTCCAGTGGGACGTTTTTAAAAACACTAACATCCCTCTGGATGAACAGCGATAGCGAGGGATTTAAAAAAGGCCAGCTTGTTATCGTTGCCGTACGTGTAGACAGCGATAACAATAACGTCACAGCTTTAACTGCGCATGCTCAATAGCCTAGACTGTAGACGATTTCATACAGTGTCATACTCCAGTTTCGAGTTCTCTGTTGCTCAGGGTTAGCGTCGTTATGTGTATAATATTGATGTGTTCCAGTGAAGGTCCGTGGAATTTCAAAGTGTTTGTATTGTTGAAGTTGTGCATTCTTTACTTTACCGTTGGTATTTGTGAATATTTAGACACTGATAAGAGCCTAACGCTGTGTAAATGAGTCTGTAATCAAGGAACACAGCGGTAATTTGGAATTCGAAAATGGTCTATTCTCTTCAAAATAAAATTATTTGTTTGAATTGTATCCATATTCATGTGTCTTCTCATGTGCAACAGTTAAACAAAGAAATGATACTCTAGGGAATGACACATTCTCTTGAGAATAAGATTCTTTGTTTGAGTTGTATCCATATTCATGTGTCTTCTCATGTGCAACCGTTAAACAAAGAAATGATACTCTAGGGAATGACACATGGTCTTGAGAATAAGATTCTTTGTTTGAGTTGTATCCATATTCATGTGTCTTCTCATGCACAACCATTAAACAAAGAAATGATACTCTAGGGAATGACACATGGTCTTGAGAATAAGATTCTTTGTTTGAGTTGTATCCATATTCATGTGTCTTCTCATGTGCAACCGTTAAACAAAGAAATGATACTCTAGGGAATGACACATGGTCTTGAGAATAAGATTCTTTGTTTGAGTTGTATCCATATTCATGTGTCTTCTCATGTGCAACCGTTAAACAAAGAAATGATACTCTAGGGAATGACACATTCTTGAGAATAAGATTCTTTGTTTGAGTTGTATCCATATTCATGTGTCTTCTCATGTGCAACCGTTAAACAAAGAAATGATACTCTAGGGAATGACACATTCTTGAGAATAAGATTCTTTGTTTGAGTTGTATCCATATTCATGTGTCTTCTCATGTGCAACCATTAAACAAAGAAATGATACTCTAGGGAATGACACATTCTCTTGAGAATAAGATTCTTTGTTTGAGTTGTATCCATATTCATGTGTCTTCTCATGCACAACCATTAAACAAAGAAATGATACTCTAGGGAATGACACATGGTCTTGAGAATAAGATTCTTTGTTTGAGTTGTATCCATATTCATGTGTCTTCTCATGTGCAACCGTTAAACAAAGAAATGATACTCTAGGGAATGACACATTCTTGAGAATAAGATTCTTTGTTTGAGTTGTATCCATATTCATGTGTCTTCTCATGTGCAACCGTTAAACAAAGAAATGATACTCTAGGGAATGACACATTCTTGAGAATAAGATTCTTTGTTTGAGTTGTATCCATATTCATGTGTCTTCTCATGTGCAACCGTTAAACAAAGAAATGATACTCTAGGGAATGACACATTCTTGAGAATAAGATTCTTTGTTTGAGTTGTATCCATATTCATGTGTCTTCTCATGTGCAACCATTAAACAAAGAAATGATACTCTAGGGAATGACACATTCTCTTGAGAATAAGATTCTTTGTTTGAGTTGTATCCATATTCATGTGTCTTCTCATGCACAACCATTAAACAAAGAAATGATACTCTAGGGAATGACACGTGGTCTGAAAGTGGTAAACATTAAACAAAGAAATGATACTCTAGGGAATGACACATGGTCTGAAAGTGGTAAACATTAAACAAAGAAATGATACTCTAGGGAATGACACGTGGTCTGAAAGTGGTAAACATTAAACAAAGAAATGATACTCTAGGGAATGACACATGGTCTTGAGAATAAGATTCTTTGTTTGAGTGGTATCCATATTCATGTGACTTCCCATGTGCAACCATTAAACAAAGAAATGATACTCTAGGGAATGACACATGGTCCGAAAGAGGCAAACATTGCGTTCAAAGGTAAAGAGGTCTATTGCAGACGATTTTAAAAACGGTCGTTCAGACAAAAAGGTTTTGATAGGCTCTACTTACTGCCATCCATTTGGACTTGGCTCCCATCAACCAGAGGACCTCAGCCTTCGGACAGTGTTTTACAGCATTCTGTAGTAATGCTTCCAGCGACTCCCTGTTATCATATAATATCTTTCAGAGGCCAAACAACATGGCGGCTATGACGTCACATACACAAGAACAAAAGACATGGCCGCCATGTTGGTTGATATAACGAAAGAAACCAAGACCCAAAATCAACCAACATGGCGGCTATGACGTCACATACACAAGGACAAAAGACATGGCCGCTCTTTCACTATTCCTTCTAATTACCTTGTGCCGTAATTCTTTTCAAAGTATGCTGCTCTCAGCCACACGCTCTTCTTGCTTGGGAAGACCGTCAGCGCATGCGCGTAGATTGCTCTCGCACACTCGTATGCATTATGGGCAACGCACTGTGGAGTAAGCAAAGCAACACGGTTAATGTATATCATAGTTTTAAACCTTTTTTCTTGAATGATGAGAACTTTATAACTGTACACATCACAGCAAGAAATTTTTTATTTCTTTTATGAAATAAAAATGACAATATAATAATATTGTCATTTTCACTTAGGGTCTTAAAATAACTAATGGTTAGACCTTCAAGTATTCTCGGATAAGAACTTAAAACCGTAGGCCCTGTCTCCCAACCCTTCCTAACCAACAGTAAAATGGGGGACATAAAATAACCTGTTGAATTATTCGTGAAGAGTAGGGGATTGTCTCCCGGTTCAACAGCCTATCCCTGTCTGGAGGCATATCACTAATGTACTAATAAATCACTCATGATTGTAAGCCACACGGCTGCTAATAGTGCCTTAATATGCAGCCCGTAAAGTCCTCCACTGCTCATAAATGTAAAGCGCAACGAGACGTTGTACAAATGCGCTATATAAGAACCTCCAATTACTATTATTATTATTACAATATAACGATTATTTGAATAGTATATCATTTTCACCGCCAAAGCAGCCATTCACCTCATACACGTGGTTAAGTTTTGGGAACACGAGTTTTGCCGAGGCTGTGATTAAGCTTCCGGACTGAACTGTTATAATGGAGAAACGTTGCCGAAGGGAAGGTGGGTGGGGTCAAAAATCCGTCTAGCACTGACTGGTAAGGCGAACCTAAGCAAATGAGGTCGAAACCTTGGATTTTCTCGCTTAAATAGGCAACTACCGACCCAGGGGCATTCATAATGCTTCTCACCTAGGAATCACACCCAGAAAGTCATGATAACATTCCGCGCGTACTCGTTTCATGGCTGCTTTAGGAGTGAAAGGAATAACTTAATAGAAGGAGGAAAACTAGAGAACCTAGAGAGAAGCAAGGGAGAAAACAACACTTACGCTATCAGCATCTTCCATCCACGTGTGTTTGCGATCCTCTTCTTCAACACCGACACCAATGACGCTACGGCTGTAATATAACACAACACAACATTAGATCGGCTATTATATAAGATGTTTGTCTCTAGTGCGCAGACCTGTCTTTACACTTCTTATTAACAGTGTTTGTCTTTTCTCACTCCTATCACATCAATACTGTACTGAGTCTGTGTATATTGCTTGTGGTCATGTATGTCTCTAGTGCGCAGACCTGTCTTTACACTTCTTATTAACAGTGTTTGTCTTTCTCACTCCTATCACATCAATGCTGTACTAAGTCTGTGTATATCGCTTGTGGTCATGTCTGTCTCTAGTGCGCAGACCTGTCTTTATACTTCTTATTAACAGTGTTTGTCTTTTCTCACTCCTAACACATCAATGCTGTACTAAGTATGTGTATATTGCTTGTGGTCATGTCTGTCTCTATTACGCAGAGATTAGGGCAGACACGTTTAAAGCATGGTTTATACTGTACATGTGACATGTGACCCAGTTTATACTCACATTATAGCCTGACAAGTGTGTACACTACTAGCTTTCTCACACAACTCAGCATCTAGTATCCACTGGTCTCTGTTGATTTCTACTCCATTACTCTTGAGAGAAGCAATGGCTGGGAAAAAAATGACAGAAATATATGAGTGAATGAACTGAATGGCAGGATGGAAGAATGAATCAATATAAGGATTGAAAGATCGATTATTTGAAGGGATGAATAAATGCCTGGAAAGATGAACGAATAAATGAATAAATGAACCAATGAATGGATAAAAGAATGGATGGATTGACGGACGGACGGACCGATGGATCGTTGAATGGGTGGGTGGGTGGATGGAAGGATGGATGGATGAGTGGATGGATGGATGGATTGATGGATGAATGGTAGGAAGGAGGGAATGAAGGAAGGAGGGAAGGAAGGAAGGGAAGGGAAGGAAGGAAGGAAGGAAGGAAGGGAAGGAAGAAAGCAAGGAAGCAAGGAGGGAGAGAAGGAACGAAGGAAGGGAAGGAAGGAAGCAAGGAAGGAAGGAAGCAAGAAAGCAAGTAAGCAAAGAAGGAAGGAAGGAAGGAAGGAGGGAAGGAAGGAAAGAAGGAAGGAAGGAAGGAAGGAAGGAAGCAAGCAAGGAAGCAAGCTTAAGCAAGCAAGCAAGCAAGCAAGGAAGCAAGTAGGGAGAGAGGAAGGAAGGAAGGAAGCAAGGAAGGAAGCAAGTAGGGAGAGAGGAAGGAAGGAAGGAAGCAAGGAAGAAAGCAAGGAAGGAAGGAAGGAAGGAAGGAAGGAAGGGAAGGAAGAAAGCAAGGAAGCAAGGAGGGAGAGAAGGAACGAAGGAAGGGAAGGAAGGAAGCAAGGAAGGAAGGAAGCAAGAAAGCAAGTAAGCAAAGAAGGAAGGAAGGAAGGAGGGAAGGAAGGAAAGAAGGAAGGAAGGAAGGAAGGAAGGAAGCAAGCAAGCAAGCAAGCAAGGAAAGAAGGAAGGAACGAAGGAAGGAAAAAAGGAAGGAAGCAAGGAAGGAAGCAAGGAAGGAAGCAAGGAAGGAAGCAAGGAAGGAAGGAAGGAAAGAAAGAAGGAAGCAAGCAAGCAAGCAAGTTTAAGCAAGGAAGCAAGGAAGTAAGGAAGCAAGCAAGCAAGGAAGGAAAGAAGGGAGGGAGGAAGGAAGGAAGGAAGCAAGCAAGCAAGGAAGCAAGGAAGGAAGGAAGGAAGGAAGGAAGGAAGGAAGGGAAGGAAGAAAGCAAGGAAGCAAGTAGGGAGAGAAGGAACGAAGGAAGGGAAGGAAGGAAGCAAGGAAGGAAGGAAGCAAGAAAGCAAGTAAGCAAAGAAGGAAGGAACGAAGGAAGGAGGGAAGGAAGGAAAAAAGGAAGGAAGGAAGGAAGGAAGCAAGCAAGCAAGGAAGGAAGGAAGCAAGGAAGGAAGGAAGGAAAGAAGGAAGGAACGAAGGAAGGAGAGAAGGAAGGAAAAAAGGAAGGAAGCAAGGAAGGAAGCAAGGAAGGAAGGAAGGAAAGAAGGAAGGAAAGAAAGAAGGAAGCAAGCAAGCAAGCAAGTTTAAGCAAGGAAGCAAGGAAGTAAGGAAGCAAGCAAGCAAGGAAGGAAAGAAGGGAGGGAGGAAGGAAGGAAGGAAGCAAGCAAGCAAGGAAGCAAGCAAGCAAGGAAGGAGGGAAGGAAGGAAGGAAAGAAGGAAGCAAGCTTAAGCAAGGAAGCAAGCTTAAGCAAGGAAGCAAGGAAGGAAGGAAGCAAGGAAGCAAGGAAGGAAGGAAACAAGGGAGGGAGGAAGGAAGGGAGGAAGGGAGCAAGGAAGGAAGGAATGCATACTGTACTTCACCTCTCTCTATAATTTTCTCCACCATAGGTTTATTGTCGTTAGCTTCTTCTAGTTTAGCTGCTGTTATCCAGATCAGTCTATCAGTTGGAATACTTTCACGGGCCTTGTTCAACACCTATACATCATGTACAAATAATACACTAATCAATCGATGCTTGGCTACCTGAAGAGCACTAAGTCAATAAATACTTTATTCTCGACCAATCAGAAACACTGTACTATCTAAAAATTAATGTGATGAGACTTACCACTTCACATTGGACAGGTGAATAACAAAGTTTGAAATTTGATCACGTCAGACTTTGGTACTCTATAGACCCCTCCCCTAACCTATGACCTGTCAATCATGCTGATACAATCACACTTTAGTACTCTATAGATCACTCCCTTTATACTATGACCTCATGGCGCAGAATTCCTATTGTTTTAAGAAAATATTCAAATTAGGCTAGCTGAAGCAAAAGCATCCCAATGGCGCATTGTTATTGGTTACTGCCGTCACGTGAACTGCATATGACTCAAACAGAATATTTAGTATCTTGACAATTCTTGTACTTTTATTACGGCATAGGGTATCTTAATACCAACAGTATCTAATACGGCATCTTATAAATCTACTCAGCTCTTACTCAGCTCTTTCTCGAAATACGGCATCTATAGTTTAGGAGGATCGTTAGGCGATCGATACTTGTGAATAACCTAACCGTTAGGGATCGATACTTGAAATAGCCTAACCATTAGGAGATCGATTACTTGAAATACCTAACCATTAGGAGATCGATACTTGAAATACTAACCTTAGAGATCGATACTTTGAAAGTACCTAACCATTAGGAGATCGATACTTGAAATACCTAACCATTGGAGATCGATAATGAAATACCAACCATGGAATCGATACTGAAAATACCTAACCAGTAGGAGATCGATACTTGAAATACCTAACCTTAGGAGATCGATACCGGAACATACTAACCACTTAGGAGATCGATACTGAATAACCTAACATTAGGAGATCGATACTTGAAAATACCTAACAATAGGAGACGTTTGGTGGAAATACCGTAACCATTAGGAGAATCTCGAAATTTCATGAAAATATCCGGACCATTTGATCGATACTTGAGAAATGTACGAAATTTGAGATCGCATATATGTGAAATACCTAAGAAACGTTACTAACGCGATGAGGAGAGCGTCGCTAGCTGTGACAAGTACGCGCACAGTCCATAGGAGAATACTTGAAATACAGACTCATTAGGAAGCGGAGATCCGTACTGACTAAACCATCCCTAGGAAGATCAAAGATACCTACCCCATAGGAGATCGATAAAATAACTAACCATTAGGGGAGATCGCTACCGGAAAAATACCTAACCATTAGGAGCTCGATACTGAAAATACTAAACCAGTAGGATCGATCATACTTGAAATACCTAACCATTATGAGATCGATACTTGAAATACCTCACCATTAGGAGATCGATACTTGAAATACCTAACCATTAGGAGATCGATACCTGAAATACCTAACCATTAGGAGAGACGATAACTTGAACCTATACTAACCATTAGGAGATCGATACTTGAAATACCTAACCATTAGGAGATCGATACTTGAAATACCTAACCATTAGGAGATCGATACTTTGAAATACCTACCATTAGGAGATCGATACTTGAAATACCTAACCATTAGGAGATCGATACTTGGACATACCTAACCATTAGGAGATCGCTACTTGAAATACCTAACCATTAGAGATCGATACTTGAAATACCTAACCATTAGGAAGATCGATCCTTGAAATACCTAACCATTAGGAGATCGATACTTGAAATACCTAACATTAGGAGATCGATACTTAAATACCTAACCATTAGGAGATCGATTACCCTTTGAAATACCTAACCATTAGGAGATCGATACTTGAAATACCTAACCATTAGGAGATCGATACTTGAAATACCTAACCATTAGGAGATCGATACTTGAAATACCTAACCATTAGGAGATCGTACTTGAAATACCTAACCATTAGGAGATCGATACTTGAAATACCTAACCATTAGGAGATCGATACTTGAAATACCTAACCATTAGGAGATCGATACTTGAAATACCTAACCATTAGGAGATCGATACTTGAAATACCTAACCATTAGGAGATCGATACTTGGAAATACCTAACCATTAGGAGATCGATACTTGAAATACCTAACCATTAGGAGATCGATACTTGAAATACCTAACCATTAGGAGATCGATACTTGAAATACCTAACCATTAGGAGATCGATACCTTGAAATACCTAACCATTAGGAGATCGATACTTGAAATACCTAACCATTAGGAGATCGATACTTGAAATACCTAACCATTAGGAGATCGATACTTGAAAATACCTAACCATTAGGAGATCGATACCTGAAATACCTAACCATTAGGAGATCGATACTTGAAATACCTAACCATTAGGAGATCGATACTTGAAATACCTAACCATTAGGAGATCGATACTTGAAATAACCATTAACTAAACCATTAGGAGATCGATACTTGAAATACCTAACAATTAGGAGATCGATACTTGAAATACCTAACCGTTAGGAGATCGATACTTGAAATACCTAACCGTTAGGAGATCAATACTTGAAATACCTAACCGTTAGGAGATCGATACTTGAAATACCTAACCATTAGGAGATCGATACTTGAAATACCTAACCATTAGGAGATCAATACTTGAAATACCTAACCATTAGGAGATAGATACTTGAAATACCTAACCATTAGGAGATAGATATTTGAAATACCTAACCATTAGGAGATCGTTACGTGAAATACCTAACCGTTAGGAGATCAATACTTGAAATACCTAACCATTAGGAGATCGATACTTGAAATACCTAACCGTTAGGAGATCGATACTTGAAATACCTAACCATTAGGAGATCGATACTTGAAATACCTAACCGTTAGGAGATCGTACTTGAAATACCTAACCATTAGGAGATCGATACTTGAAATACCTAACCGTTAGGAGATCGATACCTGAAATACCTAACCATTAGGAGATCGATACTTGAAATACCTAACCATTAGGAGATCGATACTTGAAATACCTAACCATTAGGAGATCGATACGTGAAATACCTAACCATTAGGAGATCGATACTTGAAATACCTAACCGTTAGGAGATCGATACTTGAAATACCTAACCATTAGGAGATCGTTACGTGAAATACCTAACCGTTAGGAGATCAATACTTGAAATACCTAACCATTAGGAGATCGATACTTGAAATACCTAACCGTTAGGAGATCGATACTTGAAATACCTAACCATTAGGAAATCGATACCTGCAATACCTAACCATTAGGAGATCGATACTTGAAATACCTAACCATTAGGAGATCAATACTTGAAATACCTAACCATTAGGAGATCGATACTTGAAATACCTAACCATTAGGAGATCGATACTTGAAATACCTAACCATTAGGAGATCGATACCTGAAATACCTAACCGTTAGGAGATCGATACTTGAAATACCTAACCATTAGGAGATCGATACTTGAAATACCTAACCATTAGGAGATCGATACTTGAAATACCTAACCATTAGGAGATCGTTACGTGAAATACCTAACCATTAGGAGATCGATACTTGAAATAACTAACCATTAGGAGATCGATACTTGAAATACCTAACCATTAGGAGATCGATACTTGAAATACCTAACCGTTAGGAGATCTATACTTGAAATACCTAACCGTTAGGAGATGGATACTTGAAATACCTAACCATTAGGAGATCGATACTTGAAATACCTAACCATTAGGAGATCGTTACGTGAAATACCTAACCGTTAGGAGATCAATACTTGAAATACCTAACCATTAGGAGATCGATACTTGAAATACCTAACCGTTAGGAGATCGATACTTGAAATACCTAACCATTAGGAGATCGATACTTGAAATACCTAACCGTTAGGAGATCGTACTTGAAATACCTAACCATTAGGAGATCGATACTTGAAATACCTAACCGTTAGGAGATCGATACCTGAAATACCTAACCATTAGGAGATCGATACTTGAAATACCTAACCATTAGGAGATCGATACTTGAAATACCTAACCATTAGGAGATCGATACGTGAAATACCTAACCATTAGGAGATCGATACTTGAAATACCTAACCGTTAGGAGATCGATACTTGAAATACCTAACCATTAGGAGATCGATACTTGAAATACCTAACCATTAGGAGATCGATACCTGAAATACCTAACCATTAGGAGATCGATACTTGAAATACCTAACCATTAGGAGATCGATACTTGAAATACCTAACCATTAGGAGATCGATACTTGAAATACCTAACCATTAGGAGATCGTTACGTGAAATACCTAACCATTAGGAGATCTTCATGTGAAATACCTAACCATTAGGAGATCGATACTTGAGATACCTAACCATTAGGAGATCGATACTTGAAATACCTAACCGTTAGGAGATCAATACTTGAAATACCTAACCGTTAGGAGATCGATACATGAAATACCTAACCATTAGGAGATCGATACTTGAAATACCTAACCATTAGGAGATCGATACTTGAAATAACTAACCATTAGGAGATCGATACTTGAAATACCTAACCATTAGGAGATCGATACTTGAAATACCTAACCGTTACGAGGCGGAGCTTAGTTCTCTATTCTATGAATACTAATGAACCATGTTCACCAAAATCTTCATTAAAATCTTTAGATGAAAATGGATACTATTAAACAAAATAGTTTGATGATGATTTTGGGCTTTTTGCTGAATATACAAGAGAGTCTTTAATATTCAGGTCGGAAGCGTCAACATTTCTTCATATGAGACAAGTAAATTTTAGTTCAAAAGTTGCCTACATATAAAATTTCTTAAAAATTACCGGTTTCGAAGGCAAATTGATACTATTTAAGTTGTCCTAATTTCAGTTTTTTAACTGCGATTACTTTGACATTTCAACTTAAGTAAGTGAAAGAAAAGTTGTCTTGTATTAACGTGTCTGTCGCAAAATTGACTCATTCTTTTGTAAATTGAATCAAAATTTTCAAACTTCCCGCGCGCTTCAGTGATTACGAGCGTATGCAAATGAGGCGGCAAAGGCAATATGGCCAGGCATTCTGCGCCATGTGTCAATCATGCTGATACAATCACACTTTAGTACTCTATATACCCTTCCCCCTATACTATGACCTGTAAATCATGCTGATACAATCACTTTAGTACTTTATAAACCCCTCCCCCTATACTATGACCTGTCAATCATGCTGATACAATCACCCTTAGTACTCTATAGACCACTCCCCCTATATTATGACCTGTCAATCATGCTGATACAATCACACTTTAGTACTCTATAGACCACTCCCCCTATACTATGACCTGTCAATCATGCTGATACAATCACACTTTAGTACTTTATAGACCCCTCCTCCTATACTATGACCTTGTCAATCATGCTGATACAATCACACTTTAGTACTCTATAGACCACTCCCCCTATACTATGACCTGTCAATCATGCTGATACATTCCGAACTTACCTTCCTTGCACTCTCATAGGTTTCTAGTCTGGCAAGAGCCAACCAAAGCTGCAAAAGAGATCAATAGACAAGTAAGAATGAAGGGCCATTTACGCAAGAGACATTTTTCAAACGCAGATGAATATTGCTATAAAACTTAAAAAGACAGTTGTGTCTAGTCGTTAACCTCCCTTGCCACGAGGGTTTTCTCCACGATCTCCGGTTTCCTCCCTCCGTAAAAAGCAACATGTGAGTTGAATGTTGTATGTTGTAAATAAAGAATGTAGTGGTAGTGCGTGTGGAGGGAACCTCACGGAAGAGCCCCGCATGGGGAGTTGTGGTTGTAAAATATAAGTTGTTCTTTTATTGACAGAATTCAAAACTGCAGACGTCTGAAGATGTCAAGGTCGCGTAATTATGGGTGTAAGGGGTGTAATAAACATGGACGATTTGGTTAAGTATGTACCTCTACACTTGTAGGGCAGCACTCAACAGCTCTGCTCAACATGATTCTTGCATCTTCTGGTTCCTCCAGCTCCACTGCCGCTTTCCATATTCGAACTGAGTTGGGAATGTTCTCTAGGGCTGAGATAATAATGGTAATTATAAATTATTAATAGAAGGTATGGGAAGCCATTTCACTGTTAATGGATGTCGTGCCGTGTATTTTTAAGTCAGTACCGTATGTTTCCCACTCGTACGATAACCATTCTTATGGGAAGCCATGTCAATGTTGCGGCATGTCGTACCGTGTACGTGCTGTAAGTCAGTACCGTAGGTTTCCCACTCGCAGGATAACCATTCTTATGGGAAGCCATTTCAATGTTACGGCATGTCGTACAGTGTACGTGCTGTAAGACAGTACCGTATGTTTCCCACTCATACAATAACCATTTTTATTGGAAGCCATTTCAATGTTACAGCATGTCGTACCGTGTACGTGCTGTAAGTCAGTATGTTTCCCACTCGTACGATAACCATTCTTATGGGAAGCCATTTCAATGTCACAGCATGTCGTGCCGTGTACGTGCTGTAAGTCAGTACCGTATGTTTCCCACTCATACGATAACCAAAAGGAACCTACCTTTCCTGTAGACTCTCTTCTGTGCAATAGTTTCTGTTTCCAGCTCAGCAGCTTTGATCCAGAGGCGGACGGATTGTGGCAGGTGACGGACAGCTTGTGCTGCAACCTGCTTGGAAGACTCAGGTGGCTACAGGAAACAAGGTAGTTGAAGTTATTATCAATGCGCAATAAAATAATATCTTTATAGTGTTTATGGTACCTGTAATCTGACGGCCTCTAACCAGATGTCTTCATTCTTAGGGCATACATCTGTCCCCTTAATGATGATATTCCTTGCTGCTTGCATACGACCTGTGACTTCCTCTAGACGGGCAGCTGCTATCCATCCTGGGAAAAAAATGTTTTAATTTAGAGGCAATTTCTAATAATTTATGTGTTGAAAAGCTGCAACAATTCTGGGAAGGGGCGCAAAAAGTCAGGAATCTACATGACCTCTTTACCTGTAAATTACAAAGCAATCTCTTTATGGGATTGTATAGTGAATTGCAACTAATTGTGCTAAATCATTATATGTAATAGGACTCCATGCTGTCCAATTAAGAAATAATTGGACAAGGAAAATTCCGAGGACTGACAAAATTGGATGAGGACGTAGGCCAAGTCCAATTTGGCAGTCAGAGGAATTTTTCGAGTCTAATAATTTCTTGATTGGGGAGCATGAAATCCCATAACCTATTAATTATATACCTGCCTAATTAATCCCATATCAACAAGACCTGTCCAATTTAGAAAATAATTGGACAGTTACCTATATGGCATTAATGAGAAGCTGTATAATTAGTATAGGAAATGGCACGATCTTGATTACAATTTGGAATTTATAGGTACGAGTGATGTTTTGAAAGTTTCCAATGTGAGAACATTCAAAACATCAGGAGTATCTATAAATTCTGAACTGTACCAGAAGATCGTGGGATTTTTTGTTTATAAAACACTCGACAAAATTGAGTATCTTAATTAGGACTCTACAGAGTACAATTTGTATAGGAAATCGCACGATCTCGAGTACAATTTGGCAGTAATAGACACCAGTAATGTTTTGAAAGTTCTTGTAATTGCACGAGCCTTTAGGCGAGTGCAATTAAAGAACTTTCAAAACATTACTCGTGTCTATTAATTCAAAATTGTACGAGAAGATCGTGCGATTTTTTGTTTATAGTTCACTCAACAAAATTTCAGTAAAAAATGCGAAGCGACGCCGTTCATTTTTGTCTATTTGGAGGCCGATTTTCAGTCCATCGCGATACTGAAATGCATAAAAAAGATTAGTTCTTACGGCTTTAATGTTTTATTTATGTTTTTTAAGTACAAAATGATAGAAAATAATTGTTTTGACATTGATTTGGCCGTGTTGCCATAGCGACTTAATTCGGTATTCCTACGGAGTACAATTAACGCTATAATTGTACTCCTCTCGACCAATCAGAGTCGAGTAATTTTGTTGACTGTACTATAAGGGATTTAATAGTACTCCTCTTGTTCAATAGAATCGAGTAATTTTTTTGAGTGTATTATAATGTTAATAATCTTTTAGAAGCTAAAACTTTCTTGTTCACTGCGATCTCTTATTGTATAGGGTAGGGCAGGTCTTGCATGGGAAGAACTCAGAGACATGGTAAGGAATTAGCACCAAGACAAGCAAGAGCCCTTCCAATGCTTTTCTTTATTATAGTAATACCTGGCGCGTGTTGTGGATTGGTAGTGATAACAGACTTTAACAACAATCTTGCTTTCTTGATGTCCCTAGAAGGGTAACAGAATCGATTGTTAATAAATCGATTTGTGACAAGAATAGACCATATTCGAGTTCCAAATTACCGCTGTGCTTCTCAATTACAGACTCATTTACACAGGGTTAGCCTCGATTTTGTGTAGAATATTCACATGTTCCAGTCAAGCTCCGTGGAATTCCAAGGTGTTTGCATCGTATTGTATTGATAGTGTTTGTTAAGGGAACCTCAGAAAAGAGATATAAGGATCAAATCCATGAGTATCACATATCCTTGACATAAAAGATCAATTATTACTGAGTTTGTTAATTGATTGTTAGCTCACTTGTTAGTACAATCTCGTAAGGGACCAGCTCTAGTTACAACCACTTTTTCGATTTCCTGAGGTGGTTGCTTATAAAAGCTCCAACTGTACATTCATGCTAATGTGCCTCTAAATTGCCCTAATTCACTATGACGTCACATCAAAACAATCTATTGTTTAAACGCAAAGGATCATGATCGTCGCAGGGGGTCAAATCAACGCAAATTCACTGAAAATTGTTCTAAAACCCGTATCGATCCATGAAGAGAAGTAGAATAGCCAGCAAACGCTCAGAATATTTTTTAGTACATATTAACACATATTATATCTGAAAACCAGGCCATTTTAGATTAAACTGTTTCGCTAGGAACAAATTTTGTTGAATTTTCTATTGGATTTGGCGATTCTATCCCCCACATAAACAAGCAGTGACGTCATAGTGAAATAGGGCAATTAGGATACAATAGTAGGATAAGTCTGAAGTCATACCCAATATCTCCACCACTAAGAGGTGTAAGACTCTGCAAGTCAGTCAGATATCCCTTGGGGTCCACCACAGTCTGCCCGGAAACTGAATCAGACGCTTGGTCCAGTTTGACGCCAACAAGAGACTTCCTTGCTTCTCCTATCATGTTCAGGTCAAGGTCTGCTGACGGTGTTGAGAACCCTGGCGTCATGGCTCCTGGGAATGGTGTTTGGAAACCAGCATATTTCTGAGGATTAAAGAAGTTATGTTCGCATGAGTTTGACCAGTACTGAAGAGAACACATATATATTAAAATAGAATGGGTGGGTTGGATGGATGGATGGATGGATGGATGGGTGGGTGGATGGATGAATGGATGGATGGGATGGATGGATGGACGGACGGATGGATGGATGGATGGGTGGGTGGGTGGATGGATGAATGGATGGATGGGATGGAGGGATGGAGGGATGGATGGATGGATGGATAAATGGGTGGATGGATGGATGGATAGAAGATTGGATATGATGAATGGATGGATGGATGGATGGATAGATGGATGGATGAATGGATAGATGGATAGATGAATGGATGGATAAATGGATGAATGGATGGGATGAATGGATGGATAAATGGAATGGGATGATGGATGGTTAGATAGATGGATCAATGAGTGTTGTCACATGCCTGTTGTCGACTGGCTAAAGCACTGACTGTATTCCCTGACAACACAGCTCCCTGTAATACACTATCAGGTACTGGTGTAAACCTGTTGAAAAACAACACTGTATCGTTATAAATGTGTACCAAACAACAACACAACTTACCCATCAAGTCTTGATTACTAATCCATCTTTGCGAACAAAAATACTGTTAAATTCAGGACCAAAAATCCCCATCTTCATTGATATTTGCCAACAGTGGCACAGCTCAAGAGGGTTGAACTCAAAGCATATAAAGCCACCTTCATAGCCCCTATATATAGACCATGTATGACCCCGGAGCACAGCTCTAACCAGTTTGAATTACTTAGGGTCGGATTGAGAGGAGGGAGGAAAAACCTGAGGGCTGAGGTACTCTTACTGAGGGCTGGAAATACCCTCAGGAAGAGAACCAACCAACTCAGCTCACAGACGGCAACTGGGAATCAAATGCTGGACCTCAGAGATGAGATGCAAGTGTTTTAACAAGGTACCATTGTGACTCCCCAAACAACACACCATACACCTTTCTCATAAATGGCCCCAAACACAGTTGGGACTGGGAACAATTGAATGGAAGCGAGGTCAGAAAGGCCTCACCCATAAAAGAACTTGAATTGGTGAGATGAATGACTTTGACACAAAATATCGTACCGACTAGACTTTGTTTACTAACACGGCCTTTCTGACCTCACTTCCATGCAATTGTCCCTAGTCCCAACCACGTTTGGCAGCCATTTATGAGAAAGGTGTATTGTGATTATATTTTACATTTTAGTTTTCTAAAGCTTGGGTTTATTTTTACTAGTCTAATAAGTTTAGAGCCACCCCTTTATTTTTACTAGTCTAATGAGTTTGGAGTCACCCCTTTATTTTTACTAGTCTAATGAGTTTGGAGTCACCCCTTTATTTTTACTAGTCTAATGAGTTTGGAGTCACCCCTTTATTTTTACTAGTCTAATGAGTTTGGAGTCACCCCTTTATTTTTACTAGTCTAATGAGTTTGGAGTCACCCCTTTATTTTTTATTTAAATAGACAGTAATGTTACTTACTTCTCTCCCTTGGGATTTCTTTGTTTCTTGCTGCGGTAATCACCCACTTCAGGGATGTTCACCCAATCATCTTCAGATACTTCTGTTAACTTCCTCTGTTGGTAAATATATTTCAGTTAAGGCCTGTTTATATTTATAACTATTACAGGTATATTTATTAACCTAATAATCTTTGCTATAGATGTGATACAGTTTGTCATTCTCCCAGACATGGACCTTCATTTACCGATGCAAGACCACTTTACATTGAATAGCCTGTTGCATTGTGGTCTAGCTTGGGTACAAATATCTTTTGTTCATCATGCCTCATATGGTGTTGATAAAAGCTAGACCTTAGATAACGAAAGAGGTGCATTCTGGTCTAGGTAAGGTATGAATTAACAAATTTTGTTTATTATGCCTTATATGGTGTTGATCTAGCTTGACCTGGGATAGGGAACAAGGTGCATTGTGGTCAATCTTGAGTACAAACATATTTTGTTCATCATGCCTTATATGGTGTTAATAAAAGCTAGACCTTAGATAACGAAAGAGGTGCATTCTGGTCTAGCTGGTCTAGTACAATATGTGGAATTATGGCATTGTTTACACTGAAACGACAGTAACTGTACGGTGTACTGTACAATGCAGACCACTTTAAAATGTTTATACAACATAGAAAAGACCTGTGTTATGCTGGTCAAAGTATACTAATCCAAAACTGAATGAATGAATGAACAACTAAGTGAGAGACTACCCAGGCCAAAATATACACATTGATTGTTGTTATTTAATATAAAAACCTACCTTCAAGTCAGCAAACTGTTGTTGAATTTTTGGTCGTTCTTGTCGATACTTTTCTATTTTCTCTTTCAGCTTCTGTTCTCTGTAGTTTTAGACAAGTGAAATTTCTAAATTTAACAAAACTATGCGATTGTATAGAATACATTTTCTAGATAACATATCGATACCTAACTCAAACAATCTGAATTCCCATTGAAAGACTTAGGCCCCGTCCACACGTGTTCGGAAATTTTTGTATCTGCAAATTCTTTTTTGCAGATAAGGGTTTTACGAAAACGGATACGTTTGGACGGTGAAAACGATTCGAATACGCTGCGTGTGGACACAAAGATTTTTGTATCCGCAAAAAATAATTTGCGGATACAAAAATTTCTGGATACGTGTGGACGGGGCCTTAAATGTCTGAGGACAACATAATCTATTGTTATAGCGCTCGATCTTTACCTTGGGAATAATTTTTTTTCCATTTCAGACCATGTGTCATTCCCTAGAGTATCATTTCTTTGTTTAATGGTTGCACATAAGAAGACACATGAATATAGTAACAACTTAAACATAGACTGTTATTCTCAAGGGAACAACACATGAAAGTCTGAAATGGGAAAAAATTACATTGTGCTATAGCCCTCTTTACCTTGGCCATAATGTTTTCCCATTTCAGACCATGTGTCATTCCCTAGAGTATCATTTCTTTGTTTAACAGGTGCATGTAAGAAGACACATGAATATGGATACAACTTAAACAAAGAATCTTATTCTCAAGAGAACAAAATGTGACAGTCTGAAATGGGGAAAAATCACACACAAGCTACGAGGTCTGTTTATTATCATTTCCTATATTTCTAAGCTCCTCGGCCCAGGAAACAATCCAGGCACCACAGTTATAATATTGGTAGTTGTTCAGAAGACTAGTCTGAGTCACGTGATAGGCTCAAAAATATGTCGATATCGCTCGGTAGGGTTTTGTAATCGTAGTGTTTGAGTTCGAGAAATAAATAAATAGTGTGCGTTCACCCATACAGTAGTAAAAGGTGGGTGTTATGCTTCTCTATTTCATACCTTCTTTCTTTTCGTCTATCGTCCATTCTTTTATCAATGGCTTCATATACTTCATCGGCTTCTTCATCATCTTTGTCATAAGGACCGCTAGAGAAAAGGCTCCCTCCATAGCCTGCAAACTAGTGGAAACGTCCAAAAATTATTATTATTGATCAGTAGTAAGCTGTAAAAAAAAATGCTAGGGTCAAATTCTTTTTCTATGGTACAGTCGACTCTCTTTGAACAACCACTCTTGTAAGTGATCATCTCCCTTAAGCGACCATTTTATGAATTTCCCCTTTTGTTCCCCATATAAACTCTGTACTCTCTCGTAAGCAGCCAATCTCATAAGCGACCTCAACCACCTTTGGAGTTAACATTTTAGAATTTCGAGAGACATTCGACTGTATCATATTCTAGACCATCATATTTTACCATCAATCCCTGTAAGGGGCTCCCAAATCTTCTGTGAGGTTTGCTTTACAAGTACTGCCACAACATTCACTATTTACATCGAGGACACAACACTCCACTCACATATTTATTTTTATTGAGAAAAAAAAACAAAAAACAGAGAAGCGGAAGAAAAACCCTTGTGGCATAGGAGAACAACACATCAAACAAATTCAACTCTATATGTGCTCATCGAAATCACACCTGCCCCCAGCTTTTACTCAACTCAGTGAGATAGCGTCGCATCTTAAGTTTTTCTTTTCACCGTCTCTAATTCCCTTTTCTATTTAACTGCAAGCGTACTGTAAACTCAAGAAAATATTTAAATCAACTTAACG